>NC_090661.1:6879435-7479435 GCF_013368605.1 Nyctibius grandis
TAGCATTTCTGTGATTATTAATGATTCATATAATTGCTCTAATATTATTCTTTGTATTGGAGAAGACAATATTAATTGGAGAGTTTATGCTCCTAAATAGTGTAACAGCACTATGAGGGAGGGAGCACGAGGATCTATGCCCCGAGGAAAGGTTACATGCAGGGGTGGGATGATTGTGGTAAGCAGTCTTAGATGCAAATTGTTGGTGATTTTGATTAATCTAAATTTTAAAATAACTTAGATACCAGTCTTGACTCATTGTTTGCAGTATCACTGTACAAAAGTACTGGTGAAAAATGAGAGGAATTTGAATAAACAGAGAAGTAATGAACTCGTAAGCTGATTTGTTGCTGCACATCTTACTTAACATCTCTACCTCTAGCAAGAGTAACAAAGGATTCAGACCTGCCATTCTTGTGCCCCAAAATCTCTCCAGGAAGAGCCTTCAGTAGGATTAGGACCATTTACACCAGGATTACAAACAATATTCAGTGGAGTAGGGGAATCTGTCTTTATATCCATACAATTTTTTTTTTTTCATACAGCAGTTATTTAAAACTAATCTGTAACTTAGGATAATATGCCATTATATTTATAAGTCTTTCAGAAGTATAATCAACTGTGGAGGCCTTTTTACACTTGAGGTATATTGGAATTAAAGGAGGATTTTGTGGATTAATTAAGACTGCAGTGCTACAGTGAATCTTGCAAATAATTTAAATGAATGTAGAACAACTTTTTCCCTTCCCCTTCTCCCAGCTCCTGTAGAAGATAGAAGAGAAAAATGTGTTTAATTAAAAAGTAAGAAATAAGCAGTAAAGTTGAACACCTTAAAAAAAATGTGATTTATGAGGTTGACATCCAATTTTAACAAAGTTTCATATATGCACTATTCTGTTACTTTTTCTGTTCATTGCCTGATTTTACCTGTTTTGGGATAAGCAGTAGCAGTGAGATAGCTCAGTCTCTGTACATGGATGCAGAGTGTGGTTTCTAGTGCATAACCAAAGGTAACAGTGGGAAGGTATATGTGCTTCTAAATCCAGCTCTGTATATTTTTTTCTCTTATTGCCTTTGCAGTTAGAATTGTGTTAACCTTTCTGAATCCTTTGTAGGCTTATCCCGGGATGAATGACAGGGAAGGGCTTTTCCTTTTCACAAAACTCTAATACCTGTCCATCCAACTTTATTAAAATTAATGCTGTTTAGTACTTTTCTTTTTGCATATTTTACTGATGACATGCCATGTTTTTCAGTGTTGCTGTTACATCACCAAGACAGGAAAAGGGGCAAATATTTGCTCATGGGAAATCTAAGCTAAAAAAACAGAGCAAGTGATCAGTTGCCCGAATGCCTTACTGTACTGACAAAGCTACGTTTATAAAAAATAAAACTTTTTCCTTGTACCTTGATCTTTAGGGAAATTATATTTTTTCTGATGCTTTTAAAGCCTAATTTGATTGTTTGTAATACTCAAAAACAAGCTGGAGTTTTTTTAAATTTAGTTTTACATTTGCAGACTTGAAGGACACCTTGTGTATAGCTGTCTCTTTAAAGAGTAAAACTGGAGATACAGCTCCCTCTGTCTGTCCTGGGAATACCTGTGCTCTGTTCTTTGTGGAGTGCACCTGCAAATGATTATAGTAACAGCATGTGTATTGTCAACATGGAGATACAAGATAAAAACATGTGGGTAACTTCTTTTACAGGTCAGTAGTTGTTTTAAATTATACTAACTGGAATTTTGAAAGAACAAAGGGTGAGTCATTTCCTTATCTGAAAATACTTCAATCAAGATACCTAATTCAAAAAACAGAAAAACAAACTTCCATGATAAGGTTCTCAAACATATAATTTATTATTAGAATAAAATATATATGTATAAGAATTCTGGCTCTTCTTTAGTGGCCATACAGTTTCTAGAGACATAACAGTGGCTAATGTACTTCATTTTTTTTGTTGACATTCATTAAAAAAAAGTTTTCTGTGCTGGAGGAAAAATCTGCTTAAACAGTAAAACATTAGGTGATATGACAGATACTGGAATGAAAATAAATGACGCTATATAAATCACATCTTAGAATTCATACATGCTAGAATACCTGAGTAAAAACTTAGGCTTTAGCGTACTCCATTGTCGTTGCTCACATGCCACGTTAGTTTGAGTCTGTGGATGCGATTCTGACAAAGAAAATGTAATCTGCTTTTCGGTTTTAGGTTGTCTGTGGTTTATATTTGCACTGAATGTATCCTAGAGCTCAGAATTAAGTCTCTACTAGGCTTATGATGTTATTAGCATTTTATATTATCTGTAATTATACTAATAACATTAACATAGCAACATAACAAGGTTATATCACAAGTTAGTAACTAAAAAAAAATCTTAAAGCATCATGGCATAACTTGTACACTAAAATGTGTGGAAGCTTAGGAATAACTTAGTGATCAACAATTCAGGTTAGAAAAGCTTATTTTTTAATTCAAACTATATTTTAAGCTCATTTCTACACAGCTTTCCTGTGAACTGTATGTTTTTCTTTTTTTTAATCAGAAGTAGTTTCATGCTTAAGAACATCTCTCACAGACTTTGCAAAGAACTGAAATGAGAAGTATTGATAGTCCTGGCTGATAAGCGTCTGAAAATTAAGAGATCATAAAAAATGTTTTGTAATATAGTGCAAAACTTATATTCTCAAGAGTAATGACACATACATGCCTGTTAATACATGCACAATCGGAGAGCCTAATCTTGCAGCCTTTACTTAATGGGTACAGCTTTGCTATACTTTATTTCCTAACTGTCCCGTTTCTCAAAGCTGTGATAGAAATGGGAGTTGAAATCTTGGTAGGCCGTGAGAGCTGGCAGAGCAGAGGTAAGTCCAGTGGGCTGGTGGGTGGGTCTCTGTGGAGGCAGAAAGGAGTTGACACTCTGCAGAACAGGGTCCACTGACTGGGGGGCAGTCCAGGCTGACTGCCTGGGCTCGTGTGATAGTAACTGAGTACGATAATGCTGAATTAACAAAGTTCCTGATGTGGAGGCAGGTCCACTGGTGTATATTACACTGCATTTCACAATGGCTTAACAGTGGTGGCAGTGGGTTTCGGAAGACTAAAGTTAGGAAAAATAATAATAAAAAAAATCCTTGGAGTTGAAGCTGGTATGTAATTTTTTTACTGCCTCTCTTGGGGAGAGCAGGAGGGTGACAGAAGAATTATTTGAGAGGAAAAGGCATTTAGTCTCTACCCATATTAAAGGTAATAAAAAGCTTCCCTTGGTTTAGAAAACATAGGCTCAAGACCTAAACTGCACACACACGGTAGTTATCACTATTAATCAGTCTATTAAAAACTAGCAGGTGGTGTGAAATTATAAAACAGTAGACTAATTAAATGAGCTTGGCAAATACCCTGCTATATAGTTGTACTGCACTTAATAGTATTCTAAACCCAACGTAATTAAGGGATGATCAGGGATGTGTCACACTAGCCTTCGCACCAGGACCCTGCCAATTTTTCTTAAGTATGCCTTAAGTAAACACAGCAGCGTTGGGCTGCGCCTGCACACCTGGGCAGGAGCACTGCTGCAGCTGATGGGGTGATGACTGACACGTAGATTAAAATCTGAGCCTCCCCTGAAAATGTCACAATATCTGACTTTTTAGAGCACTGCCCTATTAGCTAATGCTTGTTAATAGAGCTCTAGTTATTTGGAAAACAACATATTATGAGCTGAGCGTAGGGGGTATTTTCTGGTTGCTGCCTGAATTTCATAACTCTCCTTTTTCTCAGGGCAAGCTAGCTATTCTTTTAAAATTAAGTGAGACTTTCCTGGAACCAGCAGCAGTCAACACTTTTCTTTGAGACAAAAAATAATTAATGAATGAAATTGCAGTGGCCATTAGATCCAATTATATCCCAATGGGAGTACAGTCCCGCATAAATACCACATTTCCCAATAGTTCAGTAATTCAGAAGCATATTGAAAATATTCTTTTGCAGTTTAGCCACCTCCATACTTAGAATTGGCAAATATTTTTCTCAGCCTATCCAAGTAATAGCTTAGTTTTCAGGATTCTGCTTCATTTGAGCAGGCTTTTTTTAAAAAAATTGCAAAGTACTTAGTTTTCCTGAGAAAGGCAATTGATTCTTTAAATACAGTCTTGTGCTAAGAAAACAGTGCTTTTTTTTGTCTTTTTTTTTTTTTAGCTTTTAACTTTGAGAAAATAGAGATCTAATCACTTCTGCCATCATTTCTCCTTTGAATTCATTGTTTGTATTAGGAGTACAGAATTAATGCTAGCTACTGAATAGAGCTATTGGCTATCATGTTCCCTCTTGCACAGCGTGTCACATAAACTGGCCTCCCAATCACTTCCTATAGCCTGCAGAATAACAGGCACTGCTCAGCATGCATTTTGTTCCTCTGAATTTAATAACGAGGCTATAAAATGCCTTTGCTTAAGTTAGGTTGTCTTTTCTCTAAATGAAATCCACACTTGTAATTTTACTTGTTTTTGCATATAAAAATTATGAAACATTTCCGTGTTCAAGTCACCGCATCACATTCAATGTTGACAACACTCATTACCTTTGTAATTAATGATGTTCCAAGTTTTCCCATGGGTACGTGAGTCTCAGCTTTCCTGAAACATTAAAGTTGATTTCCAGCCTTCACGGCCACGGACAAAACCATGCGACTTGGAACCCCTTATCTTTTCCATAAGTATATGTGATAACCAAATGTAATCTTTTTTTTTTCCTTTTTTTTAAAATTTTTTTTGGATAGCCATGTCATTTTTGGAGCCTTACTCTTCTGATTTTTTTAACATTTTCAGCCCTTTCCCTTCTCCCCCTGCCCTCCGTTTGCCACTCTAGGAGTGTGCGTACAGGACTGACTCTGTACTTGTCGCCTTGCTTGCATGCCATCGTTCTTTCATGGTACCAACATCTACCATCTCAATTACTGTAGGACGCCATTAATTATCAGTTTACGATGAATTGTTATGCAACATTTGTTATGGAACATGTAATGAAGTAAATGCGTAGAACACATCTGGGTATGCTATTACACATCTTGCTGCTGTGCGAATGCATCTTCCCTGCGTAGATTACTGCCTCTAGTCCATTTGAGATGCTCTTGGTTTTTCATTTATTCGCACAATTATCTGGCTTTTGTTGGGCACTGCCTGCTGAAAAGCTACAATTCTAGTTACTGTCGTAGGAGTACAATAGACAGGGATCAGATATCTTTGTTTTTAAATTAATGCAGAGAATTTGAGAACATAATACCACGTTTAGGGCTTCTTCTAAATATCTTCCAAACTGAAATCTGAACCAAATAGTTTGTATTAATTGTCATATATCTTTAGTATCTTTGAATCCCAGTCATGACATGGTTAAGAACATGTGATGGCACTGGTTTGAACTGGAAGAAAAGGAGGTTTGTTGCTGCTTCCTGCTTATGTGTGCTTTATCAGCTAATCAGGTCATCTTCAACACACAAATTTTTATACTCTCTGAAACATAAAAGCCTCTCTTAAACTTGAACCTTTACAAATGGATCCTTAGAAGTATTTCTTACGCTTTATATCCCAGTAAGGTGACAGATTGTTGAATTAAATTCATGAACGAAAATATTTATAAGTACAGCTTTGTAAACACAATCTTTCCCAATGAGCAATTTCCTTAGTCTTGATAGCCAGAGTCAACAGATTCCCAGAAGAGCTTCCTGAGTGATGGGACGCCGGAATAAGACTGCCAGTGCTTCGGGGAGCTAGAGGTGTGGGATCCATAGGTTACTGGCTGCTCATCCTCTCCCTAAAGCAATCCTGTGTGACAAAGTGGTAGCATGTTTGAATGTGGCTGGGTCTGGCCGTTGACTGAAATCTGCAATAATTGTTCAGTGACGTTAAGAGACCGAGGAATACCTCTAGCGGTACACAGTGTAATTGGCGATTGTGTAATTTAAAGTTGCCTTGGGTAATGATAAAGATTGAGGGTTATTATTGGAGAAGGAGGATCATTTTATCATTCTCAAAAAGAATACTGCACACGACTTTTCTTGGGCAGGTTAAATTAGGGGGATGGGGTGGTATTTTCTGTAGAGGAGAGAGGTGTTTAATTTGAAAGGTAGTTCTTTGGGAATATCCCTGTCAGTGATTAAAGTCGGGATATAATTCAAATCGCCTGAGTCATGCTTCCATTTTTTCCCCGAATTATGCTACACTGGTGGGCAGTTAGCAATTATATGGGGTCTGACCCACTGTTAAATCCAGCAGCTTGAAATGCTCTGAGGCTTTAAAGTGTCGTCATGAGAAAACTTGAGAAACATTAGAATGTGTGACTACTACCCGCTTGCTGCCTTTAACAATTATTATTAGCTCTATTTGCATCCGCTGCAGCCACTGCTTCCTTTCCAAAATCCAAGGAGAAGGGAGTTGTAGCTGACTGCTTGCCTTGGCAGTGCGTGCCATAGCAGCTTTTTATGGCAAGAAGTGGCATAAAAACATAATTTTCCTTATCTCAGTAAACTGCCTAGGTAAGGTGTATGCAGGCATGAAGAGTTAGTTGTTAGATGCCTGAACGTTACGTGAAAAGCACATGATTTGCACCAAAAGGGAATTGTGACTTTGGTATGATTTCACTTAAAGAATTATCTTAAATGCCCACGGTCTGTAATTACGTGATATGAATTTGTTTTAATAACTGGTGTAGTAAAACCTGTGCAGATGACATGTTACTCCTGGAAATCAAAGCAGTTTAGTTAAACCAGAGCTATTAATCCTTGTTGAGCAAAATTTTATTAGCTTGACAGTGTGTTAAAATGAGTATGTTGCATTTGGGACAGAGCAACCATACCTATCACGCTACCCTTTTCTTGAACATACGGACCTGAGTCCATAGCAACTTGGGTTTTTATCTGTGATATTCTACTTAATAGCATGTCAGCTGACTTGCAAGCATGTTAAACTGTCATTAAATGCCAATTCATGTTATATTTTTAACTGTTTTCTTTGCAGTGCTTGCAATTATCTTTTTATAGAAATTTTTTTACACTATCCTTCTTTCTAGAATTATTTAAAGTAGCATGTGATGAGCAGCAGTGGAGCACACCAGTAAAGCAAATTAAACTAATTCGGAAAAAGGTTGACAAATACAATTTTGGCAAATAGTATAGTTTGGGTTTTTTTGGTCCAATGAGGATAAAGGTTGTTAGGAGCCTGTACTCTTTCATGGGAAATAGCAACGTAGCCAATCTCCAGCAGCATGCTAACAGCTATTTGTCATTTCTTCTGAGTTTAATCTACTGGAGGATTCATCGTCTGTGGCAGATGCCTGTAAATACACAAATCTATTGATCTAGGGCTCATTTTCTGCAGAAATGTAGCTGGCAAGGATGTTTGTTTCTCCTCCACACTGAATGTAAAACATGTTGCCTTATCTATCTAGAGAGAGAAAAAATGAAAGTTAAGGGGGTTTTGGTGCATTATTGAATAGCAGAGGTTAACAGGCTGGGAATGTATGCTTTCCTTATTACCCTTGCTTATTTCCTTTCCTATCATCTACGCTCATCAATAAATAAATAAGTTAATTAAAAAGCTGTTTCTAAGGGACAAAGTACAGATCCTCAAGATCTATCAAAATCTCAGTAAAGGATTTAGCTTCTGGCTTAAAAAAATACATAGGGTTATGGATGGGTGAAAGCCTTCAGCTTTGATCGTTTTTTGTCATTATAATGAGCTGCACAAGTTGCAATAATAAACGAACAGTACGGCTCTCTGCCAGAAGTTGTTCGGCCACTGGGCCATGACAAGGTCCATTAAGCAGAAAAGGTAAGATGAGAATCCTGTTTACAAAAATGTGCAAAATTTCATGTATATGTTTAATGATAATCCTGATATTTTGGAAATGTTCCAAATGTGTGTGAAAAAATAGTCAGAATCTAATTAAATGCACATAGGAAATTCTTTCTGATATTCAGCCAGGAGTTTATGAAGTGTGAGTGTGTGTACGCATGCAGAAATGAGCTTATTTCATATTTTAATAAATAATTTAATGTATTTTACCATGCACAGTTTTATTTTTATGACCTCTCTTTGCTGCGTTGCAGGCTGCCTGTGACTGCGCTGCTCACCCGGGCGTCCCCTCGTTCTCGCCTGTCACCGCCGCTGTCCTTCGCTGACACAGCTGTTGGGGGAGCCGCTATTCTGAGCTTTCTGTGACAGTTCAGCTTTCTGTGCTAACAGGTGTATTGATGCTAAGTGCTCCTTTTGGGAGGTTGATGTGGATTGTCTTCTGTGTTTGGAGAGTAAGTGGTCAGAGACCGAATAATGCAGAAGGTGAGTTGTGCTTTAAGCTCAGAAATGTGTTGCACTTGCAGCTGTCCAGAGCCCGTAGCAGCAGAGGGCTCTGCAAGGCCAGCCCAAGTGAGCAAGCAACCTGGGGCACCAGCCCGCTGCTGTGTCCTCACCTAAAGGAGAAGGTGGAGAGCTTCGCCCGGTGAAGGGATGGCTTTGCGTTCCTTGAGAACAAACCAGCATTCTTCAAGAAGTAACTAATTCTGCCATTTTGCTTGCAAAACATGAGTCAAACTCTGGTGGATAATCTGTTGGTGGTTGTTCTGTTGGTGATTGTTCCTTATTTGAGTTATCTGCGGGGAAACAAACAAAACTTTGTTGCAGTCGACATAGGTCTTTGAAAGGGACTTGTGAAAAAGTCTTCATTTTTCTCTCTCTCTGCACAAATTAATAAATGAAGTTAAATACTAACATCTCTAGGTGCATTTTTATTATATTCAGTGCTGTTTACAGCCAGAGAGGTAGATAAGTAGGTGTTCATATTCCAGTACAGCCCAACACCGTGGGTGGCTTTAATGAAATAAACTTTACTGTTTGTATGTAGCTGGCTATAGTGATTCCTGCAAACCACAAAAATGCGTTTTGTGAAGCATAAATTAGAAAAGGGAAGAATGTTTGTTTCTTAGCAAGATTCACTCACCTAAGAATTAAGAATACTCGAAAGCTTAAACTTACTTAAAATATTTTCAGACTCGATGTTTTGGTTGGACATTCAGTTGGTCATTCAGGATGTTTAAGCCTATGCAATAAATTAAAAATAGCTAATGTGAACCGCTGTGGAGAAGTTGTCACTATTCTTTTCAGAAGAGTCAACACAGTCATTAATGGCAGAGTTTAATTTTGCCTGCTTAGTTTAAAAAAAATAAAATAAATAAGAAGCAACAGCAGCCACAGAAGACAAAGAGTGGGTGATTGGTTCCTATTATTTTTCTTTTTAGTATGAACATGAGCCCTACAGCTTTGTGATTCAGTTTCATAATTTCCTTCCATTTAACCTAAGTGGCTATTTTGGGGAAGATTCCTTTCCTTGAAGATTAGTTCATGAGCGAGTTTAATATGTTCTTGAAGAAATATATTATTGTTTTCTTTTATAATATTGACAGAGAGCAAAACATAACATTACATTAATTATATCTTGTGTTCTTTATTTAAGCTTTTCCAAGACCGAAAAATAACAGTGTTATCACCTGTTTCAGCAGTCTGCTTTCTGTAAAGTTCCAGGTATCCTTATTTAAATGAATTAAGTCTGTATTTAAAAATAGAGTTCTGGTTCCCCTGCCTATATAAACATATCCTTGTCTTCCCATTAATACCAATCCATCTGCTGTAGATATTTCCAGTACACTGTAATGAGGCTCTTCCCCTTATCAAAAGGGATGTGCAGTTCTCAAATTGAGGAAAAAAACCTAGAGAAAGGCAAGGCATTCCTAAAAGTGGTACAGTTTATTCCATGGAGCTGAAGTGAGAGGAAAAGTTATGTAATTTGTCATGCTACATGGTGCACTGGTTACTTGGCATTACAAAAGACCTAAATTGAGAATACAGTATTGTAGAGTATTGTGAAATTGTTAGTAAATCGTGTATTGATTAATGTGAAAGCAAGTGCAGTGCTGACCAAACTGCAGTGGTCAGAGGGTAGGACGGCGGCTGGGCAGAGCTCTGGGTTCTGTTCCCAGTTTGGTACCTGCCTCCCTGGCTGGCCAGCGACAAGTCAGACTGGGATGTTCTGGTACGAATACTAAAATTTGGATGCCTAAATCTGTATTTCATGAGTTGCTTGGCTTTGTGGAAATGCTGCATGCCAAAACTTCAACTAATCTGAAATAGCAAATACAGTATTTTTAAATTCCTTCGCCTTCCAGTGTTAGTTAGGGGGAAGAGGAGGCTTCTGTTTCACTTCATCATCTTAATTAAATGATAGTCATCGTTTTTAGTAATTTCTGGCCAGGAAAAAGTGGATCATAAATACGTATAGATTTACATATTTATGTAGCTATAAATGGCATGCGTATAGAGAACTGACTGACAACAAAGCTTTTATTAGTGTAATTACAATATATTTCCTGCTGCAAAATTGTCATTGCACCAGCATAGGCTCAAAATGGGATCATAGTTCTAACTCAGTCTTTATTAGCATGCTACTTTGTCTATAAAATAAAACATTCACCACATTTCTAATAAAATTCTGGTTTATGTGAGTATTAAATACCTTCTGTTGAGTGAAGTATCAATTAAGCAATGAATGCAAACTCGTGTAATTTGTTTGAAATGGTGCTAATTACCACTGTTAAGGTCTTTATTGATGCTGAAGTCTTTAGATGCAGACTGAAGGGATAAACACCTCATGTTACACAGATCAGCTTTCACATGGTAGCATCTTTCAGTTGCTGCTTACCAAGAGCCAAAGTATTCGTCTCAAATTCTGTCTTTCCCCTATGTAAATCCTATCCCTTTCTTCTCTTCATGTTACTGATATAATGTACAGCTTGTTGGAAACTACCTTACCCCTAGTGAGAACATTACGCCTCTTCAAAACGATGACCATTGGAAAATGAAAAGCATTTTCAGTCAAAATGCTGAAGGAAATAGAACAGCTTGTGGATCTGAAAACAAGCACATCTTTTTCAGATTTTAAGTAGAAGCAAAGACAAATTCCGCTTTTCTTTCTTTACCCCAAAATGAAAATAGAAAAATAGTGAATGAGAATAAAAGCTTTTGGCCATTTTTTCATCCCAGTTTTATTTTTCTTTAAAGTTTGGAGCAGCTCTGCTGGAATTTAGATCAAATTTCCATTTTACAGAGGTATTAATGACAATATAAAGACCATTACAATGGCAAATGACTCCTGAAGGCTATGAACTTGTTTGCATCAAAGGTCTTACACTGTAGGATTCTGGATGAGTTCTACACTTATTTGTTTACCTCAGCACAAAGTTTATATTGGTGCACTGTTTTAACCAAATTAATTGTATGTATGCAGGTGTATATCTAGGTATGTATAGATACATATACATATGTGTGTGTGTATATATATACACACACATAAAGAAATCATGCTTTATTAATTAGTATGACCATCCTTAGGGTATTTGAGAAAACAAGGCCTATTACCTCAAGAGAAAAAAGGCAGGATAATGAAGGGAAGTTCATACGTAGGTAAGTTCAGTAGCTGGTGAACAGATCGTACGGTTCCTAAGTATATAATCAAGATGCTAGCATAAATACAACACAGTCTTATCCCTACCATTTACTGAACATTTTTCAATTACATTTTCTTGTTCTGTATCTCACCAAAATCCCATCTTTGTATCCTACTGCTTTAGGCTATTAAGTTATACAAAATTCTCAGTTGAAAGTGTAACTCAATAGAGGGTCAAAAACCACACCTGAAAAAGCTAGTACAAAGGTGAAGTATATGGGTGTAAAAGCCCCTTCTGCAGGTTCAGTCACCAGATGCCAGGTTGTAAACACTTAAATGTGAGCAATGATAATGGACTGCACTTGCTAATCCATTTATTGCAATACCGTCTTGCATCTGTACAGATCTGACATCTAAGTGTTTGGCTCACAAGTGACCATTGCAAAGAATTGTGATATTTTAATATAAATACTTGGAACATGGAAAGAGCAAGAAGGAGGAGAATTTGGTGTAGTTTGAAGGGAAAAAAAAAGAATAAATAGATTTAAAAATAAGGGTGAATTTAATGGAAGACTTTATGTTAACGCACAGATTTTTCCGAAGAAAATGTGGAGGTGGCTTTGCAAGGATATTTAAAATCAGACTTGATGAAGAAGTGACAACTATCATGTAAGGAATTATTCTGTACTGGCAGGGGAATGAGCTGAAAGAAGTCCGTTTCTCATTTTAGGCCACTTGATTATGTGGGTGCTACTTAATTGAGCTCTGGTACTTATGTTCGCTATGCGAGTAGTTGGAGATGGAAAATGTTGGTAGACCACCTACTTTTTTCCTGCTCTGTTCTGTTTTCCCCTGGCAATTATGATAACCGCCATGCCCATTTTCTTCCCAGAAAGCCAAGGAGTATTGTCCATCTATGTTAATGTTCAATTAAAAGCAACAGTAGTTAATGTCAGTATTTCTATTGACATGACCGTTGTTTGGAGAGTCGTGTATGAACAGGGACGTAGAGAAAAAGATGGACTTCAGCTAAAATGACAATTGAGATGCCAAATGACATTACTGAACTCCAATTTCTTCATCAGTGACACTTAAAATGTGTTTCTTTTATCTCTGTGAGAGTGTTTTGCTTTATATAGTGCTATTTTTGTAGTATATATAGCACAGCAGAAGTAATAAGGAGGCCCTACTTATTTTTGAATATTCTCCTATAATGCATAACTTATTTACATGGGAGTGATGCTGCAGAGAGACATTCTGGGCTGTAGCAAACTGCCAAAGAAAAGTTCCACGTTCTCCTCTCGAAAGACCCCACTTCTTTTGAACCTGCAGAGAGCTGTTTGTCTGTAACGCTGCTGCTGAAGAGCGCATTGAGTCATGCATCACAGATGCAGGCTTTGTCCTCTCTTGGCTGACAAGGCTCAGATCAATTATTCTTTTCTCTTGTATTACTTTGTGATACACCAACTCTTTCCACAAATTGTGCATGACTCAAGGCTTCACCGTCCCGTTACCCCTGAACTATTCTTCTCTTTCTGAATCACAGCCTGGGGACTTGGAAGGGATTTATTAGGAGAAATGTTTGGGAAGACCAAGTTGCATGGTACTTGTAATAGTAGATTCAATTCTTAAAATGGCAGTTTTGTTTAAACAGCTTTGTTATTAATACATTGAAAGGTTAATCTGGGAAGTTTTAGGGATTCAGCTTAAAAAACACACTGAAGTTCAAAGTTTGTGTTGAACCTCTTGGAACCCCAAAATAAGTTTGAGAATTATATGGGACCGTTTCCCTTTAGTTAATTTGAATGAGTTCAGAAACACTATGTTTTAAACCTTCCATTCATGATTTTTCAACGTTTCTAATTAGAACCAATAAGTTTAAGTGAAATTAAGAGCTGGATTTTTGAAGGGTTTTATTTATTTATTTATTTACAGACTTTGGAAAAAAAAAATAGTGGGAATTAAACACCCTGAAGATCCCCACATGCTCTTATCTTCATTTTTAGGTGTTTGAATAGCAGACTCTGTTCTGGAATTTTGTTAGCTTTTGTTTTTATCTATGAACAAATAAATTTAGAAAGTAATTTAATGTGAATTACCAAGACTTTTGAGTAAGAGATATGAAACTTGCATCAGCCTACATTGCTCATATGTTACAAACTATTTTGCCTGCAGGTTCTTGTCATCTTGTCCTAGAAAGACAGTTTAATGGCCTAACATAAGGAAAAAAAAAAAAGACAAAGGAAAGAAAACCAGCAATATTGGGGGTTACTGTCACTTTAGATGCTGAACCCTTTCACAAAGGGTTTTGCAGAGAAGGATAATGATCAGTTTTTTTAATTTTATCCAGCGTGACTATTGCTTTTAGGAGACTTAAAGCTTCAGGGTCTAAAAACAACATTAATGTTGCAACTTTAGTAATGAAATGCACACAGCCTTGTTCTTCTATGTCTTTTTTTTTTTAATTTTTCCAAATGATAATACACACATGATCACTCAAATCATGAGAGCCTCTTGCATCTTTGCAAGGAACTGATAACTCTAGCACTATATTGTATTTAAAGTAGACTTTAAAAGCCAAATTTTCCAGGTTTTACCACCTGGCTTACTGTCAAGACCGTCTCTGTAGCAACTCAGCTTTCATGTTTCAGGGTCAAACACATGAGTAGACTGTATTTGGGAAGGGAGAGTATGTCTGTGGTGAGGCTGAACATCATCTAGCTGCTGCTTTATAACCTTCCTGTACTTGTCTCCACAGAAGAGTTGGCCCAGAGTCCTTCCTAGGCACTACAGGCAGTTTGAAGTTGAGTTGTCTGTGAGAGCAATGTGGCCACAGAGACATAAACCATCCTGGGTGTCCTTCAGACTACTTCCAGAACTAGTCAGCTGTAGTCTGGTGGTAATAAATGTATATAAATAGAGCATCCACCTGGGGAGTAATGACGTATGTGGAACCTCTGGAGACGATGCTCTGTTGGCAGTATCAGGGGGCATTTTGTTTTAGCTGTGTTTTCTATGGCTGTGTTTCAGGGGGACTCCCTGGTTAAATCATTTCACAGGTCAACACAGCTGAAGTTGGCATCAAGCTGTATGATAATCTAATATCACCTGTCAGAGGAATATATCTGGAGTTGCTAGGATTCTCAGTGTAATCTGCTGGAGGCAGATGCAGGCTGAAAGCTGAAGAGGTGAAGAAAATGAATGCACCTGACTGGGCACTGTGTGTTGGAAAAGCAAGACTGAAGTTGTCGAGTATGTAGTGACTAAAATCCTCTAGATGATGGAGAAAACAAAGTCTTATTATGACATGGATATTGAGAACATATCAGTCAAAAAGGAGAAGAGGAGGAGAAAGGTATGAAAAGGCTAGCAATGATCTCCACTGTTTGTACTTAACTTTTGTGTGAACAATTACTTCATGCATTGCTCTGGCTGTTATTCCATGGGATAAGACATCCCTGCTGGGATGTGAAAATATTAAGCCAGCAGAGGCTTTAAATCTGTATGTACCCAGAAGGCTGAGAACACTTGGTTGATTTGCGTTGTGCATATTCAGTAGAGTAAATTTGTACTCTATGATGGTATTTTGAAATCTTGGATCTTGTCAGATTTTTTAGGACTTCGAATTGCCTTAAATAACTGGGACACAGGCATTCCTAAGCCTCCAGAGACTAACCAGCCAAGGAGTAAAAATTAGTTCAGATACACATCTACGTTTCATTTAATTTTAATCTAAGCTTCTATGGAATTATTTAGTTATTTTTGGAATGTAAGACTTCTGTGTTTAAGAAAAGAAGAGTTGGACAAAAATTCATTTGGCAAAATTTGAAACTCTCCAGTTTTGAGGAGTAAAAATAAAATGCCTGGGTGTCTTTCTGTCAGTTATATATCTAGTGTTTTTATTAACTTTTCTACTACTTTAAAAATTTTACTCTCTGCTATACATAAGTGAAGAAAAAGAGGGCAAAAATCTCACTATGGTTTCTGACAGGTTCTGTCAATCATAGTAGTATGCACGAAGTAGAGAAACTCTTTCACATCAGGGCTTATTCACACATGGAGGGATGACTAAGCGTACAGCAAGATGCATAGACATGTAATATTACACTGAAAGAGAATATTCCACTTTTAATTCACCCCTTCAGTCAGATCTAGAGGTATGCAGTCACTCAAAAGGCTGCTGTAGTGCATAAGAAAATTGAACTAACCATTCAGGAACTCTCCAGCCCTAGGCAAGACTAAATATAGGTAATGTCTTCACAAACACATGCCTCCTATGCCCAAAGAGGCTGGAAAAATGATAGCTGTTTTTTAAAAAAATAAAGTTACCTATTTGTGGGTACACTGACGAGGAGAGGTGTCAGCATGGATTGAGGGATGCTCAGCGTTAGGTCTTGCTGGCTGTACTAGAGCCTCTTAAGGAAGACTCTGAAAATAAAAAGAATATTCCCAGGCTTCTGTCATGCTTTCAAAGAAGGCATCAACTAATTGTGTTACACTAAGGACCCAGCACCACATATGTTTGTGTAATCCTGCACCAGTGGGTTGCTCAATTTTATCTTGTCCCCTGCCTCTGCTTAGGAACAGCTCCTGTAGCAGAGCAGGAGTCTAGCTAATCAGAAATCTCTTGTGTGTGTTTTGTATTTTGCTCATTACATCACTTCAGTGTTTTGTGTTATGTTGCGTGATGTTGTTCTGTAGAGAACAGGAATGTGCTGTCCTCTGAGTGGTTTATACCTTTAGTCTGCTGCTGTACTCTGGAGAGCTTGGGTTCGTCCGGGCTGTCCAATGCGGTGTGCAGGAGCAACATGGCAGCCTGGATCTTTCTCTGAACACTTTGCAGTTCTCCTCTTCAGATACTTTGGGGGACTAAACTGATCAGGTTCTGTTGTTGTTGTTGTTATTATTACTATTATTTTATTATTTTTATTTTTTGAGATGAATGTCTTAAAGTGTTTTCTGGTTTCTTTCCTATTATGTCACATTAGCCACATTTCATATATTAAACTTATTAATATGTCATGAAGCTGTTAACCTCTTTGCAGGATTTGGAGCTCCTCAGGGAAAAGGTGTTATGTAAAGGCAAAGATCTCTTCATACTAATACTTCCATATGGCAGAATTTATTTTTAAATTTCAGAGTTAATCTTCACTGTGTCTTCCTTAGGTCAAATTTTTTTTTCTAACCGATTCAGGGTTTTTCTACTCATTTTTTATTTCCTTTTCAAATTATAAACAGTTTCATGTTGTCATACACCATTCTGCTGGACACATCCATAGTTGTATGTCTGATAGTGTTGCAAAATATTGTTTTCAGAGTTTTGTAACTATCTATACATTTTCAGAAACTTGTGCTGAAATTTACCCCATCCATTGGTATTGAGCTAATAGATTATATTTTCGTAATGAAATTATTTTCTCTCTTTTTTTTTCTATTATTTTCCATCTTGGCACAACTAAATATTTTATGATTGATTTATGACATCAACATTTTCTTTTCAGGAATACGGTTTTTAAGGAATTTTTTGAAAATCAGCAAATCTATTTCTAATACCTGTGAAAAATTATTAAAAATGAAACAATTTTAATAATTAAACTCACATGTCATTACTCAGCCTGAATATTTGCTTTTGTGTTTTCTTCAAAAATTCAGAAATAAGGTTCCCATGTGGTGAAGGCATTGGAACATTGCTCTGGAGAACTGAACTCCTTTTCAAGGCAGATTTTTCATTTCGGTGTGGGGAAATTGTTTAATCTCCCTCCATCTCATTTTTCAGCCTGTGGAACCAAGCCTGTAAGAGTTGAGTTTACCTCTGTCTGTACAATCAGTAACAGTTTGTTGAATAAGGAAAAAATTATCTACTCTGGCTCAGTAGAAGAGCTAAGAATTACTCAGTGAATATTAGACAGTAGGCTGGAAGAAAAGTAAAGGAACTACCCTTTTACACATAAAGATCTCTGTGCTGATGAACACCCTAAAGTAAGCAGGGGCCTTCCATTCCTCACAACCATGCTGGCTTTGGCAGACAGGCCAACTGTTGTTGTTTGTAATGCAAGGTGCATGTGACATGGAAAGGCCTAAGTGCCAGTAAATACAGAATTTCATGTCATGTCATGTCAGTATTTTTTTCATTAATTTTATGTTAGCCCAAAATAGAGAGAATCTCTCAAAACAGGATGAAACATGTATTCTACTGTTGGTCTGATGTGGGTAGGTATCTCATGACTGGCTACTGAATTTAGCACTTTTCCTCTATGCAAGCCTGAAACCCAAAAATATTAAATTGTCACAAAAAGAGATGTAAGCAGTATGAAAACATTATCCTAAGTGTAAACATACTGAAGGTTAAGTTATTTCCAGGAATTCGTCACAGGTATGCAAAAGGTACCTTCTCATAGACAGTCTGTAAAAATGTATACGCTTTACCATGGGGCTTCCTCCCCTGTTTGCTTTCTGTTATTAATCTTAGAACAAGCTGTGCTTAGGTGTTTGGTCCCCTTGCAAAAATTTACCTTATCCAAAGCGGCATTTCATTTATACGGGTATTGGCAAGCAAACGTACCATTCTGAAAGAGTGCATTAAATAGGGACATGTTAGTTTACAGGTTTAATCCATATGATATTTATTGGCTGTCATACCAGCAATGACAGGCAGCCAACACACTATTCAGTGGACTTTTCCACCCATCTGTTTATCCATCTGTTACTTGAAAAATAGATTGCTTTTTTTATCCAAAAAAAGCATTGTTCTAGCAGGCCAGTGAGATAAAGATACATTGATGTATAGAACTTGTTGTAACAGGACTGTCTGAAACATCTAGCAGTAGTATCCTGATATGAAATAATCCTAGTAACTGGTGTGCCTCTGATCCCCACACTAATATATTTGTTACTTCATCATTAAAGTAAACTCATAATGAACAAGTTGAATTTACTGTTTTGTGAGGGAGAGAAGGAAGGACGTGGCTTTTTGACCATCTTCTCAAGGAATATATTGCTCAGCATGCCATGTATGGCACGTACAAATTGAGGAATGTATTGATAAGTAATTTCCAAAATATTAAGTGCTGGGGCCTTTTGCTTAAAAATACAAAGTGCAAGAACCTCTCACAGGCACTTCAGGTGATTCAGAGAAAGTTATGAACAACCTGTGTGAAGATTCTGGAACATGTGAGATAGTCTCTTCAGCACAGTTATTGTGCTATCCCTCTGTAAAGCGAGGGAAAAGAACCTGCTGTTCCTTCAATTTGAGTGTGTTTATCCAGTATATGCAACCGTGGAGAACAATAAGGCAAAACAGAGAAGAATCTAAGAACTACAGGGCAGGCTAATTCTTTTTCTTCTGATTTTTCAGTCTTTAGAGTGGAGAGGTTTTAGCAACTGAAAAATGAAGATGACAACAAAGTAAGGATGATGTTGTTATTACTTGCCCATCAGGCAAGCAATGTACAAGCATGACTGTTTAATTTAATTTAGTTGAAAGCATTAATAGTAATTTACCAAAGTGGATTAATTTTTAATATTTCCTAAGGGAGTTTATTCACAGATTTCACATTATAAATAATCTAGTTAGGAGACAAAGGTACTGTAGGATTTTCCCCCCGACACTTTCTCTCCTGGGATAGAAGTAAGATTGCGTGTAGCTCATTGCAGAATGGGATATTCTGTGAAGAGAGAACTTGAAAAACAGTTTTTAATCTGCAAAATACATCCTATTTTCTACAGCACAGAAGAAAGGCTATGAAAGAAAAATATGAAGCAAGGAAAGAAAGAAATAGATTTTGTGTTCTAGTATTTGTCTGGGGTAGGTACGCTACTGGAAAAAAACATGGAATATCATTCACTAAAGGGCTATGGTGAAAATAGTGCTCATTTCCCTAGAAAGTAATCAGTAAATACAGAATTTTAAAGTGTTGCAACCCTAGTCTTTACAAACATGCTCCGTGGGCATTCAAAATGGACATTGTGGTATAAATATAATGAAATATACAAATCTGGAAAGTTTGACAAACTCTAAGGAAAGGCTTTCCCTGCATAAGTTTAAGTTTGTGAGCAAGTTTAAGTCACGTAAGGGAATAACTTGTATGTTATGTCACTACGAAAGAAAACTCCAAGGAGTAGCAATATGTATGCATAAGGAATACAAAGTTAAGTCACATGGCAGCTTACTGGAATTTTCTGTACTTGTTCCCCATGCTGATATGCTTGATGTGCAACACATGCAAGGTAACTTAACCCACCTGACATAGGCTATTTCTGGCTCATTTGGGCAATAGGCCTGAAAGTTTAAAAAATCTCATGCTTATTCTGAGCCAAGGGTGTCTAAAGAATATTTCACATGGGCATGCTCTGTAAATTGTTATCCTAATTTCTTACACAATAACAATTTGTCAAAATTTCCACCCTTCTGAGGATTTCTTGATCCTCAGAAATTACAAAGAAGGTTGTAAGCAGGAAGGCATAATGTGCAAGATGGCCCTTAAGTATTCTATGGAATACGAAAGAATTTATTTCAATTGCTGCAGAGCAGAGTGAACCCCAGATGTATTTGCACTTATTAAGGGCTGCTTCAGAAATATGGAAAGAACTATTACCCTTCTTTGCCTGCAGTTGCAATTTGACCTTAAATAATGTGTGTGTGTGTGTGTGTGTGTACCACTTCATGCAGGAGCAGCCTTTCTAAACAGGCTATTCCAAAGCTTAGTAAGCTCCTGTAAATATTCCTTAGTGTGTCTTCTCTTGGCCAGCTTACTTCATGTCTATTAATTGCCTTTAGGGTATGTTATGTAATTGTACTTCCTTGGATGTCCTCTACAGTAATTTCCAGGGGTAACTCAAAAAGTGAAGTCAAGCTTTAATGTTTGTTCTTCTATGAATATAGCAATTTGATGATTATTAGCACAGAGAGAGAGAGAGAACTTCATAGTGACTGCTGTAAGCAGAAAGGGAAAGCTAGAAGAAGTTTAAAGAGGAAGAAAGTAAGTACAAAAGCCAAAATAAATTTAAAGGGGAAAAAAGATAAGAGCTTTCAAATATTTTGTGTGGAAGCTGGATTCTTTTACCTATTACATAGTAGTTACCCAAGTAATTTACTCAAGTGTCAACACAGAGCAACACTGAGTACTTTCAAGAGTTTTCTGCTTTTTTCTATATATATCCCTAGTACAGGACAAAGCATAGATTATAGTCTGGAAGAGATTAAAAAGTCAGAAGTTAGGTGAAAAATAACATAGATAATTAAAGGAAATCTTGTTACAAGTCTTCTGACCTGTAGAATATAGTAGATTCCAGTATACTTTCTCATGAGTTTGCCTCTCCCCCAGGTAATATGAAAATAATGGAAAACTTAAGATACTTGTGGGGTAAAGTACTACTCAACATATGAAAAAACAGCCCTAGGTCTGTATTACTTCTTTACATACTTCTGCTCATGTACTCTTATACCCTCTGAGAAGATATTTTTAATTTTAGTTTGAGATTATACTTTCTGTCAGCTTCATTGTCAACCTCTTATTTTTATCGCAGTCTTAACCACTCAACCGCTTAACACTATTTAGGTTTATAGTTAATGCTTTCTCGGGGTCCTGACTTTGCTTAGCTCTTTGTTATCCTTTCCTTTCCTTTTACTGATTGTATGAAACTTTGAATTTAAGTCTCCCTGTAGCTGAATTTTCTCCCACATTCATCACTGTAGTCTATGACCACAAAAGTGAATTACTGTATCAGTGTGTATTACTATTCATATTTTAATATCTCTCTTCTGGAAATATGTATCTCTGTATGTACACAGTTATAGAAAATGTTCCTTCACATCTAAAAGCACTGTGCTGCTTCTAGTGTACCTGAATCTCCTACTACTAGCCCAGAAGGAAGAGCTTCCAATGCTTTCCTGCAGAAAATACAAAAATCTGAATCCTAATAAGTGCACAGTTCTAATGTAACTTACACCTCAAACATTCAAAGCACCTGCAAACTAAGTGAGAACTATGTTTCTAGAGGAGAAAGCAATTTTCTTTTAGTCATATTTTTAAAAAATAAGCAAGACATAGAGATTTAGACAGTCACTTGGGAGGTAAATAACAAAATGTTAAATTTAAGCTTTGCTCAGGTATAATTCAGAGTCCTAGAGAAATACTGCTGTCTCTGACAAAATACACTTATTATCCTGATACAAAGTTCTGACCTCTTCATGCTCTGGACTGGGAAAGGTGGCAGACCAGAGAATGAGCTATTCTCAACCAACAGCCTCTTCCACTGCCCACAAAGGATTATGGAGAGCTCAGCAAAGCCCACTGTCTGGGGGATTCACTCTTCCAGGTATCCTGAAGGATCTGCTGCTTTGCCTGGGTTGTCTGCTTGGTTACAGGTATCATGACTGCTCTTTATTGTTTCCTGGTTGGTATTTTGCATCTGTACCCATTGATTTTATTGGTGTATATATTGCAAAAATTTTACTTTTTAAACGAGAGTAGTCTTTAAAATGTCTGTAATTCCTCCTTGTGCACTGGGTCAGAGAGGTCACATAACATTGCGTAGCAGCTGGGACATTGCTCCTTATGGGGATTTGCTTCTGTCATGCTACCCAACATTGACATCCACATTCATTTATAAGACCCTACGACATCAGATCCATGCAGTTCCATGGGCTGAAATTTGGGTAAATTGAGAGATGTGTTTCACAGTCAATAAGGTACGTAACTTAACCCTGGGATCATACTGTTAACATCCATTGAAAAAGTATAAAATAAAATGTAATGAGATCCAAAAGCAAATGTCAGAGCAGTTCAAGCACGAAGGCTTTTAAAAGTCCAGGAAACAATCTTTCAGCTTGTCTTATGGTTGCTTTTCATCAGCCAACACCTGGATCTCCCTTAGCCCTAAACCTCTATGATATTAATAGTTGGCCTTTGCTCTCTAGTTGTTCATTTATCCCACCTGCTGTCTAAGAAAAATGCATACAAACCTTTATCTTATGTGTTAGTCTTAAGAGAATTCCAGAAGGGTGTTGGTAAAATTCAAGGGATCCACAAGAATTACGTTAGGAAACCAATTATATAGTCACTGAGAGGTGAGCAGTTTTTCAATTGCCAAGTGAATTACTGTTTACCATTTAAACATGATTGTTTCTGCTTCCCTTCAGTGATGGTAGTTTTGAGTAAAATGGGCTAAGGAGAGGTACAAAACTATCTCCTTTACTGCACAGACCAGCTTTATCTTAGAGATACATTTGCAAAGCTATTTGTCTCCTAGTAGTGACATATCAGGAGAAATGTTTGCATGTAGAATACCACTGCGTGAAATCTTGTGAGACAGATCTGATCTGCAAGGTAACATGGATGCTAATTAATCATACGAATCGGTTCAGTCACTGCGTGTATCTCTATCTCTGATTTCTCACACATTCCAGGAGGGTGGAACAGCATTAAAAGTAGGTCTACAGCCTGCTCTGGGACTAGGTACTTTTTTTTTTCTTTTGGAAAAGAAATTATCTTGGCTTTTGCTACTACCATGAGATTTGACAATCTCATGTCTAATTTTCTTAATTTTAAAATGTTGGTAAATTCTATTTCTCTTCTGGAGTTACCCTTCAAATGAATATGGTACTTGGAATTGTTTCTTTATTTGACTCTGGTTGTACTACTGATAGCTGAAGTAAGTGGGGAGAAGAAAAACCAATTGTATTCATTTCTGTCAGTGGCTTGTTGGGTGATTGTTACATGAAGAGAGGAAAGAAAGGTGCTATGGAACAGAGATTTCAACTTTATTGTGGCAGAACTGCATCCACTTAAAGTCATGATGATTCATTGTTTGTAAAAGATCTATTTTTAGTTGGCCTGAATTATATGGAGATTAAAGAAAATCATTAACATAAAATTCCCCTTGAAGCTTCTGCAGTTGGTATAATACAAAAGACTTTGATGAGATTTCTTCAGCCTAGATAAGTTTGGAGAATCCCTAAGTGTGCACAAAAGGCAGATTGGTAACCATACAAAAGCTTTTGTGGGTCAGTGATCTATTCCTCTGAGCACAATGCAACTGTTCATACATACTGCACTCCAAAACAATGCTTTTTAGAAATAGCAGTGTCAGAAGAAAGAAACTGCGAGATAAAGGGGAGGGGTACATTTATGCTGTAGAGAGAACACACATCTTCAGGAACAGCTTTGGTGTTGGGTTTTGCTGTTTGCTCTGCTCTGTCAATGCAGAATGAATGCTTTTTTCACTTCATTGCATCTATCTAGACTGTTGTTTCTTGTCACATAAACACACACGCAGCTAGTGTGATTGCTCCATGGTGTATGTAGATTGCAGTGGAGAGGAAGATGAGCAGCTACATTCAGTCACAGTTGTGTGAGCATCTCTCTTCGTTTACCAGCATGCCGTAGCAACAAAACTCTGAAGACATTTGTTACAGTGCTTCAGTTGTTGCAACAGGTATAAAATATGATGAACATGGCAGAATATATAATTGTTACAAAGCACTTTCAACAAGTACAACTCGTGCATCATAATATATTGCATTCCTGTAAGGATCAATATTTGCCATCCTAAGCAAAAATGTCTCTGGTGGGGAAATCCAAAAGGTGCTACCATTGTGTTTTGTTTCAAAGAAGAAAAGCTTAACAGCAAACTAGAAATCATGCATGAAAACATAAATAAATGATCTCCATACTTGGCTGGACAGCAAACCTGTATAATATATAAATTACCTTAATACAGTGAAATCTAATGTCTCAATATATGTCATCGTATCTCAGTTTGGCCTGCTGGCATACCAGTTAATTGTTAAATGAAAGTTAAATCATGGTAACAGAGTTACTCCACAAAAATCATCTCTGAAACACCCTTAACCTTTTTTTTCTGAAAAGACACTCGCTTCCTTCTCGGATTCTTAAATGAAATACATTTGCTGTTAGAGGACAGGAATAAAAATAAAAGTGAAATCAAACACCAATCAGGAGGAATATGAGGGCATAAGTCTGAATTTTCATTACAAAAGAGCTGAGATTCATTGGAAAGTTATGTATGTGGAAAAAATACTTAGGCAAAGAATAAATCCATTACAGTAATTCTCACTGTTACTGGAGAAACTGTTAATATGTCTTTTCACATTATGCAAAACCAGCAAACAAAAATAGGGGTCACAGCTTTAAGAAGGGTTGTTTGTAGTATCTGTTAGACTGAGCAAAATGTCACAATATGTAGTCTTCCGGAAGAAGCAAACAGACCATTAAATCTTGGATGGATAAAGCATGTTTTCAAACTGCTACAGATTTTTGTCTTTTTGGAATTATTACAGCAGTGCTTGGGGTTGTGGCTATGATTATGTGAAGACAATCAGACAGTAAGTTTTAGTGGGACTAAAATTTGCCCTATGGTGCCAGAATGAAGGTCTGGTTTGAAGATTGCTTTATGCAAAGAAAGACACCCACCAGCTGCAAAACAGGTGGTAACCCACCAGGGGCAGGCATGTATGAAATCATGGATCTTTATTTGGATTACAGTCAAAGGAAAAATGAAAGGATAAAAGGTAAAACAGCTGACTCAGAGGAGCAGCCTCCTGACTTTTTATTAAGGCTTTCACAAATGAAATTGTGATTAGGTTATATGCTGGAATAATGGAGAACCCGAATGTTGAACATGTAACATGGGCCTCACAACCAGGTGCATAGTGGTCGATGTGTTAAAAAAACCCTCATTGGTGCTAAGATACAGCTTTGCATGATGTATATATCTTTTATATATATGTGTCTATATATATATCTTTTATTTCTTTAGTGAAAGGAGCTTACACTGTTGCTATACTAAAGGAGCTGGTAGAGTTGCCATTCAGGCCCCAGTGCCTCCATCATGAAACCCAACATTGTTGGTCTTTCTGGAGAACTTGGAACTGAAGAATGAGCTGGAACAACCTGTCCTGCTGTATCGTCTCAGAGAATAACATAAGGCTGCCAACAGTGCAACTGGAGTTATTTCAGAGCTTTCATGAGTTCTAGACTCAAGAGAAAAGTCAATTTAAAAGAAGGCAATAATATTTTTCCTGCATATTTGTAGCCATGTTAATGGAAGGAGAGATCATGACACGTAGCCTTTTTACAACACCTTTTATCTGGGCCTCAAATATTTAGTATATAGCTAGTATATACTATGCATGAAGTAGGGTCTTATGGTTTATAGGCAGTGCCAAGATGTAATTCCTGTCCAACAGTAACAGGGAATATTTCCCAGCACTGAAACTTGATTGCCTGTGTTGTTTCCTGTTAGAATACTCTTTGCCTCTTTTATTTGGCCTGGTCAGACAGTGTTTTCCCCAATAGTTTCTTGGACATGAAGTAGCTGGCACGGGCCAGGGATCACTCCCAACTGACAGCTGGAAGCAATCCATTTTTTGGAAAAAGATGATTTAATATTATAGAAGCAGAAAGACTTTTTCAGTGGCTGTGGGGACAGAGAACAAGCCATGATAATGTTTAGTTTAGTTATGAAAAACTCTTGTATAAAAGTCCCCTTTCTCAGTGGGGACTTTAAATGCTCTCAGCACTTCCTAGGATTGGAGAATTTTGTCAAATAGGAAATGCAAGTGTACTAGAATTGGTACCATTTACAAAAGATGCAGTTGCAAAGTTTTCCTCGTTGTACCATGGAAAAGATGCTAAGATTAAATTTAAAAAAAAATAATATACTGAAATATAGTTGTATCAAACAGGGAGGAGGATAAAGGATCAGAAGGAAGAAATGAGAAAATTGATCCTCCTGGCTTTGAGAGAAAAAAAAAAAAAGCTTTGCAAGATGCTGAGGTTTCAGCATGCAGCATTAGCTTGAGCATTGTGGAAGCCTCTGAAAAAAGTAGAGGAAAAAGGATGGAAGATTCTTTAGTCCTTTGTAATTTGGATAACCAGATTGCAGCCACAGCCTGATGATTCTTTAAGGGTGGGCTTTTTAAGGTCAAAAGATGTGAGATTAAGAAAGGATTTATGTGAGGTTGGATCTGCATGGTGCAAGAAAGCAAGAACCATTCCTACTCAGTAGACTGACACGTGGATGGTTTCTCCAGGGCACCACTGACATGGGCTGCCTATGGCAGAAGATTAAAAAGTGAATTCAATTCCTGTCCTGGTTTTGCAGGGATAAAATTTATAGAATCAATTTTCTGTTACATGTTGTTTCAGTTTGTGGCCAGCTGTGGTTTGGTGATCAAGGCCATGAGCAGTGAAAGCCAGGGCAGCTGACCCAGGCTGGCTCACAGGTGTATTCTATAACATTAATGTCAGGTTCACTATAAATGGGAAAGCTGCTGGAAATGGGGGGTTTGCTCTTCTCCTCTCTCCTCAATGGTTACTATCCCTGGAGGGACTTTCCACCACTCTATGAGGTAAGTATAATTTTGTGTTGTTTGTATTAGTATTGATATTGGTTTCCTTGTTTTATTAAATCTGTTTAAATTTCAACCCATGAGTTTGCCTCCTTTTTCCAATTCTCTGTCTCTGTTGGGGAGGGAAGATTGGGTGATAGAACAACTGGTTACTTTTTAGCCCTGGGTGTGGGCTAAATGGCGACAATTCCTTATTTATGTAGTTGGTTAAATAAGTATGAGATGGTATATGTGATTAGCTTCCCAGAATCTCCCAGGATAGTTCAAGTCAGCTGTAAATAAGTGGTGTACATTAGTGATCTCCCAAATGGGCATCAAGCCATCGTTGTTGAGCAAAAGAAGATTTTCACAATACTGAGATAGGTTTTATTTTAAACCTGTGGTAGTATTTTTCTTGCAAGTAAGAGTGGGTGCTGCATCTGAACTTGTTGTTCGGACAGGTATTTTAGAATGTCGTTAATAACGTTACTAATATATGAGTCATCATATTTCTTTTATTCCCAAGATTTTTATATGCTTTTACAGAATTTTTAGGATTGCTGATCTCCCTAGCGTTCTGTACTTTTGACGTGATATATTGTTAACTGCTTCTTTGCAACACCATGTGGACTCCCTTCGTACCTTGAGTTTCTGTAAAACTATTCCAAAATCCTCAGATTTCTTTTGTTATGACTTTCCATAGCTGTGTTTTTAAATTGGAAGTAACATCTGGCTGGTGTGTTTAAAATCTGTCTGTAGCAGATAATGTAAAATGACCTTGGCCCTAAATTTAAAAGGTGGGGGGGCAGGAAGCTGGCTGAATGTTATGCTAATAAGAACACAGCTCGTTCTCTGTGTAGAGAGGGGGAAAAAAACAACTTCTCAATGAGCAACTTCGAGGCTAGAGTTATTTGGATAATTTTTCTGTGTGACGCAAGGCTGAGCTCATGAGAGTCAGATCAAATCCAGCTGAAGAGCAGAAGCAAGAGTCCAGCTGGGAATCCTGGTAGTCACTGACTCACAATAGAGACGTTGATAAAATATGAACCTTCTGAAGTCCAGGTACTCCAGGGAAGGTAAAAACAATTTAAGTTGAGACAATGAATAAAAGTAGTATTTCTGACTATTAAACCCTGTTGCTGATAACAACAGAAGTTTGGTAATAGAATTCGTTGTAAATTTATATTTCATTGCTTTCGTCATACGTTTGAACTGGGAAACTACTTATTTGTTGCATCTCACTTGTCACTGTGATTCATTTTGTTATATCTTACTGTTTTATTAAAAATTAACAAGCAGTCACCAGCTGGGAACAAAGTCACAAAGTTGCAAAGAACTTATCGATGCCAACTGAAATCCAAGGACAAGTTGTTGCTGACTTTGGTAGATAGTGAATCCTAAGATGGTAAGGGGGCCGCTGACTGTTTGTACTTCTGTTTTGCTTAAAAGTAGTTCTTTCCCAGTGTTTTAGCTGTGAATTACTAAAACAATATTCTATTAATATTTTGGAATCTGTATTTATCACTTCAGGTCTGTCCTATTTGCACGTGACTGAGATGAATAATTTTTTCAGTCTGATTTTAAAACTTGGAGAGAATAATTGCGGTAAATTCCAACTATTGGAACTACAGTGGTTATATTCATTTGTCAGCTGATTCGCTAGGGCTTTACAGCAGCATGTAATTCTGCACGCAAAGTTTAGTTCTAAGGTATAATATAAGAGGGTCTTCTATAAGGATATAGTTGCCCTTTTTTTTTTTTTCATGACAAAAGACCTGTTCCAAAGAAACCTTGCAAAACAGACAGTTTTAACTTCACAAATGCTAGATCCAATAGTGCACTTGTCCAGTGCACTGAATAACACAGTTTCATAGACAGGTGGGTGCAAAGGCCATGGAACTAGGATGTTCTATACGCAGAAAAGAAAGGCTGTACAGGACATTAAGCCTGAGACTTATATTTAAAATGAGAAGAAATTTTTGTTACTTCCTGGTATTCTTGCTGAAAACAAGCAGTGATAAATCTTTTTCGATGCACAACTATAACAACTTTCCATCCCCTCTGCAGCACCACACCAGCATTACCGTTTGAGAAGTGCCCTGAACTCTGGTACTTAAGGTGCAGGATTAACAGAGCTAGCTGAAAGAAAGTGAAGGCTATGAGCAGGAATGTACTACTCTAACCTTAGTGTGTTCAAGGAAAGATTTGGAGAATGGAGACTTGCCTTTCCTTCCTCCTTCACAAGGGAACACAGAGCAATCCTGTGCTACGTGGTCGTCTTAGAGGCCATCACGACCACCTCCTGTTTCCAGTGGAGGAGACTGCAGTTCTCTTTCCTCAGGTGTTTCTAAGAGCATTCTCACTGCCTTGATGTTACCTTGGTGTGGCAAAGATGCATTACCTGTGTACATTATTCTGGCTTTTTGGAGAAATGAATGACAGAAGTATGTCTGTACATACGCAGACTGAATGGGGGATTGCCAATCCTCTATTTTTAAATGAATTATCACAGAATAAGAAAAGTATGCTGTTAGTTTGAAGTGGTTTTATGGGTGAAATGACTTGGTTTTCTTTTTTTCTTTTTCAATGGAAAGCTCTGGGTCCTCTAGATGCACACATACAGAGCGTACAGATACATTTCACAAATTATTTTGTTTGCTTTCCAGTGAAACTGGAAAATACCTTGTTATTTCAGCTCTTAACTCTATAGCTTATATGCAATCTAAGCGTAAACAATGCTAACAATATTTAATTTATGACTGAATTTTATATAAGGCTGATAGGGAAGAGCTAAAGTTGTGTTTCAAGAGCTCATTGTGTCCATATAGAGAGTATTTTGTGTTGAATTACTAGGAGGCCTTCAAGCGCTCTACAAAATTTTACTTTTCATAGGTCAGCCTTCAAACCAAGGTAGTCACAAAGGTCATTTAGGAAATCCCTAATGAAGCAACCAGCAGTGCTCTTATCCAGAAAGCAACACTGCTATGAGACAATTCTGTGTTTTCATGCTGAGGGGGAGAGGCAAGCAAGCTGCATTTGCTGCACAGAAGCAGGCACCGAAATGGCAGATCTTACCAAGGTGGGCCAGTGTCTTAAATCTGTAAATCTTAAATCTAAAGTGGTTGCAATTTTTGTTGGTTATATAATCAAATCCAAGCAGTAGCTCTCCAGGACGGTCGCACTGCTGCCAAGCAGAGGCTTAGGGGGAAGAATGGTAGTCCTTGGTTCTCAATCTCGTGTTTTCCATCGGCCTGACTTTGCTTTTCTTTTTTTTTAATAACTGATTTACCTAGTGATAACTGTCATAAGTAAAGCTTATTTACACAAAGATATGACATAAAGACATGGGTACAAGGCACGTGTGTGATATAATGTTGGTATATGGTGTATATGGTGAATAAAATAGTAAGGAAGGTAATTTTATTAAGGTAGTTCTCAGAAGGAAACGTCTAGGTTTTAATGTTGGAGCAAAAACTTCTACAGTGATGTGAATTAAGGTCAGATTATAATTGTCAAGGTAACTAGCATTTCAGATATGTCTAGCATAACACTAGACACTGAAGAGAAGTTTCTTTCGTAGCAGTTTTATTTTACTAGCTAATGTTGAGTATCATGAAATTTGCAATTAATTATACTTAATGAAGAATGGCTTCAGACTGCCTAACTGATTCCTTGATAATTTGCCTAGAAGATTAGTGAACAATTTTTTTTTTTTTTGTCCATTTCCAGGTATCAGCTTCTGGGAATGGATGGTTGTGTTGTCATCTATTTACATACAATGTTTTGTGTTAATCCATAATGGTACTTTCACAAGTACTATGACAACATTGTGAGATCTATACTGTTGTCTATGTAAATTTGGGGAATAGAAATATACTTTGATGTAGTTGATTCACATTTTTGCTCATTTGATACAGGTCTACCCTTTTTCCAAAACAGTGAATTAGTATTTCTAATGCACTTACTGTCTGCAAACTTTTGTTTTGAAGGCAAAGACAAGCGGCAAGCTCAAAAAGTTATATTGAAATGGTGTTTGTGTGTTATTTTTAGAAAAGCTGTATAAGTAAAGCAAATTTATAGACCACATTGCTGCTTGTAAAAGATTTGTGGTGTGTATCTCCATCAAATCCTAAACCCTTCGAATCCTGTTTTATGACAGTAATAAATAAATCATGCAATAACAGAATGTTGCTTCCTGGTTGCACAGAAGTGGCAGCCTACTGAAAGGCTGTCAAATGGTGGCCAGAAGTTCATTCCTTTCCCTTGTCCTGCAGAGCTTTTCTGTGTAGAGTGTGTGTATCTGCATTACTTTAAGGAAGCTGGAGGGAGACACTATATCATTTCCCTGCACCTCAGATGCTGTGAAACGTTTGGAAATTTCAACACAATTCTTTGCTCATTAGTGACTCTAAAATAGCTCTGTGTGTGTTATTTTACTTAAAAGAAGAAAAATAAATCAACAAACTTTGCACTCTGGAGCACAATAATGACTGGTTCCTTTTGTGGCTGGTCACTTCAAACCTTCATCAAATGAACACTGGTTATTTAATGTTTTCTGTACTTTGGTAGTTCGGCCAGTTTTTCTGGCCCTAGGAGTTATTGTTTTTTCAGCTACTGCACTTACCTTTTCCATCAGGGAGCAGGGAATGCCTGTTCACTTTCACTGTAGTATATTACTTGGATGCTTGTTGTAGCCCTTTCTTCAGTGAATTCTTGGTGTGCAAGCCATTAAAGGCAGTTAATGGCCACTGTCTTTTATCTGTGCATATAGCAAGTCATGCTGTGCTGTGGTTACAATTTCTAATTTGGTTATACGGCTTGAAGTCTATTGGGGTAGAAACGGTACCATCAAGTAACTAATATATTCATTTCAAACTGTGTAATTAATTGCACTTTAATTCTGTTTGAATATTGGACAGCACTGTGTGTCTGAAAGCCTTTAAACTCTTTATATGACAACATATGCAAGTTTCTGGATGTATTCTGAGGACAGATCTATTAAGTTTTTCTGCCTACTCACATTCTGGCTTTGCAAATTTCTATTTTTCAAGCCAGAAACAAACCTGCAAATATGGGAATTAGATTTATTTTGATGTTCAGAGATGTCACTATTGTTCAGATAGGTAACTGTTGCTTAGTAGTACAACTAATAGCCAAACACATATATATACAGCCACGGATAGATATCGAGGAGACTTAGTTGTTCTTTTTCCCTGTCTCCTGTCCAAATGACTTTGTTTTGGTTGTTCACCACAGCTTCCATACTTTTCTACACTCCTAGTCCATCAGTTGAGAGGTTTAAAAAATACTACCACCACTTCATCTTTCTCTGCCCCATCGCTTGAGGTTTACTGGGTGCTGAAATAGCCTATGTGCAGGTATTCTCTTCTGTTTATTTTCCTTCACTAGTATTACCATATCTATTGTGTTAGCATAGAGGCATATTAATTTATAGAAGTGGAATACTGGCAGTAAAGACTTCTAAATTCCTTAAAATAGATGTTTTCACTCCATAAATGTAGTCTTTAGAAACAGTAAAATGGTCAGAGACGGGAAGAGCCAAGCATGTAATGTGCTTAACTTAAGAACACCTATGGGCATGATTTTCATTTATCATGCTGGGTCCTCTCTCTTGTGCTGCATTAAATGACTGTAGGCAGTCTCTGCCACTAGGTCCTTAATTAAGGACTTGTCTGTGCCTAGAGGTAAGACCTTGGAGCACTATGATGTATATGGCAAGGAGGAATACTTGAGATGAAGGCTGTATTTAAGCTGATTTTTTTTTTTTTTCCTGATCTGACATTTAGCCTTTTTTCCCCACATGCCAAATGAAAAGTTACAGATGAATTGCAGCAGCAGCAAAACTTTAGAGACTGAAACATGCTCAGTGTAGAAAGAATGTTGAAATGTCTGAAAGTCAGCATTTTGCACATCCAAACGAGCATGTGCAGGAGGTAAATGAGGAAAGTAGGAGACGGCTCGCAAATCCCAGTCCCCAAAAGCAAGCATCAGCTTCAAAGCATACTGACTCATCAAAATAGATTTATAATATGCACATATTTTCCTTTCTTCATAATCCAATTCCTGGAAATAGGAGTCACTTTTGCTTTTTGCTTGTTTGTGTGTTAATTGTCTGAAGAAGCACATACTGAAGAACTTGGAGTCCAGGCTGAAATTAAGTTGTATTTGAAAGAATGATTATAGTGAAAAAACTTAGTACCAGCTGTGGTTAAAGCTGTATCCTGCTGATCGTATCATAAGGACTCATATCATCATCAATACCTGATTGCCTCTTTAAACTTGCAGATGTTTGGATGAAAGCAGATAGATGCATGACTGCCAGTTTAAGTCAGTCTTTATAGTGTTGGCAGGCATAGTTGTAAAAATAATTTGATTTTCAGATCTGGATCTCTAGTGCTGAAATTGCAAAAGCTACAGAAAAAGTATTTCTTAGTTTGTAAGTTTAGTGTCTATTCAGGATTAAATACTGCGTTTTTTTCTTCTTCCCAGAAAAAATTGCTGGATAGTGTGTTACCCTGATGGCCCTTAAATGTCTAGGATGCTCTAAAGGGGAAGTGCTAAGACAAATACCATTAAAATGTGATTTTTATCCATGTTGACATTAGTTTTTTACCCTGTAAATAGCTCCATGCAGTCACAGCATCAGTTCTGGAGATTAAACACTCTGCCAATGGCTGTAAGAAAGATGGTCAGATTAATTTCTTATCAAACTGAGTTGATTGAGCATAAGGAATGGAAACCATCTGATGTATTTTACAGATCAAAGCTAATTCTCCATTGACACACATGCACTTGTGTAGGCGCATCTGTGTGACAGGTAAATTATAGGAGTGCTTTACACACACATTATCTTGTCACAACATAAGAACATCCTACTGTGCTAAAATACCTCTTCCAGAAGAAACATATAATTTCCCTGTATTGTTGGGGAGGATGCTTTGTTTTTACGTATCTTTTATTTCCACCTTCTACAGGCATGAGATAAGCAAAGTTTTTTAAAACACTGAACACTATTAATTTAATTTTTTCTGTCTCTTTATCCTCCTCACTGTATGTCTGATGAAATGCATTGGTACCTGTGCCTGTGGCTAGATGGAAAATGCTGAAGGAAAACTGATTTAATTTTAGAGTTTAGTTACTTATTTAAAGGGAATTATTATAAATATTTTTCCCTTTTATGTATTAGGGAAAGTGAATGCTTTTGGTTTGTGCCACCAGAATGAGAGTTGTGTTTGTATGTTTGGGAAAACATCATGAATATTTGGCAACTGCTTTGTGGCACAACTTTCACACTCCCTAACAGTTCATAGTCTCCATGTTGAGATGAGGGTTAGGTCAACCTAGGCTTTTGAAAACTTAATCTGTATTAAACCAAGGTGCTATAAACTGAGCTCAACTTCTCCCAGGTTCTCATACACAGCTGGGGCCTAGACTTGTAACAGGGTGCTGTTAGCAACTGAACTGAGACTGGGGCGGTTTGTGTCAGAGGCTTTTTGGTTTTCAGCTCAGTACAAAGAAAAAGGACAATTGCAAAAGTATAATAATTCAGTTCAACATTTAGCTCTTGAAACAGTTTTCCTGTTTTGTGGTGCTTATCCTAGGCATCTGGTTCTGGAGACAAAAAAAAAAATGGTTAAAATAATATTTCTCTTAAACAGCTGCGTGCTCCGACAGGTAAATATACTCTTCACGAATAACAAAATTTTTAAAAAACACAAAACATTTTACTTATTTTTTAATGCATATATTCCTTTTAAAAAGCATCCTTTTGTTCCTCCATCTCCTTCTGATATGAACAAATCATTTTTTTTGCCTTATTTGCTTACTTGTGCCTGTTTTCTGTAATTCTGGGGAATACTCCATCCCCAACACAGTGGTTGCAGAGCACGTGACGTGGGGTGAAGGTGAGTGACTGTCCTGTGCATTAGCCTCTGTGCTCCACACCGGGCTCAAAGTTAGGCCTAGTTAGGCAGGGGGATCAAAAGAGGCAGCCCCAAACAAAACCAGGCAGCCTGGGAGCTGCAAGATGGTGGACAGTGCCTGGGGGGGCGGCAGGGAGTGCTGGTGCCGCTGGGCCCGTGGCCTGAGCAGGGCCCGGCGCTGAGGGGCGGCTGGCTGGGCGCCATCTTTGTGGGGCCTCGCTGGCTGCGCACGGGCAAGTTGGGTGCTGCTGCCGCTGAGGGGGCTTCGTCCTGAGGAAGCGTTTCAGCACTTTGGCAATAACTGTAAGAATCATGCAAAGTACTATTTTTAAAATTATTTTATTATAATTTTTTCTTTTTTTTTTTTTCCCTTTGGAAACGCTTATCACTGTGTGGAACGGTGATCGTGCACTGTGACAGGCGTGTTAAGAGTAAATGAATTTCTCTAGATATTTAACAGTTTAGCACCCACCTTTATATTTATTGATTATTAATTTTAACTTTTTATGCATCTGTCTCATCAGTGGTACTCATTTGGAAGCTTTCCTCCAGGTTTATTTTAGTTTGTAGCATTACTGCTCTTTCTGGAACAGCTCCCTTGTGCTTGACTTGTCATTGGTGCTGCCCAGGGTTTGCCCTTGGTTTCTAGTGTTTACATACCCAGGCAGGCCCCAGGTAAATAAAACTGACCAAAGGAGAAGCATAGGTTTCAGAAGTAGCTGGAATACCCCGATTTTCCCTGTTTTCGGTGTGTCCTGTGAGAGGTGGGTGGGCGTCGTGTGCACTGAGAGGCTGCTCTGCTCGCTGAAGGTGGCTTTACCTGAAATGCTTGTGTGTTTCCATGTATATAAAGTGGTTTTACAGACAACCTGATTTTTAATGCTGACTAAAATGACACCACAAAAAAGTATATGAGATGTCAAGTTTCTTTATATTCTTTATATAAACTGGGCAATGTCTTCTGTTTTCGTGTATTATGCTTTGACTTATGATGTGAATAATGAACGTGAGAAGTAGTATCTTTTGTTTCTCAGTTTACCAAAGCTGCTATTTTACAGAATTTCATGGCAATTTTCAGTTAGAGGACTAGACAGGTCTATACCATCCTCTCCATCTTAACACCACTAACATTTTCTGTGCCTATTCACCTCTCATTAAGCTCACTCATCCTGAATCTCTCACATGGTTGCCATGGAAAGAATTGTGATCCCATAAATGAATATATTCTGTGCAAGAAAAACTTGAACATAGATCTGATACTATTCCAGTAATGTGGAAAAAAACGTTTGAAGGAAAGGAAGCGAATAATGTAAAAATGAATGTGTATTTCCTATTTAATATTCACATACATTCAAGATGTTTGTATCGTAATATTACATCATGTCTTGTGCATACTCTGAAACATGGATTGTCCAGTCTGAAGCAGTAAAACATAACACTGCACTTTTGCTAAAAACTTTGAATTACTAATTCATTAAATAGAGCTATGGTAGTAGGTTCTCAACAAATAAAACTTTCTTTTTTTTAATCTATTGTAGTATTGTATATATGCAATACAAAAATAATTACATATGCTTTTTTCCAACACAGTGTCTTTTGGTTTTGGTGTGAATTAATAATTGGGATTCAATTGTGCTATAAAGGAACTATTTTTTTTTTCATAAAGCTGGACACACTGATTCTATTAAAGGAAACTGTTATGTACTAGAATAGTACACGACTGTGCTGAGTTAGGAATGCGAAAAATGTGACACAATTTTGAATTTTTTATGGCCTGATGTTTTCACCATTTTCTCATGAGAAAGGTAATTAGCTAGTTACTACATGTCAAATTTGTAATAGAATGAGAAAAAGTAATTTGCTTTATCTGTCGTATTAGTGTGACAAGATAATTGATTCACGTGAAGGCTGATGTTTGGCAAATATTTTCCTCAGGACCTCTCTAAAAAATTTCTTCTTTTTTTTTTTTTCCCTTAAGTAGACTATAAATGTTCAGCTGAATACATTTAATGATCCTGTGCTCCAAATCCCTATTTGTGCCCTATATAAATATGTGTTTATAGTTTACCACATGGTATGTGCTTAGTGGTTATATGCCTGGAATCCTGCTGTGAAATGACAATTCACAGACAACCACCATGAAGTGGCAGGCTTGACTTCAAAGGAAAGCTGTCTTTAGTGTTTGCACACCAAGCTAGTGGGCACTCAGGAACCAGAGTAAAGACGAGGTTTTTGCTTCTCTTTTTAATTTTTTTTCTTTCTTCCATGCTTTCCTTTATACATTATTTTCTGTGGATCAGCTCTTTTAGCATTGTTGTTTACAACCGCAGCATCGCTGTGTCACAGGAAACTGGTGGACAAGGTTGGAGATTCATGGGGCCTTATCCTTGGTGTCTAATGAAAGTTGTGCCTTTCTGTCCGGAAATTTAGAGAGCTGGGAGAGGTGAACTTTGAGATCAAGGGAGAAAGAATGTGTTAATGGTAAAGTACTGTAGGTGGCTTTGTTTCAGTACTGGTGTAAAACTTTAAATGAATACAAACTGAACCTGTGGTGCTATTATCTTGGCCATGGTTTGACTACTGGGTCAAGATTAAAGAGTGTTCACATGTTGCTGAGCTGTTAAGTTCAGTATTGCTATTTAAGTAATTCTTCAGTTTACTCCCACGCAAGTTTATAGCCAAAGGTCTCTGCAAAGCATTTGATGGTAGAATTGGGAAATCATGAATGTTCTCATCTGTTTGTATCTTTGTAAGAGGAATACCAGGAAACAAATATTGTGACTGTGAAGTCCTTAATTTTAAGCATTTTGAGTTTGACTCTTCTGAATATAACGCAATCCTAATATGCCAGTGCCATTCCTGTACTTTATCTATTGTTAAAGATATATTCTGTTGTGGTTAATTCTGGCTGTGAGCTTTGAGAAGTAAGAACCATGCGTCAATAATTAAAGGCACTATCACAGCTGAAGCTTCAGTTAGTTATATTTATTTCCATCTTGGCATCCCATGAGTCAAGAAAAGCAATGACAAGAGTAAGGAAATTATTTTTAGTAATGTCTCAAGTAGAATGCACAAATGTTAAAATATAGATTGACTTTCTTTACTACTACAAAATCTATTTTTGTCATCTATTTTAATTATTAGTCACCCTTATCTTGTGAAGTAAGTGCCCCTTGCTAGAATTCTGTGTTAGGGAGGCACTGAGTCTTGGTTTTTGTTGAGTTTGTTTAATGCTCTTCTTCATGTGATGTGAATTGGTGCTGCCTACAATAGAGTAGTGAGTGCAACCCAAAAAACTCCTGAGTTTGTACCCAAGTTTGCCAGTAACACATAGAATGACCTTATAAAGGAGATGATATTCCCTTTCGTAATCTTGGTTTTCTATCTGTGACATGAGAATAATAATGCTAACCTTCTGAATAAAATCTCAATAAAGCCATATATGCATTAGTGATTGAGGTTTGAACCTCACTTTGGTGCTGTGTAATGCAATATGCCTAGTGAATGTTGTTGACATACTTTCTTTAAGACTGTTAGTTCAGCATGAACACAAGGAGAAGAGGGCTTTGAACAGAAGACAGTTCCTTCTTTGAAGTGAATGTGCATATGCTACGTGCTCAGACAGGGATGTATTGTTTTATTTTACATGAGTTACTCAAGCTCTGCATCTAGGGTTACACAGGAGAGTAAGACAGAACCAAGGACCTAACTTGAACATTCAGTGTCTTATCAAGAAAATAATCTTCTATATCTGGCTTCTGTTTGTACTCATTTGGGTGCATCCTGCATATCTAGTGATAAGAACTATTTGAATTAAGAGAAGAAAGAAGAATGAAACTCTTGGCAAAGACCCCCCTGGGCAATACATCTCCGTAGTTTTTCAGGACCGGTACGCTTCACTGGCTAAGCAACATCTCTTCTGACAAGTATCTGAAAAGCTATATCTTAAAATTATGAGGGAGCTAGACCCATCTCTAGATATAAATTGTACCTCTGCGTATTGCACAAGTGTTATGGTAAAAGGTAGATTAATAGACTGGAGACAGCGCTTGCTCTTCTGGGTTTGTGACAGCTGTTTGTGAAGCAGCAGTAATTAGATACGTGATTCTGATACAGGCCCTAACATAACAAACTATTGAAGTGCAGGCACCTTTTGGAATTGCATACAGGCCTGCTGAAATTCACTACACTTGAAAAATACTTCCCCTACCTCTCATTAACATTTATGTCAAAAGTATTTCTAAAACTTAACAGTGACCAAAAGAAATAGATTGCTTTGAGGTGACCAGGGGATCAATAGTCAGCCAGTGCACCGTTTATACAGAGCAAAAGTAAAGCAGGTAGTTACACTCCAAACCTCCTGTGCGACATCCAGTTTCAGATGGCTTGAAATTGCTGGTGATTCCCACAAATAGAAAGAGTTGGAAATCTCCTAGGAACCTCATAGTGCTTCACATTTAGTCATAGAGAATAACTTCTACAAAGATTTTTCTCCAAGATTTAGTCTTGGACCCAACACGACTTCCTTTAAGCCACCTTCCATTTATCTTCTTTAAGTATCTATTACTAAGCTTTCATAGGATTAAATTACATGTTACATTTTTTCTGATGAATGTTTATGCTACAGTGCCATTGTCAAAATAATTGCCTAAGCATTGATTTATCCTTTTTTGTGGCACTGCACATTTCAGTCCATCTGAATGTGTTTGCCTATTTCTTCTATGGTAATTCATAGTAAATAAGTCAATTTTATCATATGTTAAGTATTCACCCTGTAGACAGGTAATTGTTCATTTCTCTGTGAGTTTTCTGACCAATATGTGTGTAAATACACACAGAATGAAGCAAAGCACTTTCTAATAATGAGTAACATGCGATGAGTTTGGCTAAGTGAGAGTTTCTCCAATAAGAGATATTTTTCAGTACAAACATAATGAATATTCATTAAAAAAAAGTTTGGTTTCTTCCACAATGTTCTCTATGCCTTTAAGTACATATAAAATATAATAATTTACAAAACAAGAACCAAACCTTGGGGAAGCTGATGAAAAATACATTGAGGACTCCGGGGACCTGATCCTCTAAATAATTATGCGCGTGAATAACGTTACATTTTAAAAGCTTGCAGTTGATTTTAAACGTGTGTGGTGGGGTAAGACTAAAAACATAAATGTGATGCAAATGTGTAAAGATCATGCTATAAGAACATGACTTGTTTCAAGTGTGCTCTCCAGCTGATGAACCTGCTTGTGGAACATGGACAAGAGTGAAGTCCCAGATTAGAGCAACCAAAACCTTGGAAACTTTCTATAGCATGTCCAGCAAAGTTGGATAATTAGCTTTCCAAAGGAAATTTTAGTGGACATAGTGCCAAGTCTATCAACAATATCTCTGAAAGTGGTAAAGATAAGCAGTTACTTGCTGGCATGTGCCACCCCCTCTGTAAGACATGCACCATATGTTTTTTTAATGTATTTTTGGTTAATACGAGAAACTTCTGTTAATCCCTTGAGTGAGTTACAGCCTTTTTGCTGACCTTTTACAGTGTGTTAAACACTGTGTATGGTGCGTACAATGCCTACCATAACAGGATTTTGTGGCAACTGGGGCCTTGGGTTATACTTTGACACCGCTAGTCAGCGATATAAGTCTTTGTACATAATACTTAGCTACTAGAAAACATCCTAAAGGACAATATTGGAACCATCCATAATTTTTGTTCTAGAAGCAGCAAACCAGACAAAAATCAAAGAAATGAAAATAGGAGTACGTCAAATTTATATATAATTAGTGAGCCAAAATAAGATAAATGCTTTTTCCTGAAGGCAATGGAAATGAAGTGGCTGACTTAGGGACACTTGAAAGTTTTGTGGCATACCTGGGAAATGGCTGAAGGTCTCCAGAATCTTCATTCAGTAGCTTCACTTTGAGGTAATACTTACGCTTAAGAAAACGTACTCCATAGAGTATTAGCAAGCTTGGTAGAGAAGCGCAGAGAAAGCGTATTGAGAGTTTTAACCTTCTGTTTCTGCCCTAATTATCCAGAATTCATAAAAATTCATAAAAAAGTGAGTTTTGGTGAGTGGAATAGTTTGCCATATCCTTTCTTGGATTTGTGGCACAGTCACAGAAGCTCAGTGTACCCACTGGTCTTCTTAGTGTCTGGTCTTGGAGTATGTGAAGATGCACAGTGCTTCCAAAATGGATAAGACCTTTCATAATACACACTTTCAATGGCAATGATGGCTTCCTCCTAATCAATGCCAGCTGAACCTGATTTTATAATGTGTCCTGATGGAAACTACCTGATTTTCTTGATTTACCAAATGACTAAAGAAAGTGTCTGCCCACTGCTTATGTACAGAAAGCTAGTTGCTCCTAAACATATACATTTGAACTATAATTCCTCTTCCTAAAGCAATGATAATAAAAGGTCTCATTTAACCAGTGTTATTTGAAAAACAGACGACAGCCACTAAAAACAGTGTTAGGTCTTTCTCCTTTGTGTTTAGATGGTGATTTAGACATCAGATTTTAATCTTATAAGGCTTCATTTTACATTTTTTTAATTGTTCTTTTTTAATATTTTTTTTCACTTAAAAACCTGTTCTACTACTGGCTAGCTTCATTTTTATCTCTTGGACTTCCCCTTGGAGAACATTTGCATTTGAAAGTGTTTTCTGGGCCTTGCTCTGGAGATTATTGTGAGGAAGTGTGGGTGTGGGGGAGGTTTTACTAATTATGAATTCCTCTCTCCTGTTGCAGCTCAGAATACTGCAGAGCTTTCAAAGAGCACTGTGAAGTAATTTGATGGAAGTTCAGTGTGGTGAAGACCATGGGAACATCGTTTCATAATCTTCATCTGACACTAATATTGTATTTAAATATTTTCCTTAAAAATGTGGCAGCTGTCATCAAACCTCATACACAATGACAGTATATGCTATATTTTACATATGTCTAGATTAAAATAAACATACAAGTTGATTTAGTAAGAATATGAGATTTGGTTCTTTTGTCACTTATCCCCATACCACTTTAATGTTTAATAGACCTATATAAATATATCTCCGTGAAATTACTCTAGAGCTAGTGCTCTGTACTGTAATCAATGTCACAGAGACCTGGAGTAGAGAAGCTGGAGTGTTCATGTCGAATGAATCCACAGGTATAACATTTAGAGTGAGCTGAATTTTGGAGATGTCTCTTTGTATCCCACCAACACAAAGACTTTCCTGTCAGGCAGAAAAGGATCTTCTTAGGGGAAAAAAAAAAGGCTCTGCAGAGTGGTTGTTTTTTGCTGTCTGCATGATCTCTGCTCTTTTCTGGAATTATACTTTTCTGTGCTAGAGAAACAGAATTTCTTAGTTCACTTAGGCAGTACAAATTTAGAAGAACTGATATAGTCAGTAGTAACCTTTTTCCTTTGAAGTCATGATCTTTTGAGAATAAGATTCTGTCATGCCGTAGGCTGAATGTGGATTGGGAGTAGGCTGTATTTCCTTATTGTTTCTCATACTGTACGAAACCTAGCCTAGAGACCATTCCAGGTGACTGCAGTGACCACATTTAAGAGGTAGGGAGAAAACCACAAGTCATAGGAAAAATACCCACGTTACACATCTTAATTCAAATTCTAAATATTACCTTTTGACCCCAGCATGTTGATTGCAGTGTGTTTTCTGCTTATAAAAGGTCTAAACAGCTATATGCCTGTGAACATGTGAAAAAAGGTGGAAGAGACTGGATCTAGCTGCTGTGTAGTAGGATCTGTTTCATTGTATGTGTTTGAAGAAATTGAAGTAGAGAGAAGTAGCTACTGGCAAAATGGCATAGTTACATTTTACTGATGCGAGATTATTTTTAATGTAGGCTAAGAAAAAAATTATATGCCCTCCTCACAAGACTGAAATAAGATGTGAAATGAATGGGAGGTAGAAAATCAATAGGAGTGCTATTTTTATGAAGCTAGGTATTTTATCCCATGTAAGGAGCAAGTTATCCCTATCAGAAGGGGTGAACCGAGGAGGCTTTATGAATGATCCCTGAAGTGATCATAGGAAAGGCATTCAATTCATTGAGCAGACATCTTTGCAACCCAAATTTTGTGCACCCTAGTGTACGGAAGGAAATGAAAAAAGTTGGAAAATGAAGAGGTTTTTGTGAACCTTTCTGCAGTTTGTATTAGGTCAAAATAAACCACCTGAGGACCAGGAAAAATGAATGTAATGTTTATCAGTATGGACCTGAGACAGACTCGGGAATGACAGACTAGACAGGCTGAAGTCAACTGTGTGTAATACCGTGGAAGTTGTTTTAAGGGACAGACAAGGCAACATCTGAAATGTGAAGTTGAGCTGAGGTTTGCTAAACCGAAAAAAGGCACATCTGACAAAGATTCTTAAAAAGTGAGCATGGTGATTACTAATAAAGTAGATTTTAAGGTAAAGAAATCTAAATTTCTTCGAAGTTTGTTAATTGAATATATGTGAAGAAAGGACTGTATTTTATTTCTTTAGGAGCAAGGATGACTTCCCACTTTGGAAGTGTTTATGTTCATACTGTGTTCACTACTAGCCTAAGCCATAAAGTGCTGTTATTCTCATCAGTATAAGCTGAACGTCTGACAGTTTAGCTGATATGGTAGATATTGAAAAGAGAAATTTCAGATTCACTTTTTGTGAATGCAACTGAACCAAATTCATGCAGCAAAACCTCTTTGAAAACGTCTTTATTCCTTGCTAAGTTCACATTTTATCCTTAGTCTATGAAGGTCCTCTGTGCATCTGGAAGCCATACTGTCCCTACATTCACCTCACAGGTTATGTCTGTAGAGAGGACTGCAGCATGAACGAACTCACAGATCTGTCCCGTACTACGAACAGATACCTCCAGAGCACTTTGCTGGCTGTGTTGAGAAGCCAGTGCTGCTGTTTCTACTATACCAGCCTAGAAAGCCTCCATTTTTACATTGTTTGTTCACATGCCAGGAGTCACTTTAATTTCTATTTTTATTTATTCGTTATAGTCTTGCTAATTACTTTTTAGCTGTTTTAGGTATGGACTAAGTTATGTATAACATAGTATCCATATTATAAATGCAAATCTCCAGTGAAACAACTAATAGCGTCTTAAAGAGTACATTTTAGTAGTTCAATTTACCAAGGCTAATATTTGTCAAATACTCCCCTGACACTTATTTGCTTTCCAGCCTAACATGGCAATCTGCCCCTCTTGTTTCATACTGTTATGGCATTTAAAAACTGTCACAAATGTTGGCAGTAGTCTCCTTTTCTGTGGCTTTCTAAATTCCTCACTGACCAGCTTGCGGGTACAACTATGTGCAATAGTTCAGGTGAAAACTAGATGAGAATACTGTAATATACAGAGAGCAATGAGTCAAGAGTGAGGACAGGAGTGAGTCTGGAAAAAGCTGGTAGGTCAAATTCAATTCTTTCTTTGTCCTTCCATGCCAAATACTTGAGTCTGGAGTGCCCTGTAAGATCTTAGAGTTAGCTGAGGGAGATGAGAATAATTGACATGAAAAGTTTTTCTTTGACCCATCTGCTTTTGTGAAGTTTTGTCCTGGTAATTAACTGGCAGCAGCTTTTTCTTTATAGAGGGTAAGCTCCCCCAGCCAGACAAAGCAAAAAGCCTCAAACTTCTCCCAAGTGCAGAGTAAAACTACAGAGCCAGAAATGAACTCATTTTGTTAGGTTTCACTTGTACTTCAGCACTGGAACAGAACAAGGGTATGTAGAGATGTATGCCACCGAGAGGAAAAAGTTGACGTTCAGGCAGTTTCATGTTGCAGTCTGTTTGAGGCTTGCAGAAAATGTGAGCTGATTCATATTTCCCAGATAGTTAATTAGGTTTTTTGTGGGAACAGGACCATTATTACAGAAATGTAAGTTGGAAAATATCTGTATTTGCTTAACTGGCAAAATAACTGTGGTTCTCTTCCTTCTCTTTAGATGTGTGGCAGACTCTTCATGTCTAGCTTCTTGGTGTGCTGCATTAGCTTTACTGTCGCTAACATGCCTTGATTCTATCCTCTGCCTAACACGAGTCCCCAGAAGACAAATGGATATTCCCACTTCTCTTTCAGAGACGTTGGTTGTTGTTTTTTCTTTTATGGAGAGGAAGGGAAAAAAACATCTTTGTCAAAATAATAACACTAGAGGCTAACCTTGTGGAAAATAAACAAGATATGGAAATTAATCCTACCTTGGAATATTTATATTGCTATGAAAATATTTGTGGCTGAGCATTTATGTTGAGTGTAAAATCCTCAAACTGTAAATCATATGTTTCTTATATCTTCTCCATTGAAGACACACAGAAAAACTTGCATATCTTTTAGTGATATCCTGACTGTTCATGTATGAAAAAATGAAACACTAGCCTGAAACAGCATAAAAATGATGGGAAAGAGAGTATGCAGATGTTTGAATTAAGGGCAAATGTGGTCATTTCCTTTGTTTTCTGCCAAAGTTTATTTGAGAATACTCAAACTATTAAAGATAGAACTAGGATTTTTAAAAAGTATTTAATGAAAGCCTTTGTCTACAGACATGTTCATGTTTGAATTATTTTTCAGTGAAAATTACTGAAGAATACTTTTTTACTTTCCTTAAAAAAGAGCTACCTTTATTTTTGATGCAATAGCAAAACCCGCATTTTCCAAGAAAGTATTTTATTTGTAATTCAGTGCTTTGACATTTGTTGTAGTTTGTTATATCTTAAGAATGTGTATCAAGAGCAGGATGTAGTCTATTCTAGTTTTGTGAATAAAAGGCTAGGAATTATCATTGAAACAAATCTTTCAAGTTTTCAATTTTCAAGGCTGGTCTCAAGATAGACTTGTTTTAATTTCATGTTTGTATGTTTAATGCAGTTGCACCTTTTATATTTCAACCACTTTGCTTGTCCTGGTTTTGCAGGGATAAAATTTATAGAATCACTTTTCTGTTACATGTTGTTACAGTGTGTGGCCAGCTGTGGTTTGGTGATCAAGGCCCTGAGCAGTGAAAGCCAGGGCAGCTGACCCAGGCTGGCCCACAGGTGTATTCTATAACATTAATGTCACGTTCACTATAAATGAGAAAGCTTGGTGGGGATGGGGGGCTCTTTGCTCTCTTTTCCCTCTTTCTCTTTCTCCTTCTCCTCAGTGGTTGTGATCCCTGGAGGGACTTGCCACCAATCTATGAGCTGAGTATAACTTTGTGTCTTTTGTATTAGTATTGATATGGGTTTTCTTATTTTATTAAATCTGTTTAAATTTCAGCCTACAAGTCTCCCTCCTTTTCCCAATTCCCTTTCTCATCTGGGAGAGGTCATGGGTGATAGAACAACTGGTTATTGTTTAGCCCTGGGTGTGGGCTAAACAAAGACAGCTAAAGATAAAATAATTCTCACAGTAAACCTTTATGTTTGGAACTGTTATTTAAATACTAGCATTGGTAGTGGTGGCTAGCTCCAAATGGAATTAGTGAATGTAAATATATTCAGTTTAGTAAATGGAAAAAAGGAGTTTGTTTTTCAGAAGGTGATGATTTCCTACACCTTAATAGGAAGTTTTGTTTTGGATGCCCAAAGTGGAATGCCCACAATCACAAATACTTTCTGTTTATGTCTGTTTCTGCAGGTGACAGAGGAGACCCAAGAGGAAGAGTCCCACTTTCTCAGCTTTGCCGAAGAGATCTGGGCGTAGAGGCTTGACATTGCACGTGATACAGAATGGCATGTCTCTAGAACAGGGAAGGTAAGGGCTTCACGTGCGGGTTTTTTTCCAACTAATTTATTCTTTAACTCTGTATCTTAAATGTAATTGTCAGTTCTTTGGTAATTTTGATCTTAGTAAACATCAGGTTGCATTTTGCTATGCAAAACAATCAAGAGGGAGTACTTTGCAGTGCAGCTCTACACTAAATTTGTATTACTATTGGTCAAACTTTGAGCACTGTGTTCGATTTGAAAAACATTTTAGAGTAAATACGGTGTTTGTAGAGATAGCAGTGGTTAAGGTCATGAGGTAAAACATTAAAGGAATGTTTTAAACATTTTTACGTGGCTCTTTTTGCTATATAAAGGTTTTTGAATCATGTATAGACAGTTTACAGCTTTGTGACACCCATGACACGACTTAGTTCTGAGTCAGCAGTTACCTAAATTCAGCAAGCATTTTTACTTGCACAAGATCGTAAGCTCACATTTAATGCTAGATATGGTGAGGATTAGGGAGTCATGAGACTGCTCAAGTAGATTTGAATTGGGAACTCTGAGAGGGCATAAAAGGCTGTAGTGGTGGTTGTTTTAAGCAGCTGTGTCGCAGAGAAAATGAGGAATATCATGGCAGCCTCAGAGGATGAGTTGAGCTGCTTCTTTGCTGCTGCGTAGCTATAGAAAAAGATTTGTTGAGCTGACACAAATGCATTCATTAAACAATTAGCATTTTTGCAAGATCACGTCTTGTAATTAAGACCTCACACATACACAAATTGCAAAGTTCAGGCTCCAAAATAGACTACTGTAGTATTGTTCCTTTCCTTAGAAAAGGCTGCTGCTTTTACCAGCTCATGTTGTGGTTTGCAGGTGTCATTAAATGCTCATTAATACTGAAACCAAGCCTTGCAAATGTTTTCTGCGTTTGAACTGGGATTCAAGCCTCTGGACAATACAAAGACAGAGGTGGCGCTTTCTAATGTCGTTGCAGTGGAAAAGTTTGTGTCAGACATCGTGAAGTGACTTAACTGACTTAAACATGGAGAAGTAAGCTCTGTATTCAAGTGATCTATTATGAATAAAATATTCCTTATCAAGAGTACTGGTCACCTGTTTCATTGCTTTCCCATGATAAAGTAGCTTTCTCATTGGAAGTAGTGTCACAGATTGGCACAAATTAAATATTCTCGATGTCTTATGTTCTTCTTACTGCGTGCAAACTGAACACAGATGTGAACTGTAGGAAAGTGGCCAGTTTTTCTGTCAATTTGGCAGGCAGTTTATGGAAAGCCTTACAGTAGCTGGCAATTTTGGGGACTGCAAAAAGGTCAGACATACTATTATTATATAAATGTGTATAGCATTACCCTTAAGATTTTTCTTTTTTTTTTTTTCCTCCTTCTTAACCGCTGTTTTAATTTACAGTAAGGAGAGAGTGGAGACTTCTACACGATTTTATTCTTTTTTTTTTAAATGTATATGTCACTTTTATTAAGCTACAAATGGTATTTTACATTGTAATAAAACAAAGGCAAATCTGATTTTGTGCCGTTTACTGAGAAGACACATGAACAGAATTGAAATGTAAATTAGCACACAACACAGAAATATGCTGAGGAGTTTAATGGCATTTATATCACAATAAAACCAAGTAGTATGTATAGATTTGCAATGTAGCAAAACATTTCTCAGAAATAAGACGCATTCAATGCAATCTGCATGGAGTGTTACATCTGCAAGCCTTTACTAATTTTTTTAATTTAGTAATGATAATAGTATGAGTTTGGAGGTGGTACACTTTTCTTCAAGGAAGTTATTGGGGGTGAAATGGATTCTGCGTGAACATGTCAAAATGCTACGTGCAGAAAGGAGTGATCTTTTAAAATCAATAAACACTTAGTTTAAACCACTAATGACCTACATACATGTTTTGGGGATTACAAGTTTGTTATGTTTTAGTGAGATATTGGAACAACTTGTGGCTAAGTCTGTCAGCACAGTAGACCACAGTCTACTTATTTTTCTGTTTTTCAAAGTAGAGCATACACCAGTATATAAATGTTTAAATAACTTTGAAACAGATCTGCACAGAAAACGATACCTCTCAGATTTTTTTTCTTCTTTGTGAATAATCCCTGTTGAAAACTCTAATTATGATTGAAAGGGCCTGCACTTACAGGCAAATATCTAAAAGATACTGATCTAAAGGATGTGCATTTTGTTCCAATACATATGCAATCGGTTAGATTGCATGGGGAAATATTGCCGATGAAACGTAAGCAATGCTTGAGTTCTTGGATAAAATTTTGAAGTTTTCATCTCAAACCATCCATGAAATACTTTCTTTCACCAAAAAAAAAGAAATCCCAAACCCTCCCTACTTAATTTTGTGCTTGAATCAGTTTCTTGATGCTTCAGTTACAATATGCAGCTTGTATCATCCTCAACTTCAGGGCCCTGCAAGTGTGTGTGTGTGTTTGTGGGTGTGTGTGTATGGATAAATGAATAAGACCCAACTATTTCAAAGAGGTAAGCAGTAAGAAGGAAGCAGGATTGTTTGTCAGGATGTGTAGGCCTATAAGTAATGAGATGAAAACAGAAACAAGAAAAGGAAGACTGTGTGCCAGAAAAGATCTCAACATTTTTAACTATGGAGTTTGGAGAACATGGGAACTGATAAAAGCCTCATAGTTGAAGACATTTAGAACTCAACAGGCCTAAGATTAGAAACTGGTCTTCAGAAAACTGTCCAGCCATGAGGGAGGACACATTTTGGTGATGTAACTTACTTCTCATGTGTTTCCAGCATCTTTCAGGCTCTCTGGAGCATCCTCCTTTGGGCTGCACTTGGAGTAGGTCTTTACTGACTGCAGATACAGCAACTGCTGCTTTCTGTCTTCAGACCAAGTTCACTTTCTTTGTTCACGTTCCTCTTTTGGTCATTGTTCCATTTTGATGGTAAGAGGCTCAAGAGCATTCTAAGCCTCCAAAGAACTCTGTTATTACTACTGTAGTTTATACGTGGTAGAGCTTGGTGGGGAATCTGAGATTTGTTCTAGGAACATTAGCATTTGTATATTGTTGTTATGTATAGAGAGAGGATGAATTTTGCAGCCATCACTCATCATGGTAGAGATCTGCCATCCCATAAATGGTCTCACTGACACTATGGAGTTACTCATAGAAGAGTAACAGGCATAAATCTTAAATCTTTTTACTATCAAAAACATAGTTAAAAACGTGGCATTTTTGTTGAACAAAATCTGGAACAATTCTGGTTTCATTAAAAAGATCTTTAATTAAGATTGATTTGACTTCAGACTTGCATCTGTACTTATCTTGCTTATTAAAATATATCTCATGACCTTTCTCATTTCTATCCCAAATGGATTTAAAGCAAATTATCCTGTGTGCCTCCACACGTTGCTCTTGCACATAACAGAACAATATGAGCTCCCTCTTGTGGTCGAAAAACACTTCTCATTCCCCAAACTGAATCAAGAGTACCTTTAACAAAGTGGCTAAAATACTTCAAAAGTTTCTTGTGTAATTCCTAGACTTCGTTAAAGCATAACTCCCTGATGTCCTTCAGTATTAGTTAGAGAAGAGATTTAAAAGCGTGGCACAAAAAAGGATAGGACTGAGAGTCATTCTAACCAGAAAGTAAAACCTTCTCTAAATACATCATGTTTAAAATCCTGAATAACTGTGCCAGATAATGCAAGTAGAGAGTTCTTAGTCTAACAGAACATATTTTTTAGCCATTAACATCGAGATAAGAAGCATGTTTTCATTAAGATGGAAAGAATAATTAAACAACTTCTGGGCTGACAGACACTGCAAAATAAGCTACTCATTGTAGGCACTTAAAGACTGAAAATTCTTAGGAAACTGTGGAGAAAACCAGTCTTCCTACACAAAAATAATAGTCAGGAAGCAACAACTTTATCAGTAGAACTATTTTACGTGTTTTCAGCCCTGAGTCTGCTTATAATTGTTGCTTGTTTACCAAGATTACTTTTGCTCCTGTTAATGAATCACAAAAACAGTATAATGACACTGAAATTGTGGCTTATTTAGTCTGTACTTGATGCTCTTTCTTGAGAGAGTAAATGTAGTGTGGTTCTTGCCCTATGTTTACAAAACATTAGAAACAGAGAAACTTGGACTTACTTGAATTAAAATAGCATGCATAGTCATAGACTCATACTTTGTGTCAAATAGATACTTTGTTTTCTAATTTGTGATTTTTATCTTTAAAGAGCTAAGTTGTTTATTTTTAGAAAAATGCTTGTCAACTGGGGAACCAATGGTAAGTGAGACTTTGTTCTGTTTGGGCTGGTGCAGTGCTTATGGACACCTAATGGTTGTTATAATGACATCTTAAATGGTTTATTTTGGATGGTTCTTTTAACTATTTTAGGTCACAATGAGAAATACCAAACATCAGCTTTTGCATCATATGATCAAGGTGTTGCAAAGGATCTCTCCTACTCTTCTCAAGGAGTTAAGAGAGCGCAATTCTGTTGTCTGTGTGATAGCTTTATTTTACCTGGGAAGTACTCTAGGAAAAACAAGGTCAGAAGGTATTTCCCTGAAAGGAGGTATGTGTAGACAAGGTGACAATACATGTCCTCAGTGTTGAATGAGAGATGGATTGCGATCGTTCATTAATCTTTTACCAAATGTCATTTCTTTGGCAGAGGACAAAAGTTGCACAAGAGAGTTAGAGACCTTAGAAAGAACTGAAGAATAATCTGAGTGGGGGAAAGGAATCAGAAGACTATTTAGAAAGTGTAATTTATGCCCTTTTATAATTAGATTGAAAGCACACTGGTATGATACCTTTGTTCTGGACTAGCTTCTCTTGCACGTGAGCATGAGTTTGATTATATTCAGGAACCATTCAAGCCATAATTTCAAAAGTTATCTGCTGGGGTTTTTTTGGTTGGAAGACTTTAAACAGCACTGGCTGCATGGAGATTAAATGAGCAGTAGTGAATATTTCTATTAAAAAAGAAGAAAACATGGGAGTGTCTAATCATAGAGAAATCTGTTATCATCTGAGAATTAATTTAACAAAGAGAAGAGATGGAGGCAAATGAACAGCTCTGCTTTCTAGAGCGCAAATAACTTGTCAAGCTGTCGAAGAGAATTTTTTTACCATTTATCTATTCTTTGAAATGCTTAAACCTTCTGTCAATCACTTTTGAACCCACTTGTTTAGTTTTCAAACGTTCTCCAGCCTACCTGCAGGAGAAGAGCTCTAACAAATGGTGATTTCCTTTAAAGCACAGTTTACTTTAAGGAGCATTTTTGAATCCATATGTGATAATAAGCTTTAAAGGAAAATAGGATGATTAAAGTTTAGTTGGAGAAATCCATTGGTAAACATATTATCTTTGACTTCTTAATTAGAAAATGATAACATTGTGGCTTTCCTAGAACAGCAGTTTTGATATGCTACAATTACTTTAGTAATTCACACTTATTTTTCCTGCTTTTCCACTTGTTCTTTTGCTTGCTTTCTTACACTCTTCAGCTCATTTAGTTGTTTTTGTCTTTGCTTTCTTGCTCTTACTTCCTTAAATACCACACCATATGAAGCCAGAGAAAACCTCACTAGCTCATAGCGTTGCTTAGCAATGTCATGCATCTCTTGTTGTCTGTTGTGAAGCCATGGTATTCTGGTCTTTCAACAAAGATTGCTACATCACTGCTTTGCTATAGGTCCATTTTTTTCCCTGAGATTTCTGATAAGAGATGATGTGTCTAGACAGCATACATAAGAGATTACCTTCTATCCATTATAATATTATTAGACCAAGCCATACCAAAGCTCACCAAGATTTTATGTTTAAAAGGTCAACAGCTTTTATTCCATATTTCAAAGATAAGCACCTTACATTGTGCTTAATATGTAGAGTGCTGTGCCTGAAAGAAAAGGAACTTCAAAAGATTTCTCCTTCTATTATATCATTAAATATAGACATTTGATACTGTAATATGTCCACTTTAACTTCTGTGATTCATGGAGCTAGAGATAAAAATAGGCGAGCTATGCCCCTACTGGTACAGGAATATTCCCTGAAATATATTTTCTATTTCTAAGTTCATAGTAGATTTAACTATCTCAAGTGAGGATTTACATTTATTAAACTGGAGGGCTGTTCTTTGGTGGTCTGATATATTATCATTTATTATTTGTATTATGGCAGTAATTGGAGAGCTCAACTGAAATTAGGATCCCACTGTGCAAGGTACTCTATGAACACATATTGTGAAGTAATTTTTTCCTCTGAAGGGTTTACAGTTTGAATAGATAAAACAAAGATTGAGAAAGTGGCTGTACCAATATCCCTGTTTTAGTAAAGTACAACTGAAGCAATGAGAGATGAGCTGCTTCTGGGCTCGCTGATAATATGTGTAACAGAACTGATAAGTGAGTCCAGAGCTGCTGCGTTCTAACCCTGTGCATTACCTAGAAACAGGTTTTTGTGATTGAAGTCAGATGTCCTTGGAGGATTTGACTACTAGATTTTGTTTTTCTTCTCTATCTCTTGCCTTTTTTGGGATTTATAAAGTTCACCAGATTACTCTGAATTATGCAATTTCTAATGTTCAATAGTCCTGCTCACTATCTATACCACTCAAGCATCTGAAGAAACTTATCAGATTAACCTACTTTTTAAAATCTCCCCTCCTTGTTCACCAAACTGTACTTATTGAGTTTTTTCCTTTTATTTTTTTGCCCTTTCTCTGCCAGCTTCTTTCTTACTGTTCTCCGAGTTCATGATATCTTTCTTTAGCTCTGTAATTCAAAATTCCCAGAACTGAATGCAGTATCACCGAACAGTTTTGCCAAAGTTCTACAAAACAGAGAAGCTGGCTTTAGTTTTTCCAAGTAATCACTGCCTGGGATATTCTATAACTGGAAATACTTCTCCTTGCAAATATTTCTCTGCCTTGTAAAGATCAGTAAGGCAAAGCTAAGCTAAGCTAAAACAATACAGCATGGTTCTAAACGGCTTAATGTTATAAAGCTAGCATGTCAAGTTTGCAGACTTTTAAAAACAAACTGTCATGGTTTAACCCTGGACAGTAACTAAGCCCCACACAACCATCCACTCACTCCCCCTCTGGTGGGATGGGGGAGAGAATCGGAAGGGTAAAAGTAAGAAAACTCATGCGTTGAGGTAAAGACAGTTTAATAGGTAAAGCAAAAGCTGTGTGTGCAAGCAAAGCAAAATAAGCAATTCATTCACTCCTTCCCATTGATAGGCAGGTGTTTAGGGCCATCTCCGGGAAAGCAGGGCTCCATCACGCGTAATGGTTACTTGGGAAGACAAACACCGTTACTCCGGGTGTCCCGCCTTCCTCCTTCTTCCCTCAGCTTTTATTGCTGAGCATTACATTATATGGTATGGAATATCCCTTTGGTCAGTTGCGGTCAACTGTCCCAGCTGTGTCCCCTCCCCACTACTTGTGCACCTTTAGCCTACTCGCTGGTGGCGTGGTGTGAGTAACAGAAAAGGCCTCGACTCTGTGTAAGCACTGCTCAGCAATAACAAAAACATCCCTGATTATCAATGCTGTTTTCAGCACAAATCCAAAACATAGCCCTATACCAACTACTATGAAGAAAATTAATTCTCTCTCCACCAAAACCCACACACAAACTTATTTCTTTCTGGCCAACATAGTTGAGAGTATCTCTTCAGTACTATGGACAAGACTTGTTTTGCTGATGTATTTTGTTTATTAGGCTTTTCTAGAAGGATGATGACCTATTCTGGGATATAGTGGTCTGTATCATTGCTTGTCTGATAGTGGATTTTGAAACACCTAAAAATTACTTCCTTAAACACATTTAAGAATATAATTTTAATAACAAGAAGGCAACGTTATGCATACTCTTCCTGTGGTAACTGATGGAGAAGTAAGGGCTTACCAGCCTCATGGTCCTTATTCTATCTGGAAAAGCAGGATAAAAAATTGAGTTGAGAATATGTACTGAGAACCAAGTTTGTATGCTGAATATGTTCAGACCTGAACTAGGAAGTGATTGAGGAATGTCCACTGAGATTTGGCTCTTTTGCAGTGATTTCATGGTTGTTTCATGTTGTGATTGAACCCTTCAGTCAACTGGTGTGTGAACATGCTTTTCATCAGGGGTGTATAGCTTGCCATTTACAAACCTAATGTGGTAGCAGCCATACAGGACAGGGTGTTACTGCCAGTAGGCTGTGGGTAGCGGTCACAGAATTAACTATTTCAGAAGTCAAGCTGGGAGGACTAAACCAGACGTTTCATTGGTGATTGTTCTTTTTACTTGGAAAAATATAATTAGTAAATGAAATAATTTTTTCTCCTCCTAAACAATGATTTATGGATTTTTTTTTCAACATTATAGTAAAAAGGTTTTAATGTATACTACCCAGCTGTTTTGATCTTCAAGTCATCTATACTTCCTCTTACCTTTCTTTCAAAGCATTTTGCAAATCCTTTCTTCACAGATCCTAAGCCTTCAGAATAAAATCAAGGACTTATCATTATTAGATCTGATATGCAAATTACAATTGTCATATTTTGCTTTTTCACATTTACAGAGTCTCAATAAACAGAATAAATTTCTAGAACATACAATTTTCTTAAGTATTTTCATAAATAAAAATGTGAGGAGGAAATCAGATTTACTTGGAAAGAAAACCAAGATATTTCTTCAGGATATTCCCAGGTAAAATCTTTGCTGTATCAAAATTTCAAATACAGGCTTTCAATTTCCAGGTAGTATTAGCAGTAACAAAAGAAACTAACAAAACATGGAACAGAACATCCCTTCTGAGGTATTCTTAACCCTAGTATACGCACTTTCCGCTCACTATCCTTTTCCTTATCAGTTGCTGAAAATAATTCCAGTAACCTCTCTCCCAGTATAATATTCGCTGGGGGGCGGCACTGTCGTGAAAGGGAGTATCTTCATGTCTCTTAATTTTCTTCTTTTCTCAGTTTGGACTAATACATCTACCCCCTCTCACACTACCAACAATGTATTTTCTGATTTAACACTGAGACAACTGGAGAGAAAATGGCAGCAGATTTCAATATGTTAGCAGCAGAAAGAATGCTAACAGCTCTCTATTTTGGGGAAAAATAGAAGCCAGTGTCTTCAGGCTCAGGCATCTGTTTCATACCATTTGCCAAGAAATGCCATAGCTGTGAGCTTCTAGTATCATTAATTAACAAAACATAGCTAGTATTGAAGTTATTGTTTTAAAAGATTGAATAAAATACATGTTGTATGTAGATTGTTTACTTTCTCATATGCTGCTAAGTTTTCATTATTCTTCTTCACAATTGCCACTGCTAACTTACTTAATCGTTTGTTTGTTTTGCTCAGAACTGATGATGCTATAATGATGCTATGCTGTGCATCTTCTTCATCTATAACAAACTACTGAAAGGCAATTAGCGCTGTCAGGCACACTTAACCAGCCACTGATGCAAACTTTTGTTCTACCACATACTTCATTGTTGTTCAGTCAGCTTTATCCAAGACCATGATGCCCTCCAGCCAACAATGAATCAGTAACTAACGCAACGCAACTGTTGTACCAACTGTGCAAGTTAAGCAAGGAAGTGATTGCCTTTGACTGTGTTTTAGTTCCTTATACTCTTTGCTCTGCCTACAGTAGAAGCTTTACAATTTAGGGTGGTCCTAGAGTAGCTTCTGTGTGCAGCTCAGCCACTGAACAGGAAAAAGGTGCAGAGTCAGAAATGAACATACAATATTTATTACGTGTATGGGTTGGCTTATATTCTTAGAGTGCCTTGTTTTCTTGCTCATTCCCGGAGTAGTGCCTCAGATGCAAAATAAGAAAGCTACGGTTGAGATATGCACAGTCGAGTCTAGTGTGTCAAGGATTACTCCTGCCACGTTGCATACCATGTCTTCCTCTTCCATCCCTCATATGTGGGTGTATGTATAATCTCCTTAGTTCAGTCAGTCCATGTATCTATCATATGTTGCCCCTCATAATCCTGCCTCCTTCGTGGGTTAGCTAGAAATTCAGTGTTCACTGACTTTGATTCTTTTTATTTTTCTAAGTACATTGCTGGTGCATAAAGGCCATAATCAAGAAATCAGATTGAATCTGCACTGAGGCCTTGAAGAGTTGACTAGCGTGTATTTATTAAAAATAATGTAAAGAAGTTTTATTTCTTTTTTCAGTCTTCTATTTTATAGTCTGGTTTTTTTTTTAATTCTAATGTGAAAACCAGTTATTTTCAGAAGGCAGCAGACACTTCAGCAACAGTGAAACCCTAGTTGTTAATCTTACTGGACAGTATTTTTCCTTGCAGTAACCTGTCATTGCTTGTTAGTTATTTACTATTTTTCAATTATAGCTAGGCCCTTATATTACTGTTTTATCTTACATAGGCTATAGGAAATTACAAATATTGTAACATGGCTTAAAATGACATCAAAGGGAAGTATATATATTTTTTTCAATGGGATTGCAAAATGTACATGATCTGTCATACCTATCTCAGAAGTTACACCATATAAAAATGTTAATTCAAACATCAGCATTAGAAAAGCACCCTGCTTACTTGAGGGCATATTTTTATTTTCATAAAACCTAGATCATGAATTTTAAACTGATTATGCAGGTTTACTAGTCTGACTTCGTGTGTGGGCATACTCAAGGTTGCAGCTTTGTCTTACAGCTGAGCTAACATAAAATCATGCTGTTATCAAAATGATGATTGGGTTCAGCTGGCTGCTGCTTGATCAGGTGTAAGGAAAACAGATAGAAGTGATAGTGTGATCTGGGTTGGAGCAGAATATCCTTCCTTGACCATGGTGAGCTTTAGATTAGTTGAGCTGTAACTTGGAACTTTCTTCTTATTCTGACATGGGGGTACTGTTTTCATTTTGCTTTTGTTATTCAAAAACCTTCCTGTGTGGCACAGGAAAAAAAAATCCATGGAAAGAATTACAGTTTATAGCTGATTTTATGCCTCTGTTGGTCAGAATAACAATTCTTCCTCAGGTGGTTAAGGCCTGCTCTTCCTTATAACTTGTTACTAACAGAACTAAAGAATTTGTACCAAGTACTGGCAGATGTGGTAATAAGGGTTCTTGTAACCACCAAAATGAAAGAGGACAAATGATCCAAAGATGACGGGTTTGGAAGATCCTGACTCAGTGTTGGCTATATAGACCGTATACAGATCTATATAGCTATATATAGCCCATGCTATAGATTTTCTGTGTTATTCTGGACAAATATGCTGTATTTTTCTGTCTTTCTGTTTTACTGATGGATTTGTAAAACATCACATAATGGGACCCTCACCAGGTGGGATGATAATAATGAAATGAAACAGAAGGTTGTCTAGATTGTTTTTCTGAATTGTTAGAAAGATAACTTAACCATTATATATTTATATATATATAAAGTGTGTGTGTATATCCTTGTCCTTGACTACAAATAGCGATGATGTGTGAAACATATTGGAAAGAGAAACCATAGGCTATTATAGCTATATTAATAGATTTGAAATAAAGAAATAAAATAGAAAAAAAAATCTTTCAAGAAAAATTGAAAGCTATAGTTCATTTTGTACATAATAGTTCTGGTGGAAATATCAGCCAGGCTACTTTATTGATGTCTTAGTGGTTGGGCTATAAATCATCGAATGGAATTTTCCCTTCTCACTAATATAATTAAGTTGCATTTGAACATCTTATTACATGAAGACATGCAACTGAGTGGTATTCTTCAAGAGTCTTTGCAGTTAGCTCACATAAAGAAGTTCTTTCTCTTTTGGCCCATTATCAGGCCTGAGTATAGTGTCAGACATCTGATTAACACAGAAAATCATAGGCTTGCTGAATCATTTGATATTTCTTGGAGAATAAAGGGGACTATAAAATAGAACATGAATAATTCATATACAGGACTATCCAAAGTCATTTTCTGATGATGTGATTTCTCCCCCCTTTCAGAACTGAACTTTTCTTTTAAAAGCCAGCGTGACGAAAGTGCATTTTTGTAGTGCGGAGTCGTCTTCCTTTTCAAATGTTTATCTTATAAAGTAGAAGTGTCACAAATGTTGAAAATAGGAAGAAGAGAGACAAAAATAAATTGGAATTTCTTTACCACATAGAACTGTAGGGTGTGAAAATAAACTGACTTGTTATTTCAGGAGATTTAGTCATGACAGCAGAAAACTATACTTTTAGTGGAGAGTACAACTAATTTTTAAGAGCATCACCCTGTCACAAAATGTAAACTGAGAACTTGGCACGGTATTTTCCTTCTGTGGAGTGCTTGGGAGGAGATGAAAAATAGAATCCTCCCCAGTCTGCTTCATTGCCACAGCTACATTAAATGGGCTGTGCTGGGGTGCTAAGAAATACAATCTGGAAAATTTTGCTCTAGTGGTTTAACATGTTAAAGTCCTGAGTGTGTTTTCTGCTGACTGTCCCATCTCTAGGTTACCATCTCCATTTCCGTGTTAGCAGACAAAAAGGCTTAAGCAGATTAAGTCTCTTACTATCCTTACTCTTCCTATTTTCCAGGCTCCCCCTGATTTTTGAGTCTGTGTAGCTTCATTCCAATATTTTTTGCAGTTCTCATGTGAAGTGCTTATGCTCAATAGAGGTTTGAGCCTCCTGAAACAAAGGTTCTTGGAAAGCAACAGAAATTGTTATCTCTGGAGAAAAATAATCTTATTTTGTGATATCAAGTATGATGGAATAGGCTTTTGTGATGAATTAGCTGAGCAATTTGGGAATACCAGAGGGTGAAGAAGTGAATCTGCTGCTTCACTTCTGTTTAAGACGGCTATAGGTGGAAAAAGGTGCCATCTTGACTGTTGGAATATTGCAACATCTTGTGAGGATTACAGATAAAAAACTGATACCTGTGTAAAAACAATAGAAGGAGAATAAGTAAGATGGGGAGAAGGCAATATAGGGACAACTACACGTGAGATTGTGAGGAAGATGATGTGTAAAAGCCCTATGAATGGGTTACACTCATGCACCTTTCTTGTATGTGCTGAAGCCAGTTTGATAGCTTGTGTTCATTGAAGACATAGGATTTGAGTCCTTCATTTTTGCCATCCTTTATAAAATAATCTTCTCTTGAGTTTTTTTCTGCACACAAATATTTTACTACTTTGCTGTGTAGATTCTGATTGTGCTCATTACATTCCCATACTATTGTTGCAGTTATCTTAGTATAAATACACTTTTTGCAGTACAGATTATTTCCACATGGAAAGGGGAAAAAACCCACTGTGACTGGTCAAAGGCACCATTAAAACAATACAATAGTATTGCTTTAATGGTGGCTTTGGGCTGTACTATTTTGTGCCTGTCTCATTTGGGGATGTAATGCCTTAACCTAACAGTTACACTGAAAATGATGACTAACTCATGGAATCCAATTTAAAAAAATCAACAACAGTATAGCACTTGAGTGAGTGACAATAGTGACTTGGAAGGGGCTTGAGTCAAAGACATTGCACTGGCAGTGCCTGCAGCACTTCCTCCTAAAGTGATAGTATAAAAAACATGTGAGAGAGCATCACAGCACACTGTAAAATGTAATTAGAAACAGGTGTATAAGTAAATGTTTAGGTTGACTTGTGGCTAATTTGTTTCTAGTAGTAACAAAAGATTTCTCTAGTAATTATCCTGAAGCTGGATTCTCATCTAAAACTTGGGAGCTTTACATATATATGTATATATTTCATATTACATGATTAGTCAGAAGCCTCTGGAAAGAATCATAAACCATAAAACAACTTCTGCTGTGATCAGGGGAATTTTTAACTCTTTGGGGAAAACAGCACAGAACAGAAAGGCAAGTCCTGATTTCATGGAGGGGGGGTGGGGTGGTGGTGGGAGATAGAAACAGGAGAGCAGAAGGTACTCAAGTTTTTGTTGTTTGTTTTGTTCCATTTTTTCATTGGGTCTATTGATAAAAAGCTCAAAGGCTGCTTGGCAGTGACCTCAGTCCTGTTCATATGACCAGGGGAATGCAGGTGGGAAGCTAAAGCTTGTGGTTAGTCAGTGATCTGTGAATAACCCTCAGTCCCTTAATGACGTGAGAGGAGCCTCCAAGGGAGACAGTGAGTCAGAGAGAAGGAGGCACAGAGATTGCCTGAACAACCATTAGCACGTCATTGGTAATCCCAGCGACACCTTTCACATCCCTGGCATTTGTCTCAATGCACTCTACTGAAGGCTGGTACTATGTTTTATTTAAGGCTTTCTCACTGCTTTCTGGAGATCTCTGTGTTACTGTAGCCTGACTGGTTGTCTGTTATGTTTACTGACACTCTGAGATCCTGCAAGAGAGGGGAATCTGTGGAATTTCTACCACAGCTGAATACCCCTGGAATGAATCTGCATTTTATATTAGACACAAGGAACTGAAAGGGTATCCAAATAAACACGCAAATGAAAGCAAATCTTTTATAGAATTGTAAGTTGCCACACTGCAGAACAAAAAGTTACCTTGACATAGTATTACCCAGCTATGCTTCTGCCTGCTTGTTGTCATCTAGTAAGAATCTTGTGATAATATGTATGCGTATACCGATAAGGAATGCTAATCTTGTGTGTTTTGCATCTCTGCTGAGCATTTGTGTTCATCTAAATAGCTGTCTAGAAGCTGGACAAAAGAAAGATCAAGCCAAAAGCTTTTCAGAGGAATAAAGGCAGAGACCCTTTTGGGATAATGTTTCTTCCTCATTCAGAATAAATATGTTATTTGTGGCAGGGGCGAAGTGACAACACAGCAACAAAAGTTGCCGCAGTGAGCAGAGTTGCGGTGGCTGTTTCAAGAGGCAAAGTTTGTGATGTGGTTCTATAGCTGTTAAGGTTGATCAGAATTGTGGCTCCTACAGTCCTTTCCTCTCCCCAACCTTCTGTCCCTCACCAATGCTTCTGACTGCTTGGTTCAGCTTGCCATTTAGTCACCAATTCAATGGCTGACCCTGAGCAAGTACTCTCCTTAATGACTCAGTTTCTTCTTTTGTCAAATGCCATGCGAGTAATCACTGTAATAACATGACTGGTATTCACCTGGATCTTAAGTTTCAGACTTGCACCTGTGATTTTTAGTTTTCTTTTGCAAAAAAAAAAAAAATTGAATGAATACCCACAGCATTTCAGCCAAATACTTTAGTGGTGGCCACTTCTAATTTTTATGTGAGTCCTCTGCTGTAGTGGTTCCAAGGAGATAAGGTTGCTGCCCTTAGCTAAGTTTTCCTTGGAGTACAATTCCTGTGATCCATGGCAAGTGAACATTCTCCTCATAGACTGGTCTTATAATGTTTAAGAGTGGCTGTGTTGCATAAGAGCAGAGAACATCTGAGCTGGGAAGCATAAGGCACTGTAGTAGCATTAGCAAACAAAATATTCACATTTATGCAACAAAAATCTGAGTTTTTAGTAGGAAGATATTCCATTTTCCAGTCACTCTGCTTTCTCCAAAGAAGATAAATGTAACTGTAATACTTTCTCTAAGCGAAACAACTGAGCATTTCCTCCCCAAAGGGAGTGAATACACAAATTTCTGCTAATAAAAGCTGCAGAAGTTTGGAGAAAGTATGAAGTCTTCATAAGGAATAACATTAAGCAGGTCTGCTCTCTCCATGAAGGGACTATTCTGACAGTTGGAGATCAGCTCCTGTATTTCCCTTCTACAGCTTCAGTACTCGAAATATGGGCTGAGGAGAGGATGATGTAGGAACAATTCTATCACCTGTACACTACCCAAGGATTACTCTGCGCTGAACATCAGAAAAGCTTTAGTAATAACACTGGTAGTACAAAACTAGAAATGTACCTTATATTAAGAAAGCACCTCTTCCTGTAACTTTTTATCACTCTTGCATGGCACACATTTTTCTTTTATAGTTGAAATAGATTCTAAAAATTTTTTTTTTCTCTTTTTTATCATGAGTCAAAATTGCTAATTTAATGTGTGTGAGGAACTTGGATTATCCAGCATGTGCTAAACATAGCTACTGAACATTTGCCACATGTCAGAACTTTGCAAATGCTGTTTGTGGAATTATTTATATTGACTACATTGGAAACATGGGTGATTAGCAATGATTACCACAGTAGTTTGCGAAGACTTACAGATGGAACTCCCACCATCCTTTATGGGCAGAACTTCTTGATATGTGTAAGCTTAAGCTTGGCATTCAGCGCGTCTTTTAAAGGATGACAACCGAGAAATGCAAAAGTGGGCATAGTGTAGAGTTCAGAACAGCAGGCATAAAGAAGAAATGAGAAAGACTGTAAATTTGTTGTCAGTTGGTACCTAGAGGCTTTCATTGACTTCCAGTGACTGACTTCTGAGTACGACACCTTTGTTTTTTGCAAAGTAAAGTGGTGATTTTGGTTCTCTTCCTGAGCTAGGGGAATTAGTTAATGTTAACACCAACTGTTGAAAAAACTCAAGGATTATATATGTTCTTATATTACTCTGGTACACTGTATTCTGTAATAACTTTAGGGAAAGGGCCACTATACAATGCAATCGGTATTTCTGGTCATTTGCTATGAGTGTTTCTAAGCAGTGGAAATGTTCTGGAACATACGAGAACTTTGTGGCGCCAAGAGAAAATACAAAACGCTGTGAACAGAAAATTGCCCGTTTTGCAAAGTGGCAAAACTAAGTCTCCACTTTAACAGGGTTGCTTCCTTTGTTTTGTCTTCACCTATAATTTGTGAAACCTACCTTTTCTGCCTTTGATCACTATAGCCAGTGAAATACGGAAAGTTGTTTAAATTAGAGTAATTTGCCTAAAACGGAATAAACATTTTTTGCCTAAAAATTAAGTGTGTCATTATTTACTATTCACATTGCAGTGATTCCTTTGTTTGGAGAAGCTTCTTTTAATTTTTAAGAGAGGTCTTGATCCTTTGATGCAGAAATACACTTCAAACAAATGTCCATGTTAACTGAATCCTGCTTCTATCCTATTGAGGATAATGCAACTGAATATCAATTGCACTTAATTAATTAGTTTAACTTTACAGCATTTTACAAATAATCCCCATGAGTTTTGTTGCTGCCTACTTGCTTGTCTGTACTTATTATTATGCTCACTGAAAAGCATAAACATAATTAAAATGCTTTCCTACACTTCTTTGCCTCCTATTTTGGAATGTGTACTTTGTTTTCATGCCACTTCATAAAACAATCTGTATTAAGATTTAGGCTCAGATCTTCAGAAAATACATTGGTTTTATCAGGTCTGGTATCCTGTAGGCCTGTACTTGGACCCCTACACATGGAAGCTGCTTAGTTGAGCTCTAAGGAGAAGCAGCAAAGATGATTAAAATAAGGACCTGAATGGATATTTTTTTCTTTTACTGGAGATAGTTATGGCATTTTTGGAGTCACATTATATTTTTGTTTGCTTTCTTGGTAATTTCTGATACCTAGAAAATTGACACCTAAAAATCCCAATGAAACAAAACTTTTGTTTCCAACCAGAGAGTCTTTAATAGTCTTTTGTCAATAATATGAGAACACAACTAATTGGTGTTTTTAAAATCTAGCTGTCTAATGTTCAGCTGAACACTACTGCTGACTCGTCAGGGGTGGAGAGGTACTGGTATAACCCCAGTCTTGTTCTCAGAAAACATTTAGATACTTTTGACTCTCTATATCTAACAACTTTAAAATTTAGGTATACTTTTCTTTTTCTTGACAAGAGAAGTTGTTCTTGTAAGGAGTCATTCCTGCCTAGAATATGCTGTACATCACATCATAAGCTGCCACTAAGACTGCTGCAGGAGAATGGCCGCAGGAGGAAGAAGCTTCTCACTGCCCCTGCCAAAAAACCCAAAAAGTACCACTTAGCAGGTATACATACATGTCAGATTCTCTGAAAATTCCAGTCCAGAGGGTGAATTTTAACCCTCCAGAAATATTCTGGGTTCTCCTCATGTACTGTGGAGATACGAAAAAGGTATTCTAGACTTGAGTGAGAGTGAGACCATCTCTTGATCATACTGTGTTCATGTGACAGTCAATCAGGTAAGTAACAATTGCCATTCCATCAATCATAGGGAGTTCATTAAACTCCTTATAAACAGCACAATTTTGCACCAAGTAAATCCATGTAATACAGAAATGTTGCAGCCCACATGCACTTACAAACTTTTCTAAGAGATCTCAAGTCTAACTCACCCTGAGAGCTTTATAAACTTTTTCATATTTGCAGCTATACCCCATGAACCATGAGCATCTTATAAATCCACAAGAATAGGAGTGCTTAACTCTTTGAAATGAAGGAATACCCTAGACCTTGATGCATTAAGCCCTAATTCAAGCCACTAGAGACAAGTTAAAGATTAAGGCAATTAACTGACGATGAAAAGTAATTGCTGTGTATAACTTGGCCAAACAAAAAGTATGGAGCAAAAATGTTATGATATTTGTTAATATGCACTTAAAAAATACCAAGATAGGGGAATTTTTGTTTTAGAATGACTGGATGAAATTAAGCAACAAAAATCATTTGAATCATGAAATACTCTTTGCAGTGAGATCAAATACTACACATTTGAAGAGCCTCACAAGAAAAGCAAGAGAAAACTGAAAATTTGCATTATGTGAAAATCATCCTACGGTAGATTTTGAATATATCATCTGCACTGAACTAGAAATGGATGGATGGCATAGTAACACTAGGAATTCTGAACTATGGTTGTGTTTAGTCACTGATACAGAATATATGGAATATAAGTAATCAAAAGACTGTCTTTCCACAGCATAATATAGTTGCTCTGAGAAACCTACCTCTATATAATAAAATATAATTGTGTTCACTTTTTTGTAAGATCTATTGGTAATTCAGAATTATCAAGATTTAATTATTGTGTTATACAAAAAATACTTTTTCCTACATAAACATGGCTGGTTGTGGGTTTTTTTTAGTCTTAGTGGTATATACTTTTTCAAACTAGTTTAATTGCAAAGACATACATCTATATGTAAATGTAGCACATAATGCAGTGTAAAAAAACTCCAGAGCATCACAGGGACTATAAAATGCATTGTAACTCTTGCTTAAAAGATGTTATCTTTACTTTGCAGAAGGGTTTTATCATGCTCATAAATATATATAGCTGTGAGTATGTCGAAAGCAGCTAGCACAGGATCACTTAGCTGAGTGGGAGGTGATGCAGGACTATGCTATTAGTGAGCAAGAGGTGGGAGGTGACTGGGGCTGATGGACAGGTGGGATACAGTATTTATATACATATATTTACATGTATTTTTAGATGAGATATAAATATGCAAATGTTAATTCAATGAGCTAGCTTGCCTCAAGGGTAGATAGAATGATGTAATAACTCAGAGTGAGGCAGCATAGTAGAGTGGACTGAGCATGGCAGTTGTGAGACAAGAACACACATTTTTTTACCTCTGATTTCTACACAGTAGTACCTTCTCAGTATTTGCTCTTCCCCATGTATTCTGTAATAGCTTTGGCTGGACATACATGCTCAGATTGGGGCTATGTAGTATACGTCGTATATTCTTGTAGCTTAATGTGGCAGGTTAGGAAAAAAATGATGATATCTGTAGTGGCTAGTGACATAGGGAGGTGGGCAGTAGCAATGGAGGAAAAAACCCTCTGTATAAGGATTTTATGCAATTTGTCTTGTCTTAGCTTTTTTCCTATTTTCTTGGTTAAGCTGATATTCCACTTACTAATTTCTGTTATTGGGTACACTCACACAGTCTTCGGAGATTCTCTCTCCTGTTGTTTCTCACTTAATGTTTGTTAATGAAACTAGACCTATGAATCTTTTCATCATAAGAATTTTTTATTTTCTTTTTAAGATGTGCATAGACTTTTCTCCAAGCTGACCTGCCCAAGTATTATCAATATCTCTCCAAATTATCTGGCTAGCTGTTAGTCGTGGTGCAGTTTTGATAGGTGAGATGACATATTTCCTATTATTGACACAGGACAGTAATTTAAACAGCTAGTTTCCCATCCCTGTCTAACTTCCATAATACCTATTCCCCTCTTCTCTGCTTCTGTCCTTGCTGTTGGATTCTCTCATAGACTCTGTATATCTAGGCTGGATACGCCTAACTAGTTCTTTAGCATCCATCTCACGGAATCACAGAATCACAAATGTTAGGGATTGGAAGGGACCTCGAAAGATCATCTAGTCCAATCCCCCTGCCGGAGCAGGATCACCTAGACCATATCACACAGGAACGCGTCCAGGCGGGTTTTGAATGTCTCCAGAGAAGGAGACTCCACAACCTCTCTGGGCAGCCTGTTCCAGTGTTCGGTCACCCTCACCGTAAAGAAGTTTTTCCTCATATTTATGTGGAACCTCCTGTGTTCCAGCTTGCACCCATTGCCCCTTGTCCTGTCAAGGGATGTCACTGAGAAGAGCCTGGCTCCATCCTCATGACACTTGCCCTTTACATATTTATAAACATTAATGAGGTCACCCCTCAGTCTCCTCTTCTCTAAGCTAGAGACCCAGCTCCCTCAGCCTCTCCTCATAAGGGAGATGTTCCACCCCCTTAATCATCTTCGTGGCTCTGCGCTGGACTCTCTCTAGCAGTTCCCTGTCCTTCTTGAACTGAGGGGCCCAGAACTGGACACAATATTCCAGATGCGGCCTCACCAGGGCAGAGTAGAGGGGGAGGAGAACCTCTCTTGACCTGCTAACCCCACACCCCTTCTAATACACCCCAGGATGCCATTGGCCTTCTTGGCCACAAGGGCACACTGCTGGCTCATGGTCATCCTGTTGTCCACTAGGACCCCCAGGTCCCTTTCCCCTACGCTGGTCTCCAACAGCTCTGTCCCCAACTTGTACTGGTACATGGGGTTGTTCTTGCCCAGATGCAGGACTCTACACTTGCCCTTGTTACATTTCATTAAGTTTCTCCCCGCCCAGCTCTCCAGCCTGTCCAGGTCCCTCTGAATGGCTGCGCAGCCTTCCGGCACATCAGCCACTCCTCCCAGTTTTGTGTCATCAGCGAACTTGCTGACAGTGCACTACTATCCCTGACACCACTCTCTTGCCTGTCCCTTTTTCAGCTGTTCAGGAACGTTTCTAATGGAATCTAGCTGGCAAACTGGTCAGTCTCACTAACTTTCCCTTCTCTTCACTTTCAGTTTCATAACCAAAGACCAGGATGAATATATGGGTATCTGCAGTTTTCCTGATATTAGTAATGGTAATTGAGAATTTGTCTGGAATTTTTGGGAGTACTCACCCTGCTGTGGGTTTGACTGGAAATATAAATGCCCTGGTAGGACTCAGGTGTGATGTAGACATGTCCTGTGAGAGAGATGCAGCAAAACTGAACTAGATCAAAGGACACAGAGCTGTAACTGGTATTCAGGTAGTGCCCTGCATAGACTGAATTTCTTGCTAAAGCTGTATGGCAGCCCACAAATCTAGCTGAGGTTTCCCAAGTACCATCCATCATGTCCAGACAAACATTTGGTTTGACAATTCCATTAACTTGTTTACTTTGTTTCTTACCAGTAATCTGGACAGCATGCTCGGCGTCTGTACTGACTGCTAGATCAGAAAATAGAGTCTCTAGAAGTTCTAGCAGCTCAACTGCAACACTCAGGAAGCCCATAAGTCTTTTTTCTCTAAAGTGTAACTTCCAAATGAGCTCTAGCAATGTGCCGAACCCTGGAGGTGCAAAGGCAAAAAAAAGCTTAAATGAAACATGTACATTTTGCTTCTTCCTGATACTTGCATCATCCTGACAAGGGACCTGTCTTACTAAAGACTTCTTAATCAAAGAAACCACTTTGTCCAACATCAGGCTATGCCCCAAATGTTTCCCATCCCATGGTGAAGCAGGTTTTATAGTCCCCGTATAATTGCATCGCTCAGGCCGAAAACGAGACTCTATACCTGTAGAACATGAGGGAAGAGAAGTGCATTTGAGATACAGAGTGCATCCAATGAAAGCCACTGCAGATTTTTACTCCTAGTCAATATTCAGAATAGGAATGTATATACCTAATTATTTTGGATTTATCATATGCCTTTTGCCATGTATATATTGCAAAAACACCTCAGAGTGTGTTCAAAACCCCTTTCCATCTTCCCCCAACCAATTCCTATTAAAATGTAGTTCCTTTGGCTTGAAATAATGATTGACGTTGTGTTGTGTCTCATAGGTCATCTTAGATGGAGATTCTTTTAAAAATAAATGTGGCAATTAAATTCCCAGGCTGCTCCAGTTTGTGCACAGCTTGTTTTTAAGTAACTGATAAAGAATATGCAAAGTTTTCAATGAAGCTGCCAGTCCCTTTTCAGTGTCCTCCATGCAATGCATATCCTTCTTCCTTTATTTGCATTGTCTTTGTCATAAGAGGTAGTTTACTTATGCCAATCGAATGAGATTGTTTTCATGTGATCTATGACAGTTACAGTTTTCAGGTAACTTGTTGGTATTTGTGATTAGGAAATAAATGTTTTTTAGCTCATCTCTGACACCTTATAACTGCCTGGAGTATAAATGCAAGAGCTAAGACTTCATGCTTCCTTGGCACAATGTGATCTATCATTTGTATAGCACGTCTTTACTAAGTAATACTAATTTGTGAGGAGAAAGAGGAGGAGGTGGAACCAGCTTGAGCTGAAGCGGCAGCTGCAAACCAGCCCTCAGTAGTAACAGGTGTTTTTAGGCATGTTTACTGAGAGACTGGTTGTGATCAGTGCTATGCTAGGGAAGTAGTTCATGGAGACTGATTTTCCCAGGGCATGAGACCTGCTGGAAAATATTTCAAGCCCAAGTATTAATAAAAGCAATTGTAACTTTTTTTTTAATTTGTATGTGGGTCACCCATTCCCTCTGCTGCACGGTTCCAGAGGCCGGGCAATACTTTCTCCTCACTATGTTCAATGTGATGGATGTGTCCTACTCAAATTATACATGTGTTTGCATACTGAATCTCACAAGGCCGTTACCCCTACAGCTGCATTTCAGCCTTCCCTAATAATCTCTTCCTGTGACCCTGTCTCCCCTTGTACTTTTGTGCCAGGAACCGTGGGAGGACTGAGGGTGCAGATCTGGGCAACCAGCTGTTATCAGTAGCTTTATATTGCTGGAACATTAGAAAAAGTTCTGAAAAGCACTAGGCTGTAGCCCAGCAATGAGGCCTCTTTTAGCAAATGATTGGGCACAAGTGAAATAAATGTCCTCTTGCAAGTCAGTTTGTGAGGAAAGAGGTGGTATATGGTTATTACAATGCAACGAGATCAACTCTTGGAATACAACTGGAAATAATTCAAAAGACACCAGTGAGTCCTTTGTAAATAAAAAACAGGGTGTGATGTAACTGGCTTGTGATAAGCAGGGGTAACCAGTGGGCAGCCAAGGACATAATGTTTTGTTCTTGTGTCTAATCACTGAGTAATGATGAGGCAGCAAATGGCAGCAGCTTAGGTGAAAGATTCCATGTCACTACTGTGCTGCTTTCCAGCAAGCCTTCTGTCACTGGCCTGTAAGGGGGAGCATCCAGTTGTATTTGCTGGAAGAGATCAATGAGCCTCCTCATAAATTTTAGGGAAGGTCAGCGACAGTCTGACTAACAGGACACAGTAGATCTGAACACAAGTGTTTTCCTGCCATTAGTAGATGACACCTCCTCCTTCTCACCCATAAGAAAAAAAAAATGTAGACATAAGCCTGAAATGACAGAAGTATAAGCATTGGTCTTCCTGATATTTTCAGACATTAGCAGCTGACAGGGCAGATTGTGAAGGACTGAGAAATGACGAACATAACTCCATGACTCTCTTCCTCCCTGCCTTTCCCCCTCCAAAAAAAGGAAAGAGGGGAGTAGGGGGAGAGAAAGAAGAAAGAAGGCTCTGCTGGCAGCCTCAGGATAGTTAGTTTAAAAAGCAGGTGTGGGGGAAAAATATGAGAAACAATCTTGTGGGATTCAGTGAGGAAACACTTCAAAAATATAATTTGATTAGGACACAGCCTGTATGATTCAACGAGGGGGAGGAGGTATTGCCTGGAATATGCATCTGACAAACTTTCACATCAAGAATTACTAAATTACTGTCATGCAGCCATGAGGTAGGGGCCAAAACAGCCTGTGGAATAGACAGCTTTTTTTTACAAACTCATGAACTGCAACTTTTTGAGTTGTTGGCATCTATGATGGGAATCAGCACCATGAGTTACTTTTGCTTCTGGTTCCATTGATGTATTCCACCTTCTTTTTATCACAGTATCTTGTGCTGTATACCATCCCTAAGCTCTCTGTTGGACTAGAGAGCAAGTAAGAAAAACAAATCCTTCACTACAATGGGCAAGAGAATGCCAGATGTAATGTGAAGATGATTCAGGCTTTGTGCCTCGTGAGGTAGGCTTTGGCATCATTACAGAACATCATTCATTCACTGACAACTGTTTATTATTTGTTATTTTATTATCTGTGTTGTAGCAGTGCCTATAAATGCATTGCTATTAACATGTAATAATGGTCAATACCTGACCAATAGAAATTATGTAGGTGGAATCAGAAAAGATAAAAAGAAAGAATTATTTACAGAAGGGCAACCAAAACAGAGAAGTGTTTAAGCATTTGAAGGCTGCAGCCGCTAACCTTTAAGTATAAATGGAATTCAGAATGCTGTAATTTGCATCATAGCAAAAGAAGGAGATTAGGCAGAATCACAGTGTGGGACCTGCTTCAGCTAGTAAAGGAAATATGGAGGACAGAGGAGGTTCTGAAATCTCCTTCCTCTTAGTGGCATTTCTGCCAGGGCTTCAAGGAGGGTTATACAGTGTAAAATTGTACAAACAGTAAAATGTTAGCCATTTTCTTTCAAAGAACTGAGCTCGTTTCACAGCTGTTCCTTTTTTTAACTGATGATCCTCGGTTTGTAAGTCCGTTGTTTGGTACACTCATTCAGGTAGAAAGTTGTCCGGGTGTAACTTTTACTTCAGCTCTAGATGTCCAGCTTCTGGAAGCAGGCAGCCAGAACTTGGCTGTTGTCTGTTTTGAAAAATAGCACTCTCCCACATCGTGCTAATGACCTATAATTGAAGAGCTGTTTTGTTGTGAGGGAAGATGAGAGAGAATAAGTATTTAAAAAGGACATTGTCTGCTTAGTACAGTGCTAAGAACATTCACTTGGAGAAAAGAGACTGGGTGCCATATCTGCTTTCAGGATGAATTCTCTACTGGCATTAAGCAGAGGATTTGTGTGAAATACAAGAACAGTCCTGGGAGCAACAAAAAGAAAACCTGTATATGCACACTGTAAGTTAGTACCATGGTATCTCTTAAGTTGTTAGATTTTGATTATTACTGTTCTGATTTTACACAAAGCAAAAGTGAAGAACTACCCCCAACGAGTACCCCCTGGCTCTTCAGAGGCCTCGGGTACAGGAATGTCTTGTTTCTGAATACAGATCAGAATCTGACAGGAGATGCACATATGACTCCTCAAACGGAGTTGTTCAGAATTTGTTATATAATTACACGTAACTGCTAAGAAATAGTTTCACTTCAGGCAGTTTCTTCTATTTCCAGTCCTTTCCCAGTAAAATACAGAAGAATACTGAGTAATTGCACTTATGATAAGCAATTTTGATTGGGGAGGAGCAGGTAGGTGTAGGACTGCATCTGGGAAGGTGAAAAGAATACTTTTCTTTTCAAAGCTTGCTGTCACCAGAGCAAAATTCCGGAGGGGACTGTGAATGGTGTATTCTTCATAAGTATGTTGTTACTATAATATTCTGTGATTCAGAAATAATCATTTGTCTTAGCACTGATTTATCCCATTAAAAAAAAAGCATGTTTTCTTTTTGATATCTATTGGCAAGATGGTGGTTTTTTTTGTCCTTAAGATATTTAGGAAACGTGGGGCTTGTTGCAGAGCTAAATGAAGCATTGGAAAAGAAGCTTCTTTACAGCAGGTCAGTTTTAAGATATTAGCACTGAGTGGAGCTGTGTATGAAAGTAGAAAATTTCCTTTGCAGGTGTGTACAACTTGTTTCACATCTGTACGATATTCTGTTTTGAGGTCTATTCTACATAACAAATTGTTGTTTCTTAGAGGTTAAATAGTTATTTAGTTAAAGTACACTAGTTTGAACATTTTCCTTGAAAGTATCATCCCAGAGGGAATTGGACAGAACTATTAATCTTTGATTTATATTTGTATTTTCAGGCCCCAATTCAACAATACATGCTTAAAGTGAATCATATTTCATTCCTTCACTGAAAGTCCATTGTAACATACTGAAACTCATGGGACGCTTCAACTACAGGTAGATCTGAACTGAGCCAGAAAAAAATGACTAAAATACTAATAATATTCTGTCTTACACTAGGTCTTGTCACTTAAAATCAACTGGATATGTGATTGCTGGATATGCTCTTTTGCCTTAGTATTTATCTGATTTCTAATGAAAACCATGAAAGGATAGCCATTAATTAGATAAAAACCTACCCAGTTTCATGCAAAAATTTTCCCTAATGCTATACAAAACAGTTAATTGTTAACCATACTTTGTTCACCACACTTTGTTAGGTCAGAACTCTTTAGGAATGGTGTAATGATCCCTAAACTAGGAATGTATAAGTATAAAGTCTTTAGAGTTGAGAAGTCTCACAGGAAGAAATTTAAATGAATTTTGTCTTGAAAAAAGGGTGGTATGAACTTGATGTTTTTGAGTTCAATGCTGGCCCAAAGTTTTGGCTCTATAAATATGTTGTGAACTGTTGCCCTATTAATTTAGGCTTCATTACAAACAATAACAACCCTGTTGATGTACGTAGTGTTTAAATGGTTCATATAACTGGGGCTGGGCTTCTGAAATGGGGTGTTTCACCTGCTGAGATATTCACTAATAGACATAGTAAAAATGAAGGCTACCCCCTAGTAATAAATATTAAGGTCAGAATTATTAAGGTCAGACTCAAAAGGTCAGAATAACAAGTTCACAGGTATATTGAGAATTCGAAGTATGAAATGTGAGGACCATTGCATATCTTTTGATTTTGTATTAATGTTGTCAAAACAACAAACTGATCTTTTTGATGATTTGATGAAATTTACTGATCTCTATATTTTCCTTCATTTTTAAGTAATGAAAAAGTAATGAGCATTCCAGAGAAACTGTTGAAACTGTTGAGATTTCAGTTCCCTGAGAAAAAAAAGCCCTGTAAAAAACAATGAGTCTGTGTTAACAGACATATTCATGGACTGTACATGGTAAAAAAATGTTTGAGTTGTTTTACGATACTGCCTCTTTTACTATGTTTGGCTTAGGAAAGTAACTGGTTATTTCTAACCTTTGTTTAAAAAAGGTTTTGTTGGAACGAGTCCAGAAGAGGGCCACGGAGATGATCAGAGGGCTGGAGCACCTCTCCTATGAAGAGAGGCTGAGAGAGTTGGGGCTCTACAGCCTGGAGAAGAGAAGGCTCCGGGGAGACCTTATAGCAGCCTTCCAGTACCTGAAGGGGGCCTACAGGAAAGCTGGAGAGGGGCTTTTTACAAGGGCAAGTAGTGACAGGACAAGGGGGAATGGCTTTAAACTGAAAGAGGGTAGATTTAGATTAGATATTAGGAAGAAATTCTTTACTGTGAGGGTGGTGAGACACTGGAACAGGTTGCCCAGAGAAGTTGTGGCTGCCCCCTCCCTGGCAGTGTTCAAGGCCAGGTTGGATGAGGCTTTGAGCAACCTGGTCTAGTGGAAAGGTGTCCCTGCCTGTGGCAGGGGGGTTGGAACTAGATGATCTTTAAGGTCACTTCCAACTGAAACCATTCTATGATTATTCGATGATTTTCTATGATTTTCTTTGTCAATCGTGTGAGGAAACATGTACTTTATTTTAAATCTTTTTGGAAATAAATGACAGTGACCAGCTTTATTAGTGGAAGCCTCAAATGCAGTAGTAAATATTACAGGCAAGTGCAGATTATTTTAGTTAAGGACAACATGTAGCTTCTGCTCCTTCAGCAGCAGTGGGGAAAATAATAATTCTGAGTAATTCACAAGCTTTGTACAAAAAAGCAGAAAATCTAGAATTGTTTAGTTGAAGACCAGAGCTCATGAACTCTATCAGGGAAAGCAGAAAATCTAATAGTCACAATGGTGTTTCTCACAAATAACAGCGATCCATTTTGCTCATTTTCTAATTATCTTCAGTTTTCTGTAAGTGGGAATCCTCACATCTATATATAAACACCTAGAAGTTGTTGTATAATCTAAACAGGCTGTATAGAAAGTGATGAGAAAATGGCGTTACCAGAATGTGGCTCATCCCACATATTTAAATCCCTATTGACAAGCTTCTGACAACTTTTTAAACTGAAAAGCTTCATATTTAATTTGTCCAATGATTCCTCCTTCTTAGTTTCATTCCTTATCAGTTTCAAATATAGTCTCAGGTTATTACACGGTTGGCAGCAGACAGGACTTGCAAAGGCGCTACAGCAAGCAGCATTTATGGGTCAGTGAACTTCCTCACTTTTACAGGCATGCTGCATTGGGAAACCAGTTTAGCTCATTTTCCTAACCACAGAGTACAACTCAAGTGTTTGGAAAGCAGTTTTTCAAAGTGAAATTGGCATGATTCACAGTTGCATCCAAGCTTCTTCTTTACTGCCACATCCACTTAAGCTTCAAAACAAGTTCTTAATGAGTTTAATCATATTTAAAATTTTAATATTTTTCAACATTATTACAATTGCCTTTGGCAAAAATCAGTAGGACACTGAGCTCCACATGACTCACTCAAACCAGGTTTTGTGTATTCATTTCTTTGTGAATCACCACTTCTTTAGACAAGCCTTTAATTTTTTGGTGGTTTTGCACCTTTGATTACATTATTGTGCATGTGAGTAAAGAGAATATCTAAGAAATATTAGCGACTGTTACAGATGTATTCACCATCTAGTCAGGATGGAATTGAAACATATCCTCTTTCTCCCTTTCTCTCTATGGGCTGACACAAATGATAAGTGGGTTTTGGAGGTTCTTTCTTGAGGGTATCTATCTATTCTTGCTGGGTTGCATAGTCAGAGGTGGAAATTGTGGCCTATTATATCTCAAATAATAGCTTTTTTGATTCTCAAAGGTCTTCCCTTAGCTCAGCTTCATGCCTACAAATAACATGATACTTTTTGACTTTGAGATCATCACTGGTAGATCTGTGACAGTGTATTTTATTCTCTGTTCCTTGCACATTCCTCCCATATGCCTGTGTGAAATTTGAAAGAGATTCTGCAAACTTTAGTCATGTGGAACAATACTGCATTATACAAGAATGCCTCTTTGAAGTGCAAGTTCTCTATTCTGGAAAACAAGCCTAAAAAATAATCCCTTTCCCTCCATTACCATGGTTCTAGAGTACCCTAAAGGTATGCAGGGACTTATTATTTCATAGAATACATCATTCTTCCCTTCCCACAATTTGCATCACCAGTTGGAAGTAGATCCTGAACTAATACTAGTTGATTCTCTGTTTCTAACCTATATGTTATGAAGAAACTTCGAAAAAGAAAGTGTGTAAACCATGAGATTATATTTTGGTTTGTATTTCTGAGATCCCAAGTTTTCCAGAAACAAAAAATGGCTTTTTAGAAATGTGAATTAACTCCTGTCATCTCAGTGATCTATGATGTGAAGTGGAATGATGGCAGCTTAAACAAGAATTAGTAACAATTTATAACGATTAATTCTTTCATCATTCAAATTACCAACTAATGTGCACGTTCCCACGCTGCTTCTGTTCCTTTTTGTATATTGTTATTGCACTGTTTTCTCAGCAGTTAGAAGCTTCAGTTAATTCGCTGATGCAGTCTACAGGGTAGGTATATATAGACTGTGACACTGTGAAAATCACTCCTGAAGAGCACCAGTGAACTATATTTAGATTCACATCTTCCTTATATGTTCACTTGCATCTTTAATGCTCAGCTGAATTTAAGGTAATGACTTATGTTTACTGTGTTGCATTATGCAACATAACGTGTATGTTTGTCTCTGTGTGCGCAGTTATATTTGTGTTTATAAACATCAAACTCTGCTCATCGTTTTCCGAGAGTCATGGGGCAGAGGGAGAAACCCTCTACCGGTATCATACAAGTGAAATGAAGTGGCCAACAGTTTTCCTATCTGTTTTTGGTTCCCATATCCAGGGACCAAGAGTGCAAATACAGCTGGGTTCTCCAGGGAGAGAGGGATGGAAAGGGAGATGACAATAATATTGAACTTAGGCTTGAACTCATACTCTGTGTTACTGCACAATGTCTGACTTTTCAGATCTTTACAAATTCTTTCAGTGAGCTGTTTCAGATGATTTTAAGTGAAAAAAATATTCAGAATATAATGACAATGTGTTTTCTAATTAAAAATTTCAACAGAGCATACTTCATGTTTTCAGAAGCATGCACATGCCTAAAAATAGAATCAAAACTAAGAGATACGCCTTGGATTTTGAGCAGGAGGATAGGCCAGAAGAGCTGCTAAGGTCCCTTCTAACCTGAATGATTCTAAGATTCTGTGACTGCATATTTTTTATATCATTAACTTCACATATATACTCAAATCTAGAAAGGAGTTTAGTATCTAGGTCCTGTGACGGTGGACTTGAAATTCCTCTTTTTTTTTTTTTAATTCTTTTACTAAATTACCAGCCAACTATGACCTCCCTCCCTTTCCCTTTCTTACATTCTTCTCCTTCTCTCCTGCTTGCTTCTTTTAGGAATATGTCTACTTCTTTTAGATTACGACTCCATACAGTAATTCAAAAGTAGTATACTTTCCACATTGAAAATACCACTATTTGCCATGAAAGTGCACATTTAACAAAACTTCATGTCAAATATATGCAAACCCTCAGGCCAGAAGATTTTGAGAGGCAGAAGTCTTTGCCTCTATACAGACAGTTTGGTTTATATGGATGATAGTATTGGTGACCTGTAATTCCAGTTGCTTAATGGTTTTACTTTACTGGAACAGGACAAGAGGACATAGCCTCAAGATTCGCCAGGTGAGGTTCAGGTTGGACATTAGGAAGAATTTCTTCTCAGAAAGGGTCATTAGACATTGGAACGGGCTGCCCAGGGAGGTGGTGAAGTCACCATCTCTGGATGTGTTTAAGAAAAGACTGGACATGGCACTTAGTGCCATGATCTAGTTGACATAGTGGTGTCAGGGCAATGGTTGGACTCGATGATCCCAGAGGTCTCTTCCAACCTGATGATTCTGTGATTCTGTGAATGTTTTTATACTTTGATTGTATGCTAGACTGTTATCTAGCATAATAATTAAAATAATTCAGGAATGTAGGAGTGATTCATGATGGGTAAGCAGAGTATCCTGGCTTGCCTGTTATTGAGCATTGACCATGTAACAATACCCAGACTCAAGAGAAACTATATCCTTAGAGAACAAATATTAGAAGTTGTAGTTTCAAAATGGCAGGTTATAATCTGCACATCTGAAAACCGTCTGCTTTCCTGAGGAAAGTCAGTACACAGGTCAGTTGCACCACTTTGGTTCAGAAGAAAGACTTGGAATTGATTAAAATAGTCATATTTTTGTTCCTGCTGCTTCTGTGTCCCAAGGGAAATTACTGTCTCTAGATCTTTTCCTTAGACAAGCCTGGTTCCTTTTCATATTGTCGATGATATACAGAGAAGTGTAATATTCATGCTAAATCTGCTGACCAGCTATGCTGACAGTGTGATATTTACTTTACAGAATTTAATTCTTAATAAGATTCCCAAATCAGTTTTGTCTAGGCCACTGCTAAATCAGGAGATACTTTCAAACATCTCTCAGTCACTTCTTGCCAATGTACAGCTCTTTTGGGAGGAAAATCTCAGTATTCCATTGGAACCCTCTTGAGCTATTGTATGTATCTAAATAAATATTTGTGAGAGATCCATAAAGCATTATCAGAAGACAGTTACTGCGGTAATATGGAAACAAGACTGTTGGAGTGTAATCAAGTTAAAATTATATACGCATAAATAAACTGCATAATTATTTTATTAAATGTATAAATCATTTTTTGATTTCTAGAATAATTTCTTTTAGCAAGTCATGAAATATTTAACATGAGAGATATCACTCCCTTACACAGAAACTTTTGCAAAAGCTGTTGTTATGTGCTCTAGAAAAATGGATCCTAAACCAGTTGAGTCAGGCTTATTTGACACTGCTCACGGTGCAGACTGTTGCTTGTATTTGAAGACAATCCAGCTCTGAGCTGTAATTATGATGACAGATCTATTCATGTTTGTTGGTGCTGAGGATAGACAGCTGTTTTCACATGCTGGCTTACAATTTGACAACTGCAGTCCCAACAAACGCTTTTGATGTTCATACATGACAGAAATAAAAAGATCAAACATCACACGTATAATGGCCTGTTCTCCTTATCTTTATCTTACTGTTGCATCCATAGAAACGTAGGTCTTGAACAGACTTTGAGGGATTTACCAGATCAGCTTTAAGGCAGACTCATGGCTACCCAGAGCACAGCAATCTGTGTTGTTTCATCCCTGCTTACTTTCTGGATCAGGTCTGGATTGATTTTCCAAGAGGTAGATTCTTTTCCTGGTTTTGCTCCAGGGTTTCCTTGTCCTAGGTTAAATTAATTGCTGAATTATTATACCTTCCTATTCAGTCCTAATTGTAAACTTCTCATTCTTTCTAATTATTCATTTCTACAGTAGTCTCCATGGTGGAGGTCTGATTTCAGTTGAAGATCTTTAGGTGTTACTCTGCTCAGGCTTTCTCTTTGCTTACCTCACTCTTCCAATACATCAGCTACTCTTCACTCATATTTTGCCTTCCCTGTCCTGCCATATGCTTAAAGCTAGAGCTGTTACTCTGTACAGAGCTATGCACTAAATGACTATGGATAAAGATGTAAGCTGTAACTTCTTGGACATCTACAGAGCCATTGTGTGAATTGTTTCACTAAGCATAAATAACAGCTCTATTATCCTTTCATTTGTACTCAGGTGACTCATTCATGCTCAGTTACTTCTCTATATATTTTGTAGGACAGACTTATTATGAAATATATATATATGTTTATATGGTCAGGAGTGAAACGTAGTTTTTGTGAAAAATGTTTTCCTATAATTTCATAAAAAATGAAATTAAGAAATCAGTACATACGATTTTAGTAGATACAACTCTGATGAGTATTGGTTTTGGCTATGGCATTGCCACCAGGCTATTATTACCACATGTATTCAAATGACATTTCCTACTCTGCATTTCTGAACAGCAGGCTGTTTTAGCTACTGCAGAGTCACATCCACAGAAAAGGGACAGATGTTCCACATTTTGCTTTATGAAACTGAAGAACTTTTCAAGTTCACTAGCTAAAATGCCACCAAAGAATCAGACAGAAACATTGTACAATAGATGACATTGTCCTAAAGAGATGAAGAAAAAGTACTATTTAAATCATCAGTAGCACTCACAAGGCACACTTGATATAATTAGTAATTGTATGCTCAATAGGCACACATGGTAAAAGATAGTCAGTTCCTTCCTACTACTCTAATAATGGGAGATTACATATAGATGTCTATTCAAAAGAGAGGATACCAGTCTGTTGCCAACAACTGTAAGAGAGAAAGAGAGAGAGAAAGAGAGGATGAGAAAGTTTAATTAACAAGTACTACCCAGAGAGATATTTTGAAGAAAGAATGACTCATAGGATAATAATGCAACTTTGCCAGTGGCCAGGATAGGGAGGAAGAATATAAAGGAACAGCTCACTTTTAATGAAGTAGTTTTAGTTGCTGTATCTTTAGAAAGTTGAAAACATACCTTTGTTGCCTGCTTACTCATATCCTTGCTGTATGTTTCTAGTTTGTTAAGTTTAAAAAAAAAAAAGGCAAAGGGGGGCTATTTTCTCTACTACTGCCTGGCAAGGACAAAGGGTCTGAGATATCTCTTCTGCGATAGAAAGAACTCTTTGTACCAAAAATAGTGTCAGTAGAAAAATAGAGTCAGAACAAAACGTAACATTTTGCCAAAGATTGCCTCTCAATCTAAAGTTTTGCATGCTTTTCTAGAGTTATAAGATTTTTTGAAAGTAACAGTTTTCAAAGGTGCTTTTCTGGTACCACTAATACCACTGGAAAGGACTGGATATTTTATGACTTTACCGGAATATAGTTCTGATGGGGACTCTGGCCATTCAGAATTAGTGCTCTTAATTAATAGTATCAATTCAGTAGAAGGAACTTAATTAAAATCTCAGATGATTGTCTGTATTCCACTCCATTCTGAAGGCACGCACTTCAGTGGGGCTGGGATGTTTCTTGGAGTATCCTGAGAAGCCACATATCAGTTATAGGCAGAAACATATCAGTTTCAAGTCACTACTCGCTGTGTTGACTTGTAAATTCATCATAAAAGAGGAGTAATTTTTCAACAAAATTGTGTCAACCCATTTTCATTGTGGCATCTTCAGATGTACGCCAATTCCAACTTCCTTTGGCAAAAGAAATTAGAGATGGAGTAACCTGGCAACAAATGAAGTTGTTCATTGTACTGCCTGAAGAAGAAACTGAGTTTTACCTAATGAGGCTGGATGTAGTGCTTCATTTGGCAAACTATGATCACATTATGAACAATGTTTGCTCAAGATTAACAAAATGGTTTGTAGCAAGTGTAAACAAATACTACTATTCTCTGTTTCCACAGCACAGTTCCCCATTTTAGGCAGCAGTTTTCTATCCCAAGAACTTACTAAATACTTATACAGTGAGATATTTCAGACACAGCTGATGGGTACTGAAAAGAAGGGAGATTTCAACAAGGACACCCTTGAAAATGAAATCTATGGTGTGTTGTTATTCAGAACAGAATAATTTTCACCGTAGACATGAATGAGTTCTCTGGGTTTTGATACTGCGATGACTCGGCATTTCATTAGCATCTTCAACTTCTGTAGCAACTTAGTGTTCAGCTTAGTCCCTGATTGAAAGTGGTTCATCTATGTGACAAATATGAATGGGCACCGCTAAGCTGTAGTGAATCTTCTTCTTCCCAGCAGTCTTTTTTAATGTTTTATCTCTGGCCAGCATCACTGAGAAGGTCAAATAACTGTCTTACCTATTTTATAAGGGTAATTTTTATGCTCTTACATCTGTGCTGTCCAACAACTCTACTCTAGAATAGTGTTTTAGTGCCAAAAAATCACCACGTTTGTTGTGGTGTAGGTTTAGTAATGCATTGTGATACAAGTCAAGCTCTCTTAATTGATCACTGCCTCCAGCATATTACAATATAGCTTCTGTTATGTCTTTCTGACATGTGTCAAGTATATCCTACTGTGGAAAGGAAAAGATGGTAAAAAGCCTATTTATTTCAAGTAGATCTCATGACTCTTGAACACAAATCAAAGTTTCAGCTCTTGTAAATATGCAAAATGTGAAGCAAACTATCTTGATAGCTACGATATGTATTTTAAAGTATTTTCTACACCATATTATATATTGAAGTTACATATTCATAATATTTTTCTTGTGCTACATTCTGTTTATCTGCCTAACTGTTGCTTTTTCAATTTTCAAAATAGTTTAATGTGCAGCATGAAGTTGTGTTAATATGCCACATGCAGATGCTCTGCTTGTTGTGCAGAAAGAGAGGTTTATAAAATTTTAAATATGAAAAATAGAGTACTTCCCCACTATTCTTTTTGTTTTCAGCTTGGGAAACTTGCAAAGAGCAAAAATTAATCTCATTAGTTTATTGGAGTAGGCATGGCTTATTTGACCTCAGCAATGCTTATAAGGCAGGTGTACCTGAAAAACAGGACTAGGGTTGTGGGTCTGAGCTTTTATAAACCCGATATCAATATACTGAAAAGAAAGCTTTTGCTCATCACATTAGAGTCCATTAGAGGCAGAACAATGACAGCTCAGCCATGTGCTATTTTTCTATAATAATAATTTTTTTAAAGTTTATGGCCCCAAAATATTCAAATAGGCTTTAATTTAATTAGTTGGAGATTGACACTTCTCAGAAGCTTAAATTAATTTTGAAGTTACGTAAGTGGAGATCAAGAAAGTATTTTAAAAAAATCTGTCATGGTGATTGGAGCATTTATAAAAACTAAGCCTGAACACAAGGTACCAAATCTGACTCAATATGAAAAGCCATGCAGTTGCCACATCTTCAGTGTCTCTTTGCTGAAGAGTTTTAAGTAGCGTATAAAAGGACACTTCAACATAAGGTAAGGAGCAAGTGTGTGAAAGCATGCAGAGAAAGCATACAGGGAATGTATACATACAGGGAAGGGAATGTATACATGCAGCATACAAGGAGGCATGCAGAGAAAGCGTACAGGGAATAGCTTTGCAGAGTACATAAAACAACTAATTAAACAGCAGTGAAAGACGACATCCAAAAGCTTGGTGCATCTATGCAACTAGAAACATGATGGCGAAAGAAACAAAGATAGAGAAGATATTTCGTGAGACTCTTCTATTTTCTTTCCAACATCATGTAACAATTTGGCTGTCAATGGTAATTAACATCTAGTGCTGGGGTCTGTTTGTAACCACCTAGAGATAAGCTCCGATAAGCTCTGATTTGTGGAACAGTCTAACTGAAAAACTGAGAAGAACTTATAACTACCAGGAAACACTATGCTGAGAAGAAATGGTCTGCTTCATATTATTCCTTTATGCAAAAGGCTTTTTACCACTGTTTGCAAAGGACATTTTCTTGGATTTTGAGTATATTTCCTGATTTTTCTTCGTCCCGTGCACCAGAATATGAAAATACATATATAGGTAAACATATCTATGTAAACATATTTGAATATACACATACATATTTTAATACATATACATATTTGAATAATATATAGAGAGCATATGGAATGTGTGTCTGTGTGTATATGGAGAAGATATATGTCTAGGGAAAAGGATAATTTAGTTTTGGTCAAAAAGCTGTCCCAGCTTCCTGGAAATAATTTTATCTTTGGAAGTCTCTGGCTTTATAACTGTCAGGTTCAGCTACAGAAACGTTTTAAAAGTAGAAGTGGAGCTGCACATTCTGAAAAAGCATCATCAAATGTTACGGAGTTTTCACTTAGCACCAGTCTGGTTAGCAAACATGTTCATGATCATCGTGGTCCCTATTTCTGGAGCAGACTCTATGCTGGCTCTACCACTGTTACAGATAGCATCAATAGAATATAAAAGAATAGTATATAGGCATAAAAGTGCTGAACCAAGGCAGTGTGTAAACACAGAAAATAGAAATTTCAGTGAAGCCAAAGAGTATACCTCACAAGTGTGGAATGTCCACTCGATGTCTGTGATTCCTGCAGTGTCCCAACACCTTCCTGAGTTCCAGAGAGACTTTAGTGTAAACAGTATTGAAACTTTTTGCTGCTTCTGACTCTCACAGTGACTGTTCTCTCCTTAGCCTGAGCAGCTCGTCTGTTAAGCTACCTGTTGGAAACAGTGGAGGATGGGCTGGGGAGCTGGGGTTACTGGTAAAGTGCCCCAAGGTCTTGCTTTATAGACTTGTCATGACCTGAGGTAAGGGATGCTGTTACGTAGTTGTCTTAAATCACATTAAACTGAGCCTGGATAAGATTAAATGCACATAAAAGCATTTGTTCATAGCGTTCAGAATAAACCAAGTTACAAGTTTGTAAGAAAATATAAAATAAATAAAATGGAAAAACCCCAGCACATTACCCAATGTTTAATCTAGTTACCTTAAGAATTAGTTTTCTTTTCCTCATTTCCCTAAGTGTGCAGGAACAGAGTTAGGAAAGTCAAAGCTCACTTGGAATTTAATCTGGTGCAGGATGTGAAGGGCTTCTTTAGATATATTATCAGTGAAAGGAAGACTAGAGAAAATGTGGGCCCTCTGTAGAATGGGGCAGGAGACCTTGTGACAAAGGACATGGAAAAGGCTGACATATTCAGTCGTCTTCTCCTTAGTCTTTACTGCTAGGTTTTTGCCTTCAGGAATCACAGGCCCCCAGAGACCAGCAGGAAAGTCTTGAGCAGGGAAGACTTACCCTTGGTAGGGAAGGATCAAATCAAGGGACATATAAACACAATGGACATACACAGGTCCAAGGGACTTGATGGGATGCACTCACGAGTGTTGAGGGAGGAGGCTGATGTCCTTGCAAGGCCATTCTTAATTATCTTAGAAAGGTTGTGGTGACTGGGAGAGGTTCCTGAGGGCTGGAGAAATTTTCCAGGCCAGGTGTCGATCTTAAAGATGTCTTGTTAACAGTTGTTAGCAAAAATGAGGCATAGTCACTTTGAATATTAAAAAAAAAAAAGTTGAAAATTGCTACTTTCTTTTTTTGTCAAGAAAGCTATATATAAAAAACTAAATTATTGTCTTGTGTTAGTTTTGAGGTAGTGTGTGGTTATGTAGTAATGTTGTACTAGAATATGTAATCTCAAAGAGAGAGTTAAGGCTGTATTTATAACCTTCATATTAATATTACCTGACTGCCTTACATAACCTTGTGTCCTCAAAATTCCCCTCTATAGTACTTTGTGTGTAGAAAAAAATAAAGTATTAATATTTATTAATATTTCAGTAAACAGAAATTTGTTCTCTCACTGCGTGATTTTTATCATAAATGAAATCAGTAAATACCATAACAGAAATCATGGTTTTCATTATGTTTCTTATCATGATATTTATTGCTTTATGCCATCTAGTGGACTCTGTTTGCATTCAGTATCGGCTTTAGTAACTGCAGAACCTCAAACACATTAACAGATACTCTTCTAACATGACTTTTTCATGTTCTCGGGATACATGATTGGATAATGGAAGATCTCATGATGATACATAGGACAAGTTGCCTTGTTACACACTCCAAGATGGAAGGAATTAAACAAAATTAAATAACAAATGTTCAAAATGTTATTACTAAATTGAACTGACGCCAGGAGTTTTTTTCAGCGTTACATATGTGCTTGTTCTTAGTTTGGCTGAAATTTTGACTATGCATAATGAGGCGCTGAAATAAGTAAGCTGACCAGAAAATAACTTACAGCAAGATAGCACTGTGTGGAGTGTTTAAGGATTATAATATTATACAAAGAGGCATAATTGAAGTTTTGGACTTGACCATCCTGAAGAAATGTTGTTGCCCTGCAGGGTGAATTTGTTTTTAAAGAGAATGCTGCTTTTTTTAATGGAAGAAAAAGATAATCTACCTCCTCTTTGCATTTCAGAAATGTTTAATCTGTAATGTTGATAGTTAAATGTGAGGTTCTTTGGTTAATTTGTCCAAAAAAAAAAGAAAAAAAAGTGTTATTGGATAACAGCTTTTGAGACAGACATACTGACCCTGAAATTTATCCAGCATATTCATTCACATATTTATCCATTCAAGTGCTGAATTGTCTGTAGTAGGTCTGTACAGCAGTGAGTTACTGCTTCTAGGGGATAGTAAAGCAGTTGCAGTAAATGGGCTGAGACAAACGTTTCTGATGGCTGATTAATTCCATCACAGAAATTTGACAAGCACTGTTTATAATTTCCGTGTACGACATTGCCAATTGTCAGTCTTCATAATGGATCCTGTATCATGTGTCTTTTTATCTTGTACCACTTTTAACTTTTTGTCAGGCAACTTGGTATCTTAAAAACTCAGCTGCAGAAATTGGGAAATGGCATTTGTGGTTTAGGTTTCACTGAAGAAATTGCATCTCTAGTCTTTTGGTCCAAAATTAGAATATGTTGAAATAAGTGTGACCCTAAGCATGCAAAAAATAGGAAAACATGAGAAAAAACCCTCACCTCAATGTTCATTATTCTTGAAAGTAAAGATTTTAAAAACCATCCGTGATTTTAGGATTTGGATTGGCAATATTGCACATAATTCTGGCATGGTGTATCTGAATGTGGGCATTTTGCATTCTGGCAATTTATACCAGTCATGAATGGAGCTGCCAAATATGTTATTTTCTGGAGTTCCACTGGAATTGAAGCTGCCAAACTATTTTTACCAATAATTCTGATTTCAAGTCACAGCTTTAAAGGAAAAAGTTAATTGATCCTCTGTAAAAGCCAGTCTTCTATCACATAAACAGTTGTGATTAGCAAATTAAGGTGTGTTTTATAATTTTTTGTTAATTTAGAAGCACCAGTCCTGTGCTACATGTGCATCTTACACCTGACACAAAGTATAAGATATTAACAACGAGAAGAACCAAACAAACCCAATACCCAAACCCTACTGGCTTTTCCAGTAAAGATTTAAAAGGAGGAATAGTAATTACTTGAAGGACAGATGTTCCAGCAAAAACGATATACTTTTACACTGCTGTCAAGCTGTTGAACCATAGAAGCCAGGTTTAACTAAAAAGAAAATCTACAGAAGTCTCTTCTGCTGAGTTGTATTACACCGTGGTAACAGACTGAGTTTTAATTTTAGTGTGTAGATAAGGGCAACCTGAAACACAGCACCATTGTCAAAAAAAAGCACGTGCTTTGTTGCTGTACCTTTGCCTCTTTGTAATAGGAGAGGTTTTGCGTCTGAGACTAATGTTTCATTTTATTAAATATTTACCAACAATCTATTGGCCATATGTCATAGAGTTTGCATGGTGACAGACTCGGTATTCGTCACCTTTTCAAGATGATTCTGTGAAATCTGCAGTGTTATACAGGTTCACAAAGCCCTTTCAGTAACCCAGGGTTTTGTTCTTTGTGCTGTCTTTGCTAAACTGGCGTCAGTATCACATTTGTGCTTTGTTGAAACAGTTTTCAGGAATGAGCTTTTCAGGAGTTTTCTGTGAGGTACCAGGGAAGATATCAGGATTCCTTTCTCAAGTACTGTTTATCCAATAGTATTTGTCTTCAAATACTTTCTAAGTGCAGAAAGACTTTCCATATGGAAACATTAGTGAAATGTTATAATAATGCTTAAAAGGCTCTTTCCACTCTTCTGTTGTTAGCATTATTCACCAATCTGATTAATTTCATATGCTGTTGCAGAATAATCAGCTAAAATTATGGAAATTATCACAGATTAAGTTTTTGTAAGGTTTGGATAAGGTTCAGGCTTTGAGTATGGGGAGCTTGTTAAAGCTTAATATCTTTTCTGTTTAATATATTATAGTTTCAAGACCCTCACAGTATACTTCCCTTATGCTGTCTAAATTTAATTATTTTCCATGTTTTCTGATGCAGAATAATTTTTATGTAAGATGGTAAAGTGATGGTAGTATCAATTACAATTAATTGGAAGTTATTAAAAGCTTCTAATTTCTTTAATTGCATAAGATATATTTACTGTATAAACAGGTATGTTTACATATTGTAATGATGAAAAACAATTAGATATCAAGACAAACCTGTTTTTGCTATTTTGCATGCTATGAGGACTTGAAAAAGCACATAATAAAAGAGTATAAGTGAAATTGTCCTGTGTTTGTTGTGCTACATGGCAAGGAAGCATTCTTGTCAGCTAGATTTGTCCTACCTTCTGGAAGGGAATGTTGCACCAGGACCAGTTTGTAAGATGTTCAAAATTATGTCCTGCAAAAATGGTGTCTTATTTGGATTTTTATTTAAAAAAAAAAAAATGCTCAAAGCCAGAGGGAAGGCTAAATGCCTTTAATGCAAGGCTTAATTAATTGAAAAAATGAGCTTTAAAAGGATTGTAACCTTGTGACAGGATGATTGACCTCATTTGGACTTCCATATTATTAGCAATTCACTGTGAGTTATTACATAACATTTTTTTTCTAGAATGTACTCTTTACCACCATCATAGCCATAGTGGTAGTAAAACTCAACAGCTGTGTGATTAAATGTAATTGTTGAAAAGCATATTTTGATATGGTTTTCACAACCAAAGTAGGTAATATTTAAAGAAAATGAGAAACGTTTAAGAGAATTCTGGGTAGTGAGTCAGTCTGTATCATAGTTGAATATCACTACCCACCACAAAAAATTACTGTGATTCTAGTTATAAAGTAAGTTTGTGGCAACCCTTTCACGGGGGTGTCAATAGGGTATGATGACAGGTACTTTACAAAGACAGTGTATGAATAGGTATTCTTACCATAGTAATAGCATGTATCTCTCCTCACAATCTGAACAGTGTTTTTTTTTTGGACTGAAGTATGAGGAATGGATTTTCTTCAGACAGTAACTAGTTAGGCATGTGAACAAAAGGAGTCATATGCACTAAGAGTGTCTTTAAATCTTTCTTTTACAGTTTACTGTTTGTTAACTGGCAGATTAAATACTTTGCAACTTAGCTGACCAGTTCTAAACCATAAAGAGCAAATGAAATGAAATTTAAATTAAACTGTCCATATCTAATTAAGAAAAGCAATTTAATATCCTTAGTATATCTCCATTTTCTGTGGTGGAAAAATTCACTAGCTGCAGAAAGCTAAAGTAATTGAATCAGTTAAAAAATTGAGTTTAGCTTGGGAGCTCTGGAATGTGGGCTTGTTCCTCCTCCTTTTTAAATTACAGGATAATGGCAGCTGAGGACCTGACTCATAAATGAATCTTGTGATGGAGCTAGAGGCTCTGGAGATGGTCATCTTTGGTGCTTGGGTCAGATAAATGTTGCTAGACGTAAGTTAGTAAAACTGACATGGAGCACTCTGAATGTGATTTGGGGAAAAAAAAAATCCTTCCCAGGATTTGATATCCAAATCTATAAAAGAAAAGAAAAGACAAATGCAACACCTGAAAAGTGCTCCTTTTTCACTTTACATACGGGGGCAAAAATTACTGATTGTCATCAAATAATTGATGAAAGAAGTCCAAGAAAAAACTGGTTACCTGGTGAAAATAAAACTGAAAACCATTGTTTAAAATAATTTTTTAATTTATATAATCAACAAAAGGGAAAACCCACAAAGATAAAACTTTTTTTTTGCAAACAGCTTCTTTTTTGAATGAAGGCCATTTAAAAATCAATAATAAAACAAAAAACATCTACCAGTAGGTTCCCTGCAGTAACTATCATGAACTAAACATCATTTTTCCTGTCATCTGAGAAAACACACTTATAAATTCTTTGCTTGCTGAGCTGCTTTTCTCTATGGCTGAAGCCCTTCTTTTAGTATTCTGAACTGCTCATGAATCCCCAGAGCTTTTTGTTTCTTAGCTGCTTAATCTTTAGATATAGCTGATGAGTATTGCCATAGGTAATCGGAAGCATTCTCAACTGCTTGCTTCTTTCAGGCCTGTGACTAGAAGCCCTGAGGAGCGGGCTAAGCAGAGCTCTTCTCCCAGCTGGCTGAAACCCAGGTGTTTGGTGTTAGGAGTTGCCCTTGGAAAAGAAGAAAGGTATGAGCGGTGAAAGGATGGGGGAGGTGGGGGCTCAGTAGGGGATGGCAGACTAGGCTGCGGCAGCTCTGAAGAGGGAGGAGGAAGAAGTCATTCAAGATAATAGTTAAAACAGGAGCTATGGAAAGCCCCTGAGCTAGAGCAAGTTTATGGCCCTTGGCAAGACAACGAACTTACTGCTTCGTTACGGACAGAGCGATGTAGTTACTCCGAGTTGAAAGTGAGGTAGTATTTATTTTAAGGGTTTTGAGTATAAATAGCTTCCAAAATTCAAAAGATACCTTAAGGTCTACCTGAAGCCAGGAAAAAGTGTTCTGGCTTGGTGCTTATCTGTTGGGAAAGAGAGTATTGGAACAATCTGTCTTTCTCTGCTTCATTCATTTCTGATGCCCACTGCAATCAATGAAAAACATAAAGGCCTTGTGCATGCCAGGTGCACAATTCAATAATCATCCTCCCACAAAGGAGGTTCAACTCCTCCTTTGTTGCCAAGGCTCAGGGAATAGAGTGTACGATGAAGTACAATAGCTCTCTTCGTAAATTGTATGTCTGTATCTGTTTCAGTCTATGACGGTGTAGTATAACGTTTCTGTAGTTGGGAGAGTGAGTAGCTTTTTCCAAACCTGTGAGAGCTATTCCAAATAAATTCCTAAGTGTTAGAGTGATTCAACCTTCACCTCCTTTGCCAGTGTATGAAGCGTCAGCAGCCATGTATGCTTTGTGTTCTTGCCAAGTGCACTTATGATTCAGGAGAAAATAGCAAGGAAAAATGGCTTCATGGCTGTTGCATATTAAAAAGACCTTGATAAATTTATATGGGAAGGATTAAGTTTCTGCAGCATACAGAAAAGATCTGAGTTAAGGAAGTTACTAGAAATGGTAATTCGTTAAACCTGTTGTGTTCTCCAGCCCCAAATTGTCTGAAGAGCTGTGTTTGCGAAGAAGTAGAACAGTTCAGAAATGTAAACAATTAATATTCAGAGTCCTTTTTTCTTTCTAATGTGAAGAAAAACAGCTGAGTAAGAGTATTTCTAGCATTTGCTATGTGCCACTATTTCAAAACTCTATATTCTCTAAAGAATATGTGACAAAACTCTGAGGTATAACAGGATAAAGTAAAATCACAAAATTGGAACTTTCAGAAACATGGAAACTGTTGCATATCCCCATTAATGTGTCAGTTCATTTCAAGTTTCCAAAAATAGCAAGCAACTTAGAATCAATTATTATTATTTCTGCCCTTTGCAGATTTCTGTAAAAATAGTTTTCACAGCATGCAAGAGAAAAGCCTTGCCATGCTCTCCCTGGTGATTTAGAATGCTAATGTGCAAATGACTTGCCTTTGTCTCAAGGGAATTTTGATTCAAGCCATGAAATACTGGGTGAACCAGCATTTGTTTCCTTCCCCAAACAGTGGATGTTTTGCATTATTGGCATTTATACTTTGAGAGAGTATATGCATGCATGGAAGAAAAAGGTTCATTTAAGTAGCTTAGAAGAGTAACTCTAAAGCCAGATTTTTTTTTTTAATGATCTAAGCCACAGATAAATCTTCAAAGCAAAGAATGGTATCAGAGTCCACCTCTACATTTTATTATTAGATTTTATTATAGTGTGTTAATGTGAAGCTTTCAGTTCAAATATCAGAGAAGCTGCAATGAGTGAAATCTAGACCTGGTCTAAGGTCCTCTCTTTTCAGGTGGTTGAGAGAAGTGCGAGTTGTAATGTAATGTGTAATTTTCCTTTTACAGATGTGGGAACTGTCATTATTCATTTAAAGAGAGGAAAAAAAACAACCCCAAAACTATAACCAGAAAACCATTTAGGGCAAAATTATTTTCCTGAAAAAATGTCATGCTGTGATAATTGTAAACTCTTGAGAATGGGGCTTTTTATAAAAGAGTTGTTGACAGATCTTTTGCAATCGGGTACTTCAGTTCTTCATTTTGTTCTATTCCAAGACATGAAATAGTATCTGTTTCAAGAACTTAATTCACAAATTGGTCTGCTTTGAAATGTTAAAGTCTGGCAAAATATGCTAACACAAAAGAACCTTTATTTGTAGAATCAGATAAAGAATGTTAATAATAGACTTGCTTCAAACTCTTTATTAAACACAAGTCAGAAGCTATAAGTTCCTTTTTCCAAACATTTTTTGGTTTAGTGTTTTTTTTGTGTGTGGTGCTTTCTTGTGAAGAGGGAGTTTCTGTATGTTTTTAGAACTCTGTATGTGTTTATATGTACATTTAGGCAACTTCATAAGAAATATTTTCACTTAAAAATGATTAGTATTTTAATGGTAGCTCTATGTATTGTGAACAATACTTTGAAAACAATTTCATCTTGACAGTGATAATAAAATTTTATTCTTATGCAGAGAGTTTATATTAATTAACTATAATAAGAGGACAGAAATTATTATTTTAATTTTACATGTGATTCTTTTTGTTACTGTGTTGCAACAGATTCTAGTTACCTGCAAGTCCCATTGCTAATCTACAGGGCACAGATGTTTTTCATGAAGCATCATTGATTTCTTGCACCTGGTTGAAATCTCCAGTGGAAGGCAGAAACTGGGAGATTACTCTGCAGTAAACTACCATTGCATGCAAAAGAACAACAGAAAAATGGAGATAAGTAAGTAGACTACATTTTTAATGGTGAATAGGCTTTTTTGTGTGTGTATTTTAGAACTATGTTGTAGTACGAGGTACAGTGTAGATTTTCTCTAAGTAATGTTGAGTTGCTGGAAAAGCGATTTTCTAGCAAAGCTGCAGTTTAGTTCAGTAGTGATTCACTTAGAAGAAAAATCCCTGCGACTTAAAAAGAGTATTTAAAATTAAATTTCTGCTATAACAATCATTGCACTTTGTCAGAGGATAAGAAATAATGCCTTGTAATAGAAGGGGTTTGTTAGTTGAGGTTCTACTTCACTGAGATTTAAGCAGGTTTCTGAGACTGATTTTTCTTTTCGGTTATAGTAAGGGAGAATTCTGAAGTGTGCTTCTAAATTTTGACCTTCAGCAACAACATGTTTCCAAACTGAAACAAAGATTTAGTAGCTCAAATTCATAAAGTTGACTCCCTTTTATTTTCTCTTTGGGATTTATTTACAACGCTGTGGATTTTCTTAACTTGTGCTTGGCATTTGTGTAATAAGACTTGTAAATATTGCCTATGATTCTGTACATTAAAATTGCAATTATATTATATTATTGAAGGACAACATGCCAACTAATCCTAAACTCATATGAAACTGCAGGGAAAAAAATCTTGCTTAAGCTAGTTGGTAAGAGATCAGCTGGAGCTGGGTGGGCATGGAGCTGCTTTTCACTGTGGTATGTAAAAGGTGGAAAACAGCTGCTAGCTCTATGCTATGAAGAGAGTTTCCCTCTTTTGTTGCTATGATGGAGGTGATTTAAAAGGACCAAAGAAAGATAAGTCCAGGCTGTCGTTTGCAAGAAAGTAGCATGTTGTATGCTTTATTTACAACTGTTGAAGTCATGCCACTGTCTAGGAAAGAATTCAATATTTAAGGTGCCAAAAAATACAAGCGCAAGATTAAGCATAACTGTGTAGCCACTGAGTGAAATTGGTGTATGACTCAACAGACTTGATCTTTTTGTGTGTGTGTATATATAAAAATATATTTGGGAAACTTCTCATTTCTGAAACTTCGGCATTCTTTCTCTTGGTATTTACTTAAACATTTACTGGTTTCATTTTTTTCCCCATAACTCTTTGTACAGATGATGTTTCTTTTTTCTTAAAGCTCAAAAGGCTAAGACTAATTGTTGGATATTAGTCAATATCCTTTCTTTTCTGAAAATAAATATCTTCTTTTTATGTTGGAAGTTTAGAATTCCAAAGTGAATGGTTCTGAAATGGATACATTTTTGCAAATAGAGGATGAAAAATTTAAAAAAAAATCATATTCCTTAAATTTAGTTTTGAATTTAAAAGAAATGTTGAAAGACAGATTTTTTTTTTTTAAACTAACTTTAATAATCTCGGTAGCAGTCAATAATACTTAAGTTTACAGAAACTCCTAAACTATAGGAATCATTACTTGAAATACTGTATACAGTAGCTGCTTGCAAACTCCATGACCAGAACAGTTATCCCTTAAGGTACAAGAGGTAATTATAATAGAATGTATAATGTGCTCTTTAAGGTCACCACAAAACTGACAATACTTGATGTGTAACCCCTCATTTCAGCAGAAATTTGATTGGTATATTTTCTATTCAGGCTCATTTCCATTGGCTAGAGCTTGAACCTGTAGCTTCAGGCCTGGCGTTTAGTTAAGTACACTCTGACAGAAAATTAGACTCTTAATTAGATGTGAAGATATAAAAATGACTTTGTCCAAAGCACCCAGCTAGCAGTCAGTAGTGGGTAGGCTAGCTACACTGCATAAATGCACAGTTTATCCTCTAACCAGCAGTTCCCAATGCTTTATCGTTCACAACATCTGAAAAATTGGAAGTTCAACATTGCATGTTTGTGTTTTTACATATGGAATGTGGCCATAGGTGGGTGCTGGATTCAAATATTAATTAAGATTTAAAATGGGGTTAAGTAACTGTTAGCTATGGAGAAAAATGTTAATTATGGCAGCAATGAAAATTTAACAGTTAACGGAGAGAGAAAGATCTTGTATGTACCCAGCATAGGTTCTTATCTTCCTCTATGACTTGGAACTAGTCATGTAAGAGGACAAGGATCAAATAGATATGTATGACCAAGAACATTGTTCCTTTATAAATTCTTGGTCAATAAATCAGTAAAGCTCTAATGGGTTCTGTACATCTTACTTTCTATTTCAGTGTATAAAAAGCCTTCTTCAGAATATATTAATTTGGATGAAATAAAACAAAGTCTTCAATATTTATGCATAACAAAAGCATGGCTATCTTCATTTGAGTAGCTCCTAAGTAATGAAAAGCATTACAGTCTAAATACTAAATAAAAGTATACAATTACCTATGCAATCATGAGGGAGAAAATACCTTCTTTAGTCCTTTGTGAAGAGGGAGAGTTGCTTGCAGTAATTTTTAGAAAATTGTAAATTTTCATTCCTAATTTATGATTTACCACTTAATTCTGTTTCAAAAACAGTTTTTTTCCACATCTCAGAATATTAAGTCTCTCTGGAAAGCTTTTGGAATAACTTTTCATGCTTACTGTGTTATTAAGTTTATCATAGTCAAGTGCTCTTCGATGTTCCGAGCCTCAGCACTTCAAGAGTTTTTGTCACCTTTTCACAGCAGTTCATACAGTTCTTACGGTTAGTCAGCATAACACAAGAAGATGTGAACTGTGATGCTGAGTAGAGTTGCTGGAAAAGTATGACCAAGTGGCTAAAGAATTTAATTTATAAGAGAAAAAACTTCTAGCCTGTTAGCAATGAGTAAGCAGCACACCTGTAGTTGAAGAGCTAAGGATAGGGATAGGATTTTGTTATTTTCTATATATCAGTCAAGTCCAAGTCACTGCTTTTCTTTGTGGTTCAACTTGTTGGGGCATCCTTAATAAAATTTAGATAGAAACAGCTGTAAGCGGAGTCTGTGTTCTTAGGGTCTATGTTTCTAAAGGCAGCGCCTTGTTTAAAAGCAGGAAATTTAACTATCCTAGTCACTGGAGGCTTGCATCATTTTTTAAGAGTGTCTCCTTCCCTTGCAGGATGGTTTTAATGATGAATTTAGTGAGAAGTCCATTCTTTGTAGTCTGGCGGTAGATGTAGTTAAAAGCGAAATAGTTGATGTTCTGAAAGAGCTAAATATGCAATCTGACTGACCAGAAACAATTGGCTAAGTGTAGAGAGGCAATAGAGGAGCTGCAGATAGCTTAATAGATGTCATCAATCAGAGAAGCAAGCACTGTACAACAAACGTGGCATGGTGTTTGTGATCTGTCTGCACTGAAAGAGGGATTAAGAGCTGGATCCAGTACACTAGCGTATTTGCAGCTGCAGGCAAAGGCATAATCACTTTGGCTTTTTCCAAGTGTCTTAAGAGGAAAGTCTGAAATACTATTGTTATTAGCAAATTAATATTGTCTTAAGGTAAACTTCCTTGTTTCAAAATAGATTATAGGGGGGTGAAATGGTGTTCACCCCTAGAGAATCATAAATGTGTGCTTTCAAATTCAATTCTCCAACCTGCTTCGTGCTTCTTTCTGATAGTACCAGCATGTTTGTAGCTTCTACCTCAATTCTGAAAGTATGATGGAAGATCAGCTTTTCAAGGCTTTATATTTTCAGGCATGCAGGTATTGAAGTGTTTTACAAGAATTTTCATATATCCCATTAAAAATGAAATGTAATGAAATAAAAGTGAAATAAACTGGTGGGGTTGGGGATGGAAGACACTAAGCTGATGTTTACTCTATCAAATGTTATATAGTAGGTGCTTAAAATGTTTTGTGACCTATGAGTTTATTCCAGTTGGAAAGAGAGACTTGATTCATTTAGTCAGAGATTTCTACGTAATGTTTTGCACTCTCTTATTTATACGTAGTGTTGCCATGCAGGTGTAATTCCACACCGATGTGTGGAAAGTGGCCTGGTTTACTTTTCTACAGAAAAGTTTACTAAGACTAAAGTTAGCTTCCAGCTAGATAGGAATAGAGTTATCTTATGAAAAAAAGAACAACAGCACTGTGGCAGGATACTAAAAATTATGTTGCGGAGTTTAATTCTGCTTTATTTAAGAGCTTCGGGAATGTGCATTCAATATTAGGTGTTTTAGGCCCATCCTCAGTTATGCTGTACTTGAACCATTCAGGCAGGGCTACTTACAGAAGAAAGGTACTAGTTATTCCAAGGTTCAGTAAGTGCCGTTTGTTCATGATCCTAACACTGTAGGAAAGGTTATGTTCCTCCAGATTTCATGGACTATTCTGCAATGGATCTCATCTGGCAAGAATTCAAGACAACACAGTGACTGGTGGGTTGAATGATTTAAAATGTCTCAGTTCTATGCTGAGTGAAATATTTGTTATAAACTATTTTTGCTTGCTTGTATATCAATTCTGCCTTCTGTGTGTGTTGGAGATAGTAAAAGAATTACAGTAATCATTGTTATTAGCAAAGTTCACTTTGTTCTTTACTTCAACACAATCTATTGGTAGTTGATGTCATGAAATACTGATAACTCATTAGAGTTTAATGACAGTTGAAGACAGTTAAAGGGTTAAAAATACAGTGCCTCGCGCTTGTATGTATTCTTATATTGAGCAATATGGCTTGCATTGAAAAGCTAAAAGGACCAATTAAGATTCCTGTCTTCTGCTTTAAAAGAAAATGTCTGCATCATCTTTTTTCCAAAGGGAATCTGAATTAAAAGGAGAAGTGAGAAATGCTTAGCTTCAAAGGGCCATTTTCTTCCCTGAAATGCACACAGAAGTGCAGCTGCAGCACTACTCACTCTAGGGTGGGAAAAGCTGGTGCTTTTTGGCTCTTCTTGTATATGTGATGGGAGAATATTTCCAGGCTGCCTCCTCATCTCTTCTTATCAGCCTGGTAACAGACTGGAAAATATTTGCCTCTGAGTCTGTGTGGCAGGACTTCAGTTTGAATACCATCTACAATCATACAGAAGCTGTATCATGAGGAGTCATTCTAGGATCACGTAAAACCTGGGTGACACCGTTCCCGCATTTGAAAGAAGAGAGGGTTCAGTCAGATCTATAGCATTTTGCAAGCAGGTAGAGGCCTTTTAGGGCACTGATAGTCTGCAGTGATCTCTAGCCTGAAAGGTAGGAATGGTCTAAGTAAAGAATATGGTGGTTAAGAGAATCGAAAGTGTATTGCTGTTCTCATTTTGCCTAAAGCTTTGTTGTCCAAACATATGTCTATTTGACTAGCAGAAATATTTTTTGGCAGTAGAAGACTTACAAAGGGAGTGAGTGTATATATTCACCAGTGAAAGAATTAGGGTCTCTAGTAGACAAAGTGAGTGTGCTTGTGAAGGGGCCCTTTGGGAAGCTCTTTTGCCTGGTGCAGGCACTGATCTGAGGAAGTAGGAGGCTTCCTACAGCCACTGGAAACAGAAGGGACAGGGGGTCTTGTAATTACTAGTAAGATTTCTCTGTTAATAAATTAGGAATCTAGGGAGATTTTATTGCTTGACAGTAGGCAGCATAATTCTATTTTTTTGGGGGTGTAAAAGCTGGCCTTTCTATTGTACTGTTTGTAGCTTCTACCTGTTTAGGTTTTGTTAATAACTGTAAGTCTGGGCATGAGTTTCCACTAGTATTTTATTTTAACTTACTTGAACGCTTGCCAACTTTTGTACTCTTGTCCTATATTGGATTGTAATTTCAAATGGCTACTTCAATTAGTTAAAAAAAAAAACCCACCCTAAAACTAGCTGGTTGAGGCTCACAAAAGTACATCATACCTAGTCTGGCTTTCAGGGCAGTGGTCTGTTCTGGTCTGCGTAGAGACAATAAACCTTTTTTCCTATGATGATTTTATTTTTAGTTGGTGTGAATAACAATATTAAAGCCAGACATTTAATGAAAAATTTGTCCTATTGCAATTTGACACCCACAGTTACACCCCGGATCTGTATATAATCTATATATAATCTGTATATATTGTAGATGATTCTTTACTACAAAAAGCTAAGGCACTGAGGGGAGTACACTTAAATTTAACAGACAGAACTCTCTAGGACACTGATATTGTTAGATGAGAGAAGTGAAGCAAAAATAGGACTGGAACAGCTGACGCACAGAAACGCTGAGGTCAGAATGAAAACTGGTTTGTCTGAAGATGGCATAAAGCTGAAGGAACTGAGACTTTACCTCCGGCAGTTTTTTTGAAGCTGTGGTTGCCTTCTTATGTTGCAGTGGCTGTGTTATTTTTTTCATTTTCAGGTTACTGTTTGTGGTGTTCTATTGAGGGGAAAAAAAAAGAGTTCAGCCTCTAGATACGCACATAATCCAGAGGAATTGTTCTAATGTGCTTTCTTACATAACAGTTCTGTATTTATTCTCCCTGAAGAATGAACTGTTCAGTCTAGGACCACAGATATATTCTGCTAGAGTTTTTTAGGTAAATGCATTATCTTGGAGAGTCTATTTTTAATTTTATCTCCTTTCATCATGGCAACTCTGTTAATAGTAGATTTTTCTGGAAAGTAGTAACGTTTCAGGGGTTGAGGAGAACCTTAGGCAGTATGATGCAGTGCCTTTGAGCTCCTTTTAATTACAATGCTGGGATGAGAATTTCCTTTTGAAGACTTTCTACTCTTTTGAAGAGTAGTACTTTCAAGCTATGTTTTGAGATGCTGTGAATGCGTACCAGTGGGGTAGATGAGGATGCAATTCCTGCTCCTGCATGCACAGGAATAGTGAGATACAGAACTCATAATTTGCTCAGACAGATGGCACTTCAATTTAGCATCTAGTATCTATTGGTATAAACTATGTACAGATTGTCTAGTAGTTATTGTTGCAGACTTTTGAAGAGGCAAGTATTTTTTTTCTTTTTGCATTATCAGTGTCTTCATATTTGTGGAGAGGATCAGGAGTATGATGGAATGTTCTCAGTAGAGATACAAACCCTCAGTAATGAGGTAGATTAAGCTTGGCAGGTAGTATAGTTCTTTAAGGTAAAAAACTAATAAATTCATGAAGCTGGACTCTGTACTTGACCTTGGAAATGTTTAATATTAATAGCCTAGAGGAATCAAGAGAAAAGATCAGCAGTGAGCATTAGGTTGCTTTTTTGACATGGTTTGTTCAGATCTCTTAGGCCTTTTTAAATGTAAGTAAAAAGAATGTATTCTCCCTTTAAGAAAAAAACCTGTAAATCTTTGTTTTATTGATAGTATTGTGAATGAGGACCTGGGATGCTATTAAATTCATAGATATCCTCAGTTCTGTCCCTCATTCACTAAGTAATGGATTACTTTCATTTAAGATTAGAAGTCTTGTTACAAAGTGAAAACCTGCTTTAATACCAACCTGAAAAGGCACTTCTATACCTACAGACAAGTTGTCTATAAATAGATAGCAGTGATGTTACTGCAGTTGAGGAAACTTCATTCCATTAAAAACATCAGTGAAGAACTAGAGTAATGCTTAATAATTAATGAATATGATTTAAGTCCATTTTAAAGCGATGACACTTTTTAATGGTCCTGTAATATTTATAAGAAACTCTTGCCTCCCGTAATTCTAATGAATGAATTTTCCTGACCCTTACTGAAAGTTACACCTGTAAAATAGTTTTTCAGCTTGCTACCAAAGCATCTTTTGTTCAAAACCACCGTTCATTTAGATAATTTTTGTAATGTCTTCAGGCTCTGAAGACTTGACTCTTTTGTTTGGCATAGTGTATTTCTCATAAGTTATGGACTATTAGCTAATACCTGACTAGTTTAAGAAGAATTAAAAGTGCCATACATAGAATCGTAGAATGGTTTGGGTTGGAAGGAACCTTAAAGATCATCTAGTTCCAACCCCACTACCATGACCAAGGATACCTTCCACTAGATCAGGTTTGTACACCAACCACATTTTGCTAAGAGGAGTATTATTTTCATGTTTTTCATACAGAAAGTCTAGACTGTGTCAAAAGAAGGTACGAGGTGACAAAACTATATACAGAAGACTTTCATTTCATTGCAAGTACCAAAATTTTTTCACTGTCCTTAATGTTAAGGCCCCTAATAATGGGGCCTTAACAGTAGGGACATTGTTCATCTTAGTTCAATGAATTAATTTCCAATAAGGAGGTCTGCACTGGGTGGTAGGAAGATTATGTGAATAAAATTTCAGGATAGAATCAGATTCAGTCCACTGTGTTCAGCATATTCCATGAGTGCTGGGATATGTTAAAGGTCCAGCATGAGTTGGTGGAGGCATGGATTGGGATGGTAATTAGCTCCTGCCATTTGCCTTTGCTTCCAGCTTATTTGCAGGCTATTTGTACTCCTAGAGAAGCCATGGTGGAGAAACAAAGCAGTGTTAATGATATATGAGTATGTGGTGCCCATTTATGTCTGTTCTCATCACATGGCATCATGAGACATCTCAGCCTTCCTGCTTTTTCCAACCCTGCCTCTCCTGTTAACAGATTGATTGTGTGTATGCCAACTTTCCCAGCTAAGGACTTATGATCTTTACAGATTTAGTGAAGAAAAAGTTGAGTTTTGCGATTTCATACTGAATAAGGATTTCTGTGTGACTGATAGGGAGTGTTCTGAACATTCTATGCTCTCTGGACTATAGAGATGCTTAAATCATGGCTACATGCTCACCACTTGGAGCCATTAGAGATTCAGAGTGAATGTCGGCTTCTGAAAGCGAGTAAGTATTTTAAGAGCTAATATTTTTATAATCATCATATTAATTTCAGAGGAGACCCGAGTTCTTGGCCACCATCATACTGAGACTATTCATGCCTAGAGCTCTCACAGCCCAGGAATATTCCAACGTATTCCAATGATCAGACCATAGATTACGTTGGTGTGAACCCCAACTTGGCCCCTTTAGATTAAAAATGAAGTATGTGTGGAAGTTCTGCACCACAATTTGTGCTTCCAATGCTCTTAAGGTATTTTAACTCATAACCATTTTGCATAAATGCAGTTACTGTCTCTCTTTTGATTATAAGAATCCAAGGTCACTCCTTTTGGGGGAATGGGAAGCATATAATTTTGTTCATCTTGGCTTTAGAGAATATCTGGAGTCAAGGTTTACTGACTTAGAAAAAGCCTCGGTTACATCAATGAAGACAATGGATTTTAAGGTTCAACCCATGAGCTGTTTTTCTGCTGAATTCCAGTGTATGTACCAAGCATGCCCTCAGAGCTGGACGTTTAGCAACTTGTAAAATTTTCATGAGATTTTTAGGAGAAGGTAACTTCAGGCATTTTGAAGTCTAGAATTCATCTGATGAGGTTTCTTACTGAAATATTTCTAAAATGTTTGACTAAATTATAAAACTAGCTTTTATTTCTTCCGCTCAAACATTACAGTCTGGGGTGGGGTAGTTGCTTCTGGGTGGTTAATTGTTATGAATCTTGAACTAAATTGAAAATTAATGTTATGGGAGATATGAGCAAGGCAATGGACAACACTAGTCAGGAAGACAGGAATTGTAAATTAAGCTGTGCAAAATGTTCACTAAGTAGGAAACAGCATAATACTCTGGTAGGATATTGTTACAGTCTTGAAACACAGCCCAGGTTTGCTTTTAATCAATAACCAGACAAATTCAGTACATCTTTTAAATTAAAGAAAACTGGTCAACATTTGCAAAAGTGCTAGTCACTGTGGGTTTGAGTGTTAGACACTCTCTAAAGTTTTGTAAAGAAAAAAACAGGAAGCAAAGCAACTGAAGGATAAAGTTCAAGGAGTCTAAACCATGGCAGTACAAAACAGAAGCAAATGTCTGCATAAACCCCCACGATATGAAACTGCTTTGTTTTTTATGGTTTCATTCCTAACAGATGTTTGAGACGAGCTGACCTTTTGCCAGGAATGTCATTATCACCTATTGCATTATCCAGCTAATACCAGGCATTTGTAGTCAATTTCTTTTGCATACTTTTCAAACTATATTTTAATGCTGCAATGCCAGTTTTCTTTAGTCTGTTTCCATTTTTGCATAATGAGTGAGTACATGGAAATGCCATGAACAAGTAATTGGTGAGTTTGGGATGGAGATTTCTCATGGTCTTTTTTGATGATATCAAATTCAATGTTCTGTGGTAGTCTAAAAAGTCCCAGATTAAACATTTCAAAAAGCAAAACTTAACTGTAAAAAAGGATATTTATTTTTGTCATTTTTCTTTAGGGCAGGAAATAGGAATGGCATGGGTCTTATTTTGATATAATTTCCAGCTCATCAAGTATAAGAAACCTATAAGAGATGAAACCAGAAAAACTGATGCCTTTTACTAATGTGTTCTAGCTGTTGTTGGATTAACTTTTAAGGCCTAAATTTCACTATAATGTAGGTTTTTATTAAGATTTCTTAGAAAACTCAGGCTTATAGTAGGAACTCATTTAGAGAAACACCTGAATGATTGGTGCCTGCTTTTTCTGACTGTTTTGAAAGTGGCTTTTTAATATAAGAAGTAGCCTAAGGCTGGCAAAAACATCCCCCCACCCCCCCAAAGAAAAAGAAAAAAAAAAACAGGAAAAAAAACAAACTTCCTTTTAGATTTCAAGAAAGTATTTCATAAGCGCTAGAATAATTCATGATATGCTTTTTAAAAATTGAGATACTGTTTGCAGAATGTCAGGAAAAGTTATTCTATAGATGCTAGGGACAAAGGCCAAATTCTTTCTCCTCTCTTCTTTGGTATTGACATCTGTTTAATTTTGAAGAAAATGAGCGAATGGGTATAACACAGTTACGCTATGTGCCCTAGAAATTTCTGGAGATATTCAAAACCCAACTGGATGCAGGCCTGGACAACCTGCTGTAACTGATCTTTCTTAAGCAGGGAGGTTGGACTAGATGATCTCAAGAGATCCCTTCCAACCTGAATGATTCTATGATTCTTAATTTGCTTGATGATAGACTCTTAAGTTTGCTTTTATATTTTTTTCGTATTCCTTTGATGTGTCAACACAAATTAAAAAACTGCCCGGAATCATGAAAAGGAAACGTTAACAATGTGTTAAGAGAAACAAAAGCTAATAAGTTCTCAAATTAATATCTTCTGTTAGAAACAGCGAAGCATAAAAGATGAATCCACTCCCTTATCTTTATGTTAATGCACAACCCAACCGGAGGAGGGAATGGAGTATTAAAAGTGCTATACCAGTAAATTCTACTGGCTCTTATATTATAAATCTTCTGTTATAGATCTTACGGTACTTGTACTAATAATTCTTTCAAAGGCATGCAATATATACTGAAAACATTAGTCATCATAACAGAGCACATTAATACTTATACTAAATAACTCATCCCTAACACTAAGAGAATGTACGAGAAAAGTTTTGATTGTTTTTTTACAGATCTTGAGAACTGAGTTTGAATTTTTACTTCTGTATTAAAACCCCAAAGTAATAAGCTAGCTGAAAACATTTCAGTGAGACAAAGGTTTCTTACACTTTTCTTGTTCCAGCTGGAATTAGTATGAGCAAAAGATGCTGGATTCTGTTAGTGGACATCTGGATCGTTGGTTCCTGTGGATAGTTAGTCCACCCAAGATGTGATTACTTTAGAGCAAGATGTCTGTCACACTTAATCTTCCCCACCAGGGCAGCTTCTGAATTATGCAACTCATGTAGTACATTCTATTTTATTCTTAGTTCAGTGCAGATCAGAAAATGTAAGCATTCTGTATAAAGGGTCAGTAGGTTCATGGATCCCAAGTTCCTTGAGATGTATTTGAGGGTAGTTCTACAGCTGAATATGAAGAGAAACTGTAGAAAGTAATCAGAGCCAACTGTAAGGAAGGAACAAAAAGCTTGAATAGCTGTGACAACATATAAGGGAAGAAAGCTGAGGTAGAAATTACACCAAATCTTTCATCTGTGAAACTAAAATTTTATTCCATATTTTATTAGGCATTTAAATTCTTGTTAATTATCAAAAGCTGCAGATTCAAGCTAGAAGCACGCTTTACACATTTCCAAAAACTGTGTATTTCAGCACTCTGGACAGGGATTTGGTTCCAACCCCATGGATGTACACTGGGAGGACACCAAAATAGTGAGTTCAGGCTCTTTCATATAAGGATAACTGTATCATGTGACACTACTGAGGGAGAGAAGATTCCAGTCATTGTTTCACCGACACAAGGGAGAAAAATTTCATAAGCATTAATAAATTATTTCAGCTTCTTCTCAGGTCTGTCTGCATCTTTGTGTACTTGCTGATTTAGGCTGTGCTAACTGTCTGGTAGAAGTAAGATGGCTAGGACTAACTAGGTGAGTATGGAAAGACTGTAGCTAGAAATTACCCCAGAGTCTGGGTCAAGTTCTTGGTGGTGCACAAGAGCATATAGCCTAGCTCTAAACTATTGAATAGATTTGCATTCTAAGCTTTGAGGAATATTGCCTCCCTTGACCTCTTTCAACCTTCCTTCTCTATCATAGACATTCCTCCCTTATTCCTGACAAATCTAGCTTATTCCCTTATTCCTGTCTTAATTTAGCTAAAGAAATAAGAGAATTTTCAGTGGAAAAGTCCATTGCATGGAAGGGTCTTGTATAAAGGGGAACTGTCTAGACTTAATCAACCATTCAGAAAATCTCTTCCCATTCTTAAAATTAATGTTATATCAGTTGAGGGTAAGAATAGTATAGGATCCATGGTAACAGATCATAAAATTCTTTCAGTCTGAAAATGCAAGGATCCAAAATATTTCCTCCTTCTTCTGGCTATAAGAATAATTCATCTTCTTGAAATTAAATCTCCCCTGCCAGAATTATAGTGCTCTATACTTCCTTAGTGTGTTTTATCCTGAGGTGACAGCTTTTATTTCTCTGCCATAGAAGTGGAATCTGATGTCATCGACTTCAGTTGGGTATTCATCATGAAACTCATTGTATGGCAATAGAATTCATCATACAACAAGCTAGCTCTGCATCAGGCAGGGCTTTGGACCAGATGACCTCCTGAGGTCCCTTCCAACTGAATTTATTCTATGACTCTCTTTTTCATCATCTGTTTCTCCTACTGTCTAGACACATACTGCGCCCTCTGGAAGGTGCCAACCTTCAACCTCCTTTCATGGCCTAAGAGCCAGAAGGATAATGTATCTGGTCACACAGTTATCCAAACAAATAATTAAAAATGCTTTGTATTTCTTCTTTTATCCTGGTGTATTTAACCGGTGCCCATGCCTGCCTTGAATTTGGAATCTGCTGTGAACATTAGGTTTCTTTGAGCAGGAATGGACTTTTCCTATCTGTTTCTTAACTCATTGCTGATGTTGCCAGATGCATAACAGCCCTTTTCAGATGGGCTGAGAGAATGGAAGCCTAGTTTCCATATAAAGGAGGCTCGATAAGAAAAAATTGGTGGTTGGGGTAAAGACTGTGAAAGATATGTGGTTTTCACATCAAAGAGAAAATTATGACCAAACTCAATATTTGAAAATGCTTCATGGCATGAAAGTGGTTCTTTAGTATGCTGATGGTAGAAGGGAAGAGGAGGTAGAAGGGAGGAAGGTAAGAATGATGTGGAGTATGAACTTTAAAGAGTGATTCAGAAGTCTATGTCTGCTCTTTGATAGATTTTTGGCTATAACCTACAGGCAAAAGAAAAGGGGAAAAAAAAAAATCAAAAACTCTCAAAGGCCAAAAAGGGAAATTGCAAGGAAGGTATTTTGGCTGGTTTCTTCTGGTAATAGGGCCGAAATCAGTAGGAGTTTTTCTATTAATTTCTGTTAGAGTAGGACTATGTCCTAAAGGACTCCTACAAGCACATTTTAAAACATTTGCATTGAATGGTAAAAAAAAAAGAGATAAAATCTACAAATAGTAACTGTCGACTCAGGAGAAGGAATATATCCTAGCGAGACATCTCATACCATGTGTGAAGCTGCCTATTTCTGGCAATTTTGTCATCACACCCAAAGAAATGGTGGTAATAGCCAAATGTAAGAATAATGACTAATACAAAATCTAAAGTGAGCATCCTTTAGTTTTTCCATATAGCTATGAACATGATTAGATTCCTTCCAGAAATATCTGAACTACATTAAATTTTCCTTGAACTATAGCAACATACAAAATGTTGATTTGTATTGTACAATAAAAACTGGTGAAACGTTATGTAAAGATTCATGTTACTTTTTTTTTTTTCCCTAATCCAGGTAATCTAATCAGTTGAAATGAATAAGAGTAATGCAAAGCTTTGATAAAAATTTTATCTAAAATATATGAATTCAAGATAAGCAATTTTTGAAAATTGTGCTCCTGTAGGAGTACACAGTAAAGTAACAAAACAGAACTTTGATGATTGACGTATTTATAAAATTTAAGCCAACAGCACAAGAGAGATGCACAGTGTGAATAATCCTTAATTTTAAAAAGGGTTACTTTTTCTTCAGAACCTCATTTCTCTTATACTCCTAGAAAGCACAAGTGATCTGTGAAGTCCCACGGAAGTGGCTGGAGGCTGAGAAGATAGAAAAAATATCCCTATCATGTGCTTTGTGCATGTATACATTTCATTATGAACTGCTGTGGCCACAGTCACCACACAAATCCTTGGTCAGACTCAGTACATTCATTTTTATATTCTACAGCAGACTTGTCAAGGTTAGGCAGGTCTGAAGAACATGGCTAAGGAAGAAGGAACTTATACAATTACATCCAGTTTCTTATCTTTGAATAAACGGAGGGCTTTAACGTACTAATCTGCTGATCTGGAAACAATGTATAGCACTAGAGGGTTTTACCAGTGTTGTAATTTCCTTTCATGAAGCCTTTTTAATGGCTGTAGGGTTACGCAAGGAGTAGTTGCTTGATGTTCATTCTTTTTAACTCTAAGGTTACATGTAGGGTAGTTTTGAAAGATGAAATATTTAAGTAACATACTGTCAAATATCTATAGTAAATCATAAGGTTTCGCAGCAGAAAATGTTAAATTGGCATTTATTTTTGAATGGCTCAGAGGTGTTTTGTTGTAAGAGAATGTCAGGCAAATAAAAGGAAAGGTCAAAGGGAGATCTTTCCTTTTAATAGCTAAAGAAGAGTAAATATCTTAGTAAATCTTAATAGACTTATGGAACTCTCTGATGCTTCTAAAGTTAAGCCATTCTAGGAAAGCCCTGAGGATATAGCATTTTCACTACTTCCAATAGCATTCCTCACAGCTGCTAATCACATAGGTTCCATGTTATTTGGATCACATGAAATTATTCTGATAGTGTTTATTACAGACTCTTAGATATGTGATGTAGCAGTAGGTGGGCTAGTTTGCTGGAGAGAGAAGGCTCTCTCCCACCTCTCATCTCCTGGCTGTTGTATGTAAACTAAGACCTGCCTTACTGTCTTGGCCACAACACTAGTGTGCTATCTTTGCTACTGTTGTACTAGTAGAGTACAAGATTAGTGGAAATAGGTATAGAAAAAAATTGCCTTGTAAATCTGTCCCACCTACACATCAGTCAAAAGAATGAAGTGGTCAACCAGGAGGTAAGAGCTCTCTATACTGACTGTTCTCCCTCACTGAGAAACAATGTCCCCTGGGGTCTGCATACCCGAGACCTTAGTTCTTACGACCTCAATTCCGCACTTTATCCTGAAGACACTTAGGCTTGCAGCTACACGTTCCTTTGTGACCTTGCTTGCTTCTGGTGTGCACTGAAATAACCCGTTCATCTTCAGTGAAATTGTTCATAACATGCAACAACAGTTGCTCACCTTTCTTAAGCAGAAAGAAACACCCACTTTGATTCTCATCGTATCAGTCAATACTCTCATTTTAAATCAAAATTGAATAATTATTTTATTTATGGTTACATATCTATTATTCTGCTTGGGAATTTCACTTTGCCATGCATAGAAGCGTAAATAATACAGACTTCCTCCCTTCCTTCACCTCCCCTCCACCCCCCCGACCCCCGCCTCAGTTGAGGAAGCACTGTGCTTTTAGGCATTGTTGGGGTACCTCTCAGGTTGGCCTATAGAAACACCTTAAAGTTATTATATAATTAGAAGGGCTATAAAGACTTCTAGGGAGGAATGTAACCTGTTCAGTACCAAATGCTGTATCTCTGATACAGAGATAGTTTTATAAGTGTCTATTCACAGCCTTTTCTAGATTAAGACCTAAATGTTTTGCAAAGTTTCAGAGACATTTTAATTTCAGATTTTCACTTGCATGATGAAAAGGGTGAAATGGAAGCTTTCTATTTGGTATTCTTTTCCAGAAACTGTTCATAGCTAGAAAACTATAAGGAAAAAATAAAACCAAGCATCTTTATATCATGCTTAGCTGTCTTTGTTTTGTTTAAAACTTCATATGCTCAACAAGTCTCTATTTTAAATTAATCATTAATAATCCCATCACTGTTAAGATCTATCCATTTAAGAGAGAAGTTTTTTTAATGTTGACAGCACGTGGTTGTCTATAAATTAAGTTCACAGGTGATTTACTTTATAGCTTTATAGAGTATGTTTTTCTTCGGTTCCTTGTCTATAAAATACAAATAAAAGTACATCACTGTAAATCTCCAATAAGAATCATTTTATAAAATTTATTAGGGATTTAAGAACGTAATTTAAAACTGTTCCTGAAGATATGTTTTTCAATTTATTTAATATTTGTAAAAGTATCGAGAGACAAGGACATGCAAGGGAATATCGAGATTAAGGCTTGCTTTGTAGTAGGAGACCCAAAGGCTGGCTAAAGCAAGCTCGATACCTCAGCTCCATCGATGAGGTGGGGAAATATTCATCCTTATTTTACTGAAAAAAAAGAAGAAATAGAGATGACCTATTCTCCTGGGTATGTGGAAATTGTGAAAAACAGTAGTAAAGACAGTATGACACAGAGATTTGAGTTTAGCTGGAAGATAAACAGCTTTGGTCCTAATGCTGTATAGTTCCATTAGTGCTTCACCTGATTTACTGGATTTGCTATGTTTTGGCACAGTGCTCATAGTATGGCTACACACCTTTGCAATTCATCCAATACTGTGCTGCACTGTTTAAATTTACTAGGCTGGATCGCTGGAAGTCTTTGGAATGATCTCTAGGTCACAGTTCAGCAATGACCTGCTTGCAAAACAGTTCATCTGGTCAGGCTGGGAAATGACCCACTCCCCTAGTCTTTACTGCTCCTGTTAGATTAAATAAAGTATAGTGGAATATGGTAGATTCCATAGCAACAAAGCAAACGGTTATACAGTAAGTTGTCCATGAGACAGTGAGAGAAATGAAAAAAAAAATTACATTCTTCAAATGTTTGGCTGCATGAATGACTGAGTTGTGCTTGTCCAAAGGAATGTCTAAACAGGTTTTTTCAAAGACATGACCTGTAAGCTGATAGAATGCAGGATGAGTTATGAGGAGAAAGTATTTTAATATGTGTAAGTAAACATGTAAAATCTAGAACTTTTCAGACAGAAGGAAAGTGAATAAATAGATGTTATTAATGACATTAATTCATATATACCACCACCCTCTTTTTGTAATTGTGTCTCTCTTCCTTTTAGTTCTCTTTTTATAACATTATGGAAGCAGCTTATTTGCTGCATAAATGGTTATAAAGTTTACAACTATTTGTTAGTCTTAACACTCTGAGCAAGCCAATCATGATTCAGACAAAGATGTTACTGACTCTAATGAGCTAAATAAAACCTGTAGAATTAGGTAAATAGAATTAGAGAAAATTGGAAACTTTTTTTCCTCCTTATTTCAATATCTGTCTACCTTAGGAGTTCAGAAATTCTGCTATACCATATTAGTATTCTTCCAGCAGAAAGTTGTAGCATTCTGGTATATTGAAAGCAATACTTCAGACTCCAATTTGTTCTTAGGTAAGAAGATTAATTTATATGCTAATTAATTTTCTGGACTGGTTGTCTTCCTCTGCCTTTGTCATATGTATCACTTGTTAGTAATGGATTTTCTTTAACCTCTGTGCACCAATCCTCATGGTACATGAATTCATTTGTTTGCTTTATGCCCTTCATTTTTAAGACTAAGTGATATCTATATTCTGTGGTGGAACTTGATCCTGAAAGGTGCCTGAATGCTCCTAGTTTTTGCTGTGTTATGAGTGCTGAGCAAGTAACAGAACAAGGCAATTAGGAAATAAATATTCCTATTTGAACTGTTCCACTAATTTAAATGTCATTAAACGAGGGCTTATTTTTTTTAACCAAAAGCCTACGTATGTTTGCTGGTACCAACCTATCTACTTTACTTGGAGCAGAAATGAATTTAGTAGCGTAGTAGTATGGATCTGTTCATATGGAATTTTTTCATTTTGCAAGAATCATACTGTTTCTTACACGGCTGGAAGATGAAAATATCAAGCCACTAAAAGTATCATGGTTCTCCTCTTCACCATTAGATTCCAGCAGTGAATATAATTTAAAATCGCTAACATGGGTGTTAGATTTGATTCTGATCCCAGTCTAGCAAGTGGAATGAAGGAAAGAACTATGTGAACTAACATCGTCCATCAAAATAAAAACCCCAAAAACCCCAAACTTCTTGATCCTGCTAAGGTTTGTGCTTATTTGATGAGCTGTGTCCTGTCACTGCATGTAGGCCGTGTTAAAAAAAAAAAAAAAAAAAAGTTGGTATCAACGGATGATCCTTTCTGAGGGACAGAGGGAGAAGAAAAAGGAAGGCTAATGGGTTACATTGCATTCCAAAAATTGATGTGTGGCTTAGTTTTCTTATTTTTGCATGCCAGGAAATTCTCAAAGTACTTTTCTGAAGATAAGTGAACATACTCATCATAGCTTACTTATTCCTGTTAAGTCTTCGTGTGAAATATTTCATGAGAAAGTATGTAAATATTTTGACTGGTTGTGCCTTTATTTTCGGAGTGCATTGCAGATGACGCACGAATGTATCAGGATGAAGCTGTGGCAGCAGAGGCATGTAAGAGATTGTTAATGTTTTCAAAATTATTTTTTTCTTAATGGAGCCAGCAATAGTAAAAAACACGATTACGCAGATGGACTGAAGTAGAGTCACACATACCTAGCCTAGGCATATTAAGGCTAACAGGACTGTGGTAGATATTTTTGAGACATTATTTATGAGAGACATACACGGTAACAACTTGTTTTCAAATCTGAAGGGACGTTTTGTACTTTTATTTCTCCTTCTGGGCAGCAGATGTGTTTTTTTAAAAAATAATCATGAAGGCTGACAAACATGAAATACTTGCCAAAGGAGAACGGTACGTATGGGATTGAAAGAAACTTAGATAAAAACTGTGCAAAGGCACAAAGGAAAACATGATTTAATCAAATTAGTGTGTGTGTTTGTAAATGTAAAGTAGTATACAAAGAAATGTAAATGGTAAAGTAGCAGATAATAAATGCATGTAAGTATGTTTAAAGATTTTTAAAAGTCCACAAGTCAGGTCTCATCCAACAGGTCACAGAAACTATAAAGAAACTAAGAGTCTTCTAACTGCTTTATAATGATAAATGTTAGCTTTGAAATCTTGGAACTTGAAGTGGAAATTCAACATATTACAATACAAGGGTTGCTCAAAGTTGCAGATCCAATAACTAGAGAAATCATTCCTGAAGAGGTGATTAGATCCTTCCTCACAGTCAATTGTAGATTTAGGCTTAGTGTGATATAATTTGTTATACAAGCTATGAAGATTTAGCCAAGAGAAGCATCATGAAATCCTTAGATTTTGTTTAATGTGTATTTCTTTTAGCATTGGTATTAGAAGCTTCAGTTATAGAAAATGTCTCAGTGGTTGTGTTTAGCTGACCTACTGTTTAAAATTTTGCAGCTTGTTTTTAATCTAAATATATCTACAGTTGGCTTCATGACTTTGGTTCACACCAATGGGGAGTGGGGCAGAACAAAATTACAATGCTACCAAATCTCTTTGTATACATCTTTTATGTGATACTGTAATCATCCTGTTACCTTTTTGGCTCTGAAATAAATGGATTTAACTTTTAATTTTATGCAGCACATAATTTTCTAGACTTAAGACTATTTTTGTAACTTCTTTCTGAACCCTTTCCAGTTTTGCCAGAAACCTTTCTGAATCACGGAGAAATGAATCAGTAGAAGCCTCACTAATGCCAGATGTTGCCATTAAATCATTTCCCTACTCCTGTTTGATGTTTCCTACATTTTGCATCCAAGGTCCCTGTTAGCCCACTTAGAAGACTGCTGTAAGAACATGTTTATTTCAGTTGGATTCTTTGCATTATTCTTGAACTTCTTGTTAGTATTTTCCCCTTTTGTCTTTTAGATTTAGAATAGGAATATGCCACTCAAATAAAACATTATGCTAAGTAACATAGGAGAGCGCTTAAGCATATGCTTAGTTTTCTGTTGATATAATACATAATAACTGCTGGGCTGAATTTTGAGTTCAATTGATTAGTATTTTTATCATAACATTTGCATTGTGATATGGTAATGAATTATTAATATAAGGAAATTAAATATAAATTATGGTAATTTTTTCCCCCTACCTCCCAAATATTCATGTGACTCTTAAAATACCCTTTCAAATTATCTGCATTTCAAACCTTATCCTTATTTAACTTCCTTACATGTTGAAAGCGTTAGTTGTCTGGCAAAATTTTAATGAAGAAGCAGCAAACAGCATTTGTCTCTGCAGCAGACAGTATGTGACATTTCTTCATTTAAAATTCTCTTCATGTGCTACCAGACAAATTCACACATCATATTATTCAGCATGACCTTAGTGAAAGTTCTTCATATTACTTCTCAAATTTTGTTGTCTTTTTGTGGTGTTTGCATATGCATCTGTAAATTAGCACGTGTTCATAAATATGTTTTTCTCTATTTTGAGAAATAATAGAGAAGTGCTTTAGTTTGCAGAGGTCTCATTTGTTCATGGCTACTTGAACACTTCAGAGTGTTGAGAACTGTGGTTTTAGTCCAGCCCTTGTCCAGGGAAAGGCAAGGCCTTTTTAATGATGTAATCTCTTCTCTGTCTGGAACTGCGTTGGCTGTTCTGAAAATTGATGTTTTATTATTATTTGCTTAAAATAGTGTGTTAACTCCACTTTTTGCTGAATAAAGGAGGAGAATGAAGTTGTAAGCAATAATTTGACACTGTGGGAGGGGTTTGTGTGCAGTTTGTGGCAGTGGGGAGGGACAGGATTTGCTTATAAATAAAAGGTTAAAAAAAAAATCCTCAACCTAAATCCTGAAATGTAAGAAAGAAATACTGAAGCATCTCATGTCACAAATGCTCATTATGAATATATATAGGTGTCTGTTGCAAAATGTCAAAGGTAGATGAGTGCATCACTTCACGAATTAACAAAAGTCTGCACTACAAATATGTAATTAGGAAATTAGTGGGTTTTTTCCATCCCGTTGAATCACCTTGTTTACCTTTTCCTTATTTTGCAGCCTGATTTGTTCTTTTATCTGTTACATCTGTACTGCACACAGCCACTTGACCTATTGAGTAGTTTTTCTTAGGGCTTAATAACCTCTAACAAACATTTTTCTTGCATGTTCTGTCTAAATTTCTCAACTAATATTTTTTTTTCTTCACTTTTATCTATTTAAGAGGTGAATATGTGATGAAGGCTCTGAGCTTCATTTTCTTGCTCATTGGGATCCTTTCCGTAGAACACAGATCGTTATCTCCTTTGAGGAAATGTATTGTTTTTATCAGAAAATGTAAATTTGCTACTCTAAAGGCATCTTTTTCACTGTAAGTTTGCTCTTTGTAGACCACCTTTTTCTTTTGCTTTAACAAGAATACCAAATTACGTTCTGGAATTAACTGCAAAGGAAGAAAAACAATAGTATACTTTCTAAGCACTATTTAGTATGATTAATTCAGGAACTGCATGAGTTGTTGTAGTATGTGCTTGTAATTTCTAAAGTGTGTGTTTTGCTACTTCCTACTCAAAATTGGTTTAGCAATGCATAGATTTAGGTAGAGAAAATCTATTCTAAATTTTTCTGTGTCTGCTGATGTGCATAGGCTTATATGGCTTTTTCATTGAATAAGAATTCTTGGTGACCTAATCTAGACAAAACCAATAGTTTTCTGTTTACTGTTGTCTGTGATTCAGTTCCCTGTCTGTAAATGTGATAACAATGCTGCTATTTTGCTGACTTTGTGCTGCATTGGTGGACTACAGCTTAGTTAATGATCTCTGCAATGACACTTAGAATTGAACTCAGGTCTGTTCTAGGGTCCTGTAATATGTCATACAAATAGGGTTATTATAATAAGATTATTATTAGTAATGGATTAGTAATAATCCTTCTTTTAAAACAGGACTTTAGACTAAGTAAATGAGTTTTTTGGTATGTTTTCTGCGTTCTAAATGTGGATGGTGACCCACAAGTAGTGTAAACGGTACACTAAAACTTGTACATATGGGATTTGCAAACAAACTTCTACCAGCATTTTAAAAGATTGCTGTTCTCTTTATTTTGTTTTCCTATGTAATCGTGAGCATTTGAGACAGCTTTGCTGGAATTTGGCATTAAGTGGACACCTGTTTCTCCTAGCAGTAGATGTGGTTCTACAGAAAAAAAAGTGTTTTCCAAGAGCTAAAATGCAAGGAAACTTGGGAGGCTTTGGTTATTTATCTGAGGTTCTACATGACTTTGAGCTGTGCTGTAGAAGCCATGTGTGAAATGGGGATAATGCTTATTGTTTTTTTTGAAGGATCTGGAAAGACTAGTTCACTCCTAAACAACTGATTTCTAGGCTGAAGCAGAAACCTCCACGCTAAGTTGTTCTGTTCGTGCTGGGAGTAGAAAGACTGTTCTTGCGTTGTACAAGGAGAAGGTCTGGATGAGGGAGGTGCACAGAGTTGAGCGAATCCTGCCTTTGTGTGAGTTTCTCATATCACAGAAGATGCATGATCTTGGCAAGATGAATGGGGATGTGACTAGGCGATCTTTTTGTGGTGAGCATGCATTTCAACTCTTCATGTTTTAAGAGAAAGGATTTATTTTCCCTTTCTTTTGAAGGTGCCAAGCAAGCACCCTGAAGTTCATGTATAGTCAAGTTAGATGCAATTATTATTTTATTTTTTTTACTATAGAAGTCTACTTTTTTGGGTTTTAATATTTTATAAAGATCCATTGTTGAATTTGTTTGCAGCTTTCATTAAAAAATCTTGCAATGAGTGATTTGAGAGACATGGAGAAAATATTTCATTGAGTCAATCTTTTTTCTAAATGTAAGCTTAAGTTCTCTGTGTGGAAACAGAAGCTTTTTTGTTTTCTTTGATCTTTACTGTAAAATGTATGTGTTGTGTGTATATATATATATAAGTGTATATTTGTCAGATGGAATTTCTGAGATAGACTGAATAACACTGAAATACTATTGGCAGGCAAATATAATTAATAGGAATGTGCTACAGTGAATGCAGTGGGTGAAAATACAAAAATCTTAAGAAACAATTAGTAGTTGCCTCTGAGAGGATTGTATAAGCAGCAATAAAGCTAGGTGGCAGTCTCTTCTCTGTTGTCTCAGACCTGTTTTATCCTGTTCTGGGATAAGCTAAAGGTAATATATACTAATTAATCTTTCTGTTTAAATATTTCCAGTTCTCCATAGTCTTTGGAGTTTTTCATATAGTTAGCTATACTAATGGTTAAAAATGTTAATTCTGTATTTGTCTAGATCCATGTTCCAGTTACTGATGCTTGTTAAGAGATTGAAGAACTCACTTTTATTACATTACTAATTCCCATGTAGCTACTTAACACATTAGATCAAATCACCTCTTAACCTTTTCTTTGCTAAGATAAATAGATTTAAATCCTGGAACCTCTCTCTAAAGCATGTTTACCAGTGTTCTAATCGGTCTTGTGGCTCTTTTCCAAACATCTTCTCATTCCTCAGCACCTTTCTTTCATTGGAATATTAAGGCAGGACATCTTTGTGGTTGTATTCCTATAGCTGTCATCAGATATTAGTTTTCCCTTCTTATTCAGAGTTCTAGTTTAGGCATCTTTGGCTCTTATATGTGCTTTTGATCACAGCTGTATGTTGTAGTTGGTGATATTAATGAATGATTACCCAAAACTTTTTCAGCTGTTGCATCCCTGATAATTACCTGATTTAACTTCTCCAGCTGTATCAAAGCTTTTTTCTTTTTTTTTCCTTGAACCTGATTAACCACTAAGATTGCTCTTTATTGGTCCTCTTTATTAACTGTTTCTGAAAGCTTTGTTTCACCTTTGAGCTTTATCACTTCTGATTTTGTTGTTATTTTTTTCCCCCAAGTCATCAATAAAAATACTAAAGACCACATACACAAGAATGGACTTTTTTGCAGATGTATACCCATTTAGCAGCAATTGTGCTTTAAGATTTGAGACGTCTCCACTTAAATACAATGTTAAAAATAAATGCTGCTGTTTGTTATTCCAGTAGATAATAATGAAATTATTGGAGAACAATATCTAACAAACATTAGTCAAGAACCATTTCCATACGCTCTCACTAACAGGAAGTAGTTATACTACTCCTTAATTTTTCTCCTTTTTTGTCTGTGATCAGTGTCATGCTAACAGTCTAATAGGCATTACTCAACGCTTCTTGTTTACCCATTAAATCTTCATGATTTTTTCCCCCCCTTTCTAATTCTCTTAGTGCTTTGTTGTCCCACTTAGTGTGTGATGTAACACATTTATGGCTGAGATAACATCTTTTTTTGTAGGTATTCTCTAGTAATGTTAGTACAGGAAAGGAAAGAGTAATAATTCAAAACAGGTATCTTTTTTTTAAACCATAGACATATTTATACTAACCTTATATTTAACCTTCTAAAATTTCTGGAAATAACATTAAGTTAGAGAATTCCTGAGTTTTCAGTAGTCCCTTTTCCTTTCTGTATTTAGCATTCATTTGAAAGTGATGTAGTGTAGATTTAATCCGTCCCTTTCTCTTTGCTGTGCCTTTCATCTCTGCAGTTCAGAAACTTTTACTTCAAAAGGTTTCCACTTTCTTTCAAAGTGTTTGCACTGTTTAATAGTAGCCCTAACTAACAGACAGACCAATACAGCTGTAGTCATAGTACTACATCTTTCCATTTTTCTGTGTATAATAAAACCAGATATATTTCCATGTATATGACAATCCTTCTTTCCATTTTTTTGTATGACAACCTCAGCTTTAGTTAAGGCCCTGAAAGTATATTTGCAGGTCCCTTATGATCTTCAGGAAGCATATACTACATACTTCTGGAATAAAATGTGATGGAGCTCTGCTTTCCTGGGGATGGCTGAACACCTGCCTGCTGATGGGAAGCAGTGAATGAATTCCTTGTTTTGCTTTGTTTGTGCACACGGCTTTTGCTGTATCTATTAAACTGTCTTTATCTCAGCCCACAAGTTTTCGCACTTTTACCCTTCCAGTTCTCTCCCTGACATCCCACTGGAGGGGAGTGAGCGAGTAGCTGTGTGGTGCTTATCTGCTGGCTGCAGTTAAACTACAACACACACTACTGTGTACTATTTATTTTCAGAATACTATTCCAAATCCAGATGAAACATAAAATGTAGGGGGGAAAAATCTAATAGTGCCAGTTCTCCTAACTAGCATTATTATATTATCTTTACACATTTGTTTTAGCCCTGCTGGATTTCAAACTTTTTGTTCTTTCTAGCTCTAACTCTGGATCTCACAAGTGTCTTTTTTACAGACTTATGTCTCTGATCTCCATTTTGTTTTAAAATATAGAAATCCACAAGCTTTTAAAAGCAGCAGTCTCTAATAGAGGTTTTACAAAATTCTCTTCTGTCACTTGTAATAAAAAAATGAAATCTCACAGAAATTTTAATCGTGCCAAAGGCTGCAGTACTCTGTGTATGTCCTTTAGCACAAGCTAATAATTTGCCAGTTTATTGTTTACTGCTATTCTATGTTGTTGTCTAGCCTTCAAGAAGAGATACAGCTGTACTCAAAATTAGCATTCTTATCAAATCTGCTCATTTGTGCAAAATTTTTTGCTGTGAGGGAGTGTCCCTCTGTGCCATTTATTCTTCTCTGTTCTCATTCTCCCCTCACTTAAGGCACAAACTAATTTCTGCAGTGATAGTTGAGGAAAATAGCTAGTTACTTACAGGTTACATTCTTGGAAAAGATCCAGGCACGTGGTGCTTGTGTGTTAAAAACAAACAAAAAAGCAACATGTGTTTTGAAGAATATTCTGTAACTGTTAACAAATCAGTATATGCAAAATTCTGTTACGCAAAGTAAGTTAAACACAGGGCTTCTTAAATTACGGATTTACTTACTTTGGAGGTCCTAATTATACCCACAGCATCACTTGAACAGTCATTTTTGTAGTAATGGATTCCCTCTCCCCATACGCTTTAGAGAGATGGAAACAGTCATTCTGTTCTTTACCACAAAAGCAAATTAAACACCAATTAATGTTCTACTTCTGGTTTATATGTCAAGCTGTTGATCCCAGAATATCCAAAGTTCCTTTTATTTTCAACCTGTGAACAAGTGAGAAACGTACATAGAGCCCACATTGTTTTTCATTTTGCTCACTCATTGGTTCTAAAAAAAGAGTGTAAACGTTAATTCTATTTGAATCAGAAACGTCTTTCCCTTAAGGCTTCAATTTAATAAAGCAGCAATTGTTTTATAATATGTGCATGCAAATGCAACTGATGTGTGCCATATTTCTTCCGTGGTTATGTGTGACATAACCACCAAGATATAGTTCCAAATGTATTTCTATGTTTTGAATGTCTGCACCTCTCCCTCTATGTTGTTGCTTTAAAGTCTTCCTGAATATTCCAGCCAGCTGTACCCTTAATATATGTTTCTTCTTCCAGTTTTTTTACAGGTCCTAAATAAATGTTAAATTGTCTATTTTTATCTTGATTCAAGAATTTGTAGGTCTGTCTCATTACGCATCGTGGTCCAGAGAGTATGTAGGTTGATGCAGATTGTTTTATGTAAATGCATTTTCTTTGCAAATGAAAAAATGTTTTATAGGTTCTTCTCTGAAGACTTATGAAGTTGCTTATAGTTTGCGTATGAGTGCCACTGACCAGATATATTGCCGAGTTTCCCCAAGTTGACTTATTATACAGAAGACAGCTGTATAGGCAATATATTGAAATTGACGTAGAGACATCATCGTGACTTTGTATATAAGAAATTCTGTCATAGGTTGTATTCTTAGCACTGCTATGACATCAACAGAAAATAGTTTTTTTGTTTGAATACTGTGTAACAGATTCTTCATAAGTATAGCAGAGACCATTTTAGAGAGTTTGCTGGTGAGAGATGTGTGTTGGTCTGGGAACCGAAGGATGAGAACCTAAAATTTCTTTGAAGTTACAGAGACTTAATTGTAGATATCCAAAGTACCAGATATTGACAAATACGCAGGGAAAATTCTGCAATGCAAGTAAGACTTTTGGTTATAGTTTTGCAAGTCATTAACTGTGACTGCAAAGCAAGATCTCTGTAGCTTGTAATACAGGCTAAAATCCACTTAAGCTGTCTGTCAGTAAGGAAAATATACATGTCCCATATCTTCTAGTCATGAATAATCCCGTGTACCATAATTATGTCAAATTAATCAATGAAAGACTGATTTCTTTCCCTGCTCTCTCAAAGTTGTATGCTAACACTGAAAATATACGTGCTTATTTCAAAAGGCTGTAAATTTCGAGGCCTACAAGTCTTTATACTCCCGAAGTTCTGTTTTATGTGGGTTTTTCTTTTTGTATCTCTGAAAACTATCTGCATAAAAAATATATGTGAAACTTGGGTAACAGAAAGAGCAATATATCCTGAAAGAAAAATAAAACTAAAGATATTTTAAGCTATTTGCAAAATAAATGTTGTTTTTCTTATTTTGCTTCTCTCACCTATTGGAGACTGAGTTTTTGAAACCGATTCAAGAGCGAGACTACTGTTCCATCATTTCACACAATACTAATGTAGATGTAAAGTGAGAGAAGCTTAATGCTTTTAAGGTTACTCATATATGATAAAGAATTGTATGTATGCATCTGAATTTATAAAAATTGTACTGTTTACGAAAAGGGTGGGGCTGTGTGTGTATGTGTGTGTATATATAATCACAGTGTTACTTGAACAAAGAAAAAAGAGAGAATGTTAAGTTTGTGCTGCTGTGGGTAGGGAATTGCATATTTAAACGTGCAACTACCAGGAGTCTTAATATGAACTCCAGAGCTAATTTCTAGGAATTATATGTTATGTGGTCCAGACTAATTAAATGAAAGTGAAATATTTTTCTGTGTATGTTGACTTAGCATGATTGAAGTGGGCTTTAATAATTTAGGATGTGTGTTTGTGGTTTTCTAGGACTATTATGTAACTTTTTTCCTAGCACCTGGAAATCATGGAGATAGATAAAACCTCCAGCATAACAAATGAGGTAATGAAACACAAGGCCTCTTCTAACAGTACCTGGGGCTTTTTTACATTCCAACAAAGCGCATGTTCAACAAGCAACAGATGTAGGTTATGTCATCAAACAGGATGCTAATTGAGACTGAATGTTCATAAAACAGTTTATTGTTTCAGGGGCATTTTTCCTGGTCTGTTATGCATCTCCTTTTTTAACTGATAGTGGATACCTGGAGTTTTGTACTATTTTGCAACATAATATTACATTTTATGGCATCTTTAAATTTTCTTTATTTCCTCCTGAAAGTTCACGTTTTTCCCCCCTGATAATTTCCAAAACCTCCTGATCTTAAAGAGCTTGTAGAATGTGTAGGTGTTTTTCATTTGAGAAGCAGTCTTAAATTCCATGGTCAGAAAATCTGCATGACATAGTAGAATGTATTTTGAGAGAGTAAAAATTGGCATAGATGCTTTAATTGTGTAGTAGCTGAAGTCCTGGTTCAGGTGTCTAAATAGAGAGAATTGTTTGAAAACACTAAAGAAAAGGCTTCACAGCTTTTTATTTCCATGGGAACTGTATCTGATGTTATATCTTTCCTTTCCCTTGCTTTTAATTACACTGTTTCTTTCCCCTTTCTTCCTGGTTTTCATTATGATCATGTGTAAGTCTATGGCAACTTCTTATGCAATTAACAGTGTATAATAAACATCAGCAAATAAGTACACATGCCCTTTTTGCTTAAGAGGTTAGTGACAAGCTAACTGTGGCAGTTGTCTAGCTGCAGCAATACAGAATACACCAGCTCTATATTTTTCTTCCATCTCAACAAAACCTCTCTTTCGAAGTTGAGGAGGTGGTGCTTGACAACTGCTTCAACACAACCAGAACAAAAAAAGGGCTGGGGGCACAAAAAAGGACACCATTGTAGTTAGACCTACAGAATTTATGAAGAAATGTACTCTGGGGAAGCCATTCCCAAGAAGAGTAAAAGCTTTCACTGTGAAGCAAAGACAAAAAAAATCTTTGAGTGGGTTAGATGTAAAGTTGTAAAAGACCAATACAGGATAAAAAGGGGAAACTGAGTGTAGCTCCGATTACTGTATTATAATAGAGGGGTCCAAGTAGCTGGTGGGTGAGAGCATATGAGAGTAGTTCAGGCAATGAAGTACTACCTAGGGCTGTATATATAAGTAGGATTGGTAGAAATGCCCTCTGGAGTAGCCAGGGAACTATTGATAAGACTGAGAAGTCACGTTGTTGTGATATGTTGTAATTACGAACCTAAAAAAAAATCCAAGATAAGACTGATTTCTGAATGAGATCTCAAGTTAACTGTCAGCTTAGGCTAAAATACCTTCTTAGCTGTTAAAAACAAAAATATCTAAAGGGTTTCCTTAAGGAAAAAAAAAAAATAAAGAGAGAAAAAGGGAGAAACAGGTTATTTGCCTATAGGTAAAGAATACATACTCCAAGGAATTGTGTATTAGAACCGTCTGACCTCTTGCCCTTCAAAAAGAATTAATGTATCATGGAGGCTAGTAATTGCTAAATAAATTGGAGAAAGTTTCTAATCCTGAAGTGTTTCTGGATAATGAATCTGATGGTGTGTATGTTTCATTAAGAATCGAGACATGTCTAGCTCAGACATTTGAGCCAAGAACACAAACACAAACACCTTGCATTCCCAGGGCGCAGTGACTAATACTTCCAGTGAGATCTCCGCATTCCCTTTATAGATCAGGTGTTAATGTATACTGACATTCCAACTTGCAGCACTGAAAATTAATATCAATATGGTGGGCTAAATAAAGTATAACTCTAGAGCTGCAAATACTTTTGGGATGAAGGACAGGAATTTTAAAGCTTTTCTGCTAATGTTGAGTCAAAGTCTTTGATGCTAAAAATAAGGGATTAAAGCCTTTATGAGATTGCAGATTGTTTATCCCTGTATAGATATGCTCAGGTGAAACAGGTCACTATACTACAGTAGCTGAATTACAAAAAAGAACTCATAAAACTAGATAGTGGACAGCAAGTTTTATTTTGATTTTTCTCATTTATGAGACTTCCACTGTAGTGTGTTGTAGATGTTCCTCTGTAGTGTGCCTCTTAAACATCAATTATATTCTACATCTCCAAGTATCTTTCTAAAGAGTAGTTGATGGCAGCATCTCTACATAGGTTGAATTTCATTACTTGCTTCTATCTTTTCATTTGGAAACTATTCCAAAATTTTAGTTTATTGCAGCAGTATAGAGACTTCTCCTCTTTTTTTCTCTTCCACCTGTTTCACCCCCACTCTTTCCCTTGACACCTTCATATGTGCATAAATTACATGCTCAGACTAGAATTTAATATTTCACCTAAATTTGTAAGGGAGCTCTATAGTCAGGTTTTCTGTTTTAATTCGTGGGGAATGGCTCCTTTACCAATTCCCAAATCAAATTCTTTTTGAAATCAATTTCTCTCCCTCTACCTGGAATATCACAGTGTCTAGCCGCTTGTTTGCTCTTGCTCTCAGGTTTCCTCATCTGTTGAAGATATGTACATCTTCTCCAGATGCTGGCTTGCATTTTCATATGTTCAATGAATGTTCTTATGTTTCAATAATTTTCTGTTCAAGTATTTAACTTCTTTAGGTCCCCTTTCTTTCTTTTGTTCTCCTATTTATCTTGAGTTGGTGGGATTCTCCCTCCTAATGCTATTTTTAAGAAAAGTGCAGTATCACTATGACGAGTCAGGAATCAGTATCACTTCACAGTTGCTCGATTTGTTGCTTGTTTTCTTTCATTTTCTCTTAAGTTATTCACAGAAGAGCTTAGCTACAAGTGGATCAGTGACCCATTTATTATTCACATATTTTCTTTTAATTCTTTTAAGTTGATGCTTCTAAATATATTGTTCATAATTCCACATGTGTTAACGTTCCTAGCTCAGATATCGCTTAGATGGCTAATGTTATGTTGTGTATCTACTGTAAGATTATGTAAGTCATGTTTCCCATGATCAGACTGCTAGAAAACTGAGGTTTATGACTTCTCCAAATATACAAGAATAAAAAATTCTGGGGCATGTTTGCTGTTTGTACTAGAAGTAGTTCAGTTTCAAGTAGTTGTTTTGGACATTTTATTTGGATTACAGCCCATGTCTGGTTATCTTTAGAGTAGACCTCTTCTTTTATAATGCTTTTTGACTATAAAACCCTAAACATTTTTGAAAAAATGTGCAGGGAGGTATTAAGAAATTTCACATGCAAACTAGTGTATATTTGTTTTGTATACTGTATACTATAAACTCCCCCTGCTTTGTCAGGTTTCATGGTTTCCATAATAAATGAAAAATGGCTGAATTTTGGCAGGTGTAAATAGTCATGATTCATTGATTTCTTAAGCCAAATCATACTAGCTGGAAACTTGGACATTAGAATGCCAAAAATAATGGAAAATATTTTCATAAATATTTCCTGCTTTAAGTGTATTAAATATAAAGTTAATTACGGCCAATAGGGCTTTACTCTGGCAAATGAATGCAGAAATTGAAATACAAGGTATGACTGCATTTGACATGAGTATTTTTAGCCTCTTTGAGCTGGTTTATAAATTGCAGGTGTTCTCAGGTTCATGCTTATTGTCTTTCATATGGTTTACCAAACGGGTACAAACACAAATCTTAATCTAAGTGTGCATAAGAAAATCACAATTTTAAAAATTTCATGCTGTTGGATTTTTATTTCTGCAGAATAAGTTGTTCATAAATGCATCATGAGATCATGTATTTGTACACATACCATTTGTTGCAGTGAAGCTGCTGAAAAACTATTAACTTTCAAGTATTGTTGGCCTAATGTAATTTAGAAAGTCCACATTGACAGAGCTGGTATCTCAATAGCTTTTTGATCAGTTTGCAATCTGTTACAATTTGCCATTTGTAAATGTTTCCTCTGTCAGTTGAGGGTAAGGGGTTTCATTATCATTAGTGTTCTTGTCTTGTTATAAAGGTCAAAGGGAGGAGGGATATAAAGCTGGTTCTGTTAGTGTGTGAAGCCAACAGTACTCTCTCTTTTTAGTAGTTACGTGTGGGATATGTGGTAGTGGTGGACTCTACTAGCTTACTGGCCATACTTTTGTACGTGAATAGCTTATTAACAAAAACATTAAACACGTTGTGCCTCTGGTTCTATTGGTTTTATACCATGCTGTTTTCAAAGAAGTTCGTCTTGAGGATTAGTCACAGGAAATTTGCATCTTCAAAATGGGGGAAGGTTATAATGTTCATTGACTTGCTGAATATTGTTCAGCCACTTCCAGTGTCTTCAGTAGAGATACTCCAGATTCCTGCCATGGTCAGTGCAAAACATTGCCCACTTTGTGTAGAGGAGCAGAAATCGGGACTGATGGTGGTTCATTGAGGAGTAGAACAACTGAAATAGTTCCTCTTCTGAATACCCTCCAGGATACGGTAATTAACTAACAGATTTGTCTTCGTTTTTTACTCTTCTCCACCTCTGAGTTTTCTCTCATATCTTTTTTTTTCTTCTTAAATTCCTGATGCTTTCTGTTTCTTCCATGTTTTTTTAATGAACTATATAAAAGTTGTTACTTTCCTTGTGGATTTGTCTCCTTACATGTTTGTTTCTTACAAAGCATTCCAATAAAGAGACAGTCTGATACAAAAATGTAAAATAGTTTGAAAAATGCCCTACTCAGCTGAACTTTTACGTATTTCTTTCCTCTTAACTTTTTGTTTCAAGGTGCTGACTTGAATTTTTGCCTTTGGAGCCAAACCATTTGTGAGCACTTGAGACTTTCTAAAAGAAGTTTATATGTCTATATTTGTTTATTTATTTACATCTGGTAAAGTTGTGTTAGATCCTCACGTTGCACAATAAAAGATCTCTTTTATATCTAGCTTCCTACCCTGAATGTCCTCTAACGATCTTAACGTTCGCTGGCCTGTGCTATGGAAAAGAGAAAACATTAACTAAAGTGCTCGTGTGTAGAACCTAGATGCTCTCATTTTTATTCTTGAAGGAGTTCACATAATAAGAATTCCATGTACTCGTCAAAGTTCACAAGCATATATAAAGCAATATTTGTCTTGGTAGCTGTCATTGTTGTATCCTGCGCAGTAGAATTATTGTTTGAGTTACATCAGGACTTCCATTACATTGTTTTCCTATGGCCATTATCTATCTTTCCCCCAACAAATATCAGCTGATCCAATGTGTATGTTCTGTGGGATGCTGTTGGGGGAGGAGCAGCAGAGTTCAGCAATTTAAGGTGTGGGTTTTTTTTTTGTTTACATCTCTGTGTCTTTTTTTTTTTTTTTAGTAGCAGTTATCCGCAAAGATCAAGCAGTAACTGTGGAGAGGCTTATGGATCTGTTTATGGGGGAAAACAAGGTGTTCAGTATGAGAAGAGAATGATTGGGTGATTGGGTGGTGAATGTGATTGAATCAGGAGTTTTGGGGGTAACTATTTGAAGAATGGGGTTATCCAAAAGAAAAGTGAAAAAGATTGTGAGTATGAGGGTAGGATGTTTAAAAAACCAAAAGAAACAAAGTGTGTTTATTTAGCCAGAATAATATTTAGGGTAGCAGTGGCTGGACTGCAATGTCAAAATAGCGTTTCTTTCCCGTCGTGCATGTCTTGAAATTTCTTCTGCCTTTTCATAGTAGAGGTGTTTTTCAGCACTTCTGCCAAAACATCCATTTTAATTGAGCTCGAAGTTTCTAATTTTTTCTAGGTGAAACTTCTGCAAAGTCACAAAGTCTGCTATGAGTTGAAGTTAGAAAATAAACGATATTAATCAATTTAGGAATTTCTCAGTAAACTTGTAATATGTTAATATAAACCTCAAATTTTGTTTTGTTTTTCTCTCTCTTTCAGAACATTTACCTAAGCTTTGGAACTCCTTTTTATTGGTAATAGTCAAAGAAGGTTTGTTATCCTCTTTCTTTATCACTTGTGAGAAAATGCTTTCCATTTCCCTCATAATCCAGGGAAAACGTTACCATTCTTGACAGCTAGCAACAATGGAAGAGATAGTAAGAGTGAAGTTGTCACCTTGGTGACATAAGCAGGCAGGTGACAAAGCGGATCTCACTTTATACCAAAATATGTCATCTCATGTGAGGTACAGGGATGGTATGAGGCTGATACCAAGTGTGTTAGCCTTGCGCTCAAAGCGTGAGCTTTGACAAGTCTGGTGAATACATTAAAAATGTACATATTCAGTTTTATATAAATGATTATTTTGGGGGCAAACAGAATTCAGAATTATGCAAACAGAATTCAGAATTATGCAGTGCGCAGCCTACGCAAACTAGAGACCTGGTTCTCCTCCGTCAACATGTATCAGTTCCCCAGGGTTTAATGTAATCGTGGAGACTAGAGTCTAGTAAGAAAGGGTCTTATCTGTTTGAATTGCTTATGCTTTATAATAACAGAACCGATACCAACAGATCAATCAATTTAAACAAAGTAAACCAGAGTAGAATCAAAGCTTATTCCTCTTTTCCCAAACTATTTAGTCACATATAAATAATTTCAGCAGCTTGTTCATTATTTCTAGATTTGTTATTCTTGGCAATGGTCTGTACTTGGTACCAGGTAATACATCTGCTTTAAATTACATTGCTTTTTTTTCTCGTAATAGCTCTTGCTGCCAGAATACTTCCCCCTGTGGCCTTGCAGACACTGATTTGATGCTCCTTAATGTAGACAAGTTTGTGTTATGATGCTTTATCCAGCTTCCATTCATTTTCAGGAATGCTATCATCACTTTTGTCTGCTTTCATAATAATATGGGTCTGCCCCTTTAAAACCTGCTTGCATCTGTATGTTTATGGCAGTCTAAAGCAGTGTCCCAAGGAATTGAAAATATGATGTGCTCCATTTTCTGTCCACTACACTGCCTCATGGGAGAGGAGACTGACTGTCTGGGACACCTTGGTATAGTGAGTGAAAATCAGGCCCCACAGCTTTGCAATGTGAAAGCTTTGGGGATGAACACACTGCTGGGCTGTCCCAAAGATATTGTTATTGTAACTGCTTAGATTGAATTCCTAATTTCTTGGCACTCCCTGTAGTTACCCAAACCACTAAGTGTCTCAAAAATCATCTGTGGATATTAACATAGCTGAAATTGAGTGTAAGTAAATTCAAAACATATAGCACATGAAAAATTTGCAAAGTAATATTATGTACAGTAATAGATATCAGAACCTTACACTTGAATGAAAAATAATGATTGGTATATTCTAGATACCACTTGTCCTATGTACAACATTCAGACAATGTCTGTACTCAGATATTTTACCTGAACTATATTGTCTGTTCCCAGAGAGCATATCTGCCTTATCTGTTAACTCCTTCAAGCATTTACAGCATCCCAGAAAGACAAACACCAACAGTCAACTGCAAAAAGGCAGCTTTTCTTTCCCCTAAAACTATAAACTTGCTTGTACACTAAGGGAAATAAACCCTCCACCACCGCCTAGGCACATGTAGTAGTGCCATCTAGTGAGTCTTGTCCTGACAGGGAACAAGAATTCCGCAGATCTGGTTGAATTGCTATTCAACCTATTCGCTATTCATCCATTCACTATTCAACTATTTGGAAACACCACTACTCTGTGGTTTTTGTATCCTTCAGGTACCCTCTTTCTCACAAATATTTGTTCATGAGTATTATATGTGCTTTTTAGGGTTCTAATATAGGGTGGGGGGTTTGTACTTTTTTAAAGCTGGTTTTGAGTCTTTGTCTTTGAAACAGAGTACATTAGTTTTGCCTTACTTTGTCCAGATTTGCTCTTTTATTTATTCTTGAAGTGCAGGGAGGTGTAGTTTTGTCAATAGGTGCTGTTTCTCCAAAAGCTAAGCAAATGCAGTTTTTAAGCGAGCATCTTTTTTGAGTTCAAACTGAGAAAAAAGCAAATTACTCAAGGAAGATGACTGACAGGTAAAAATGTCATGAATCCACACAGCACATAATAAGAAAATTGTGAAGAAGAAATTATGAACAACGCATAGAAATGTACAACCACCAGCAGGTTTATCATAGAGCAGAATAGCCGTCATAAATTAGATGTTCCACATACGCGTTGCATTCTCCAGAGTCTGGTACTTCAAGTTACTCAAAAGAAAAAAAAACAGAAATATATGTTTAGTTATGATACCACGAACAACTTAATTTTGATGCTTTCAGTTTACTTCAGCATATATTAGATACTTTCTGAAATCGGAGGATTGCAGTTAAGATCAGTATTGATCCTAAGTATTGATGCTAAGTAATCTCACTAAAACGGAAAAAATACTGGGAAACCCAAGAGTCTTTCAGCAGGCTGTTACTCATTCAGTGTTCTCTCATAGTCTGTTACCTGTCAGTGCTGAGATCATATGAACAAACTCACTGTACGTAAAGATTTACTACAGTGCAGGCCCAATCAATTTAGGTGGCTGATTGTCCAATATCGTAGACACAGATTTCTTGGAGTCTTCTCATTTAATAGTTGCAACAAAGCATTGGGGAGACTCTTTAATAAAATAGCATAGACATACGGTTGTTCATCTAATCTTCAACTTGTCTTAGAGCTAAATTAAGTGGACTTGTTTCAAAAAGTGTGCGACAAATGACTAACCTAGCTCGCTTTTTCCTAACCATCTCTATCTTGCTATGACTCATTTACACCATATTTAAATGCTGCTCTTGTACTTAGCTCCAGGTTTTCCTTTCCTGCGTTTGAAGTACAGGAGAGCCAGATCTTAAATTGCCTTTCCTTTTGTGTTGCTTGTGTCTACAGAGCCTGTGAAAGGGACTATAGTAAAAAGGACATTCAGCAAGTCCTGGACCTATCCACACAGCTTTCTCCTCTTTAATATTTATCAACTGCTCTATTCTACTGGCTTTACCCCTTTTAGGAGTGAATTTCAGATTAGCTTTAGTATTTGATGGAATGTAATTATATTTTCTTGGTGGGTGCCTTATAGTGTAGTAGTAGCTGGGTGGTTCATAGGCAGTGAGCTGATGGATACATTGCTTGTTTGAGTGAATCTGTCAAAGAAATGAATGAATCTTATGTATCCCAAATTCTGCCCCAAGGAACAAGTGAAGATTTCCCAGCACCTACTCTAGTCTTACCGGAGTATACATTTGAGGACTGAAAAAAACCCTTAATTTTATGGGGATAACCTGTCTGTTCTCCAGGGCTATTTGAATATAACCACAGTGCTATGAATATATTGTCTCTAGCTGTGTCAGCTGTGCCTTACCAGATAGACTAGCCCTTAGATTAACCTACGGTCTCCTCACTTGAGCATTAAAGTAATTTTTTTTAATGAAGGCATTTTTAATAATGAAGATACTTATCCCATTGTGATGCAAACAGCATATGTGGTGTTACTTCTTTGCTAAAAAGAAGTAAAATCTGTTTCTATAGCATCATATATTTATTATAAAATACACCTTCTGGTGATATGACATTAAGACAACAGTAACATCCGAGACAGACAATTAGTAGGGGATTTTAGTCTTCAGAATTATTGTCATGTTTTTGTTTGCTTTTTTTCTTCCCTCTTCTTTCTTTTTCTTAATTTTTGTTCCACTATTGGCAAAAATTGGGCTGGAAGCCTTCAATGTCAATAATGTCAGGATTACCCTACCATCAACAGAAGTCAGAAAGTGCACATCAGCATGTAAGAGCTGTGCTTTGGAAAATAGTGATACCACCAGCACTTTATTTACATTCTCTGCCTATACTGGGAAGCCTAAGGTCTGTTCATGACTGGTGTGAATTTTAAAAAAGCCTTCAGGTTGCTCTAGCAAGTTGAAGTTCAGTGCGTACGTAAACATAATGAGGGGAATAAAATTGTGTTGGACTTCATTTACTCTGAATGGGTTGTGTGGTCTAGTACTTAATCACATCCAAAAATCTGGGAATTAAATCCCATATGGCTGTAGGAATATTTCTGCCATGATTCAAGGTGTTGGTGGATTATTTGATGAAAACACATTTAACTATGCCACAGATACATCTGAAAGACACTCTAGGTAACCTGTTTACTTTCTTAAATAGACTGGCTTGTATCATGTATTAGTTTATGCAAAAAATGAAGACAATATATATTTATTTTCTAATCTTGGGTGTTGCATGTGTCCTATATTGCTGAATTAAAATAAATTTAATTACTATACTCGGTCACTTTTTTTCTGAACTCTGCTCCTTCTGTGTCTGAATGATGAAAGATAATGTAATAATTACTCTAATTTCTTTCAGAAATTCTTAAGTGCTTAGATTTAAAAAGCCAAGGTTGTCACCTTCCAATTGACAGACATGAAACTAAAAATAGTGAATATTGAGTTGTCAGTCACTGTAATACTCTTTAACTTGTCACCCTGTGAAATCAAGGGAATAAAAATTATTTATTATATTTTAACTGCAAATAAGAAAAATGTCTAGCTCTTTGAAATTATAAGTTCTTTGGAGTATTTTCATCGTTAATTTTAAAAAATAGACAAATAGAAACAAGATTAGGTGAATGTCCAGGTTCAAAGACAAAGTTGAGCAACAAAATTTTAATTAAAAAAAAGTTAACTGGACTCTCTGAGTGAGAGAGTGTCAAAGTCAAGTTTTGTCTTTGGTGATTTGAATGCCCCTAATACACTATTAGATTCAAGGAACTTACATTTTAGCTTTGGTTTGCTTGACAACCATCTTATTTTACAGTGATCTTATGTCCATGCACTTTTTCTGTTTTGTAGTAGGCCAGATTTTTGTTTTCTGCTATCAGCCTTTCATTCATTTCAATAGAGCTTTCTTAGTTTTAATTTGAAACAAGTAAGAGGAGACTTAGGCTGTAAATCACTTATTTACTGTATTTGATCATACATTCATTCAATATGCTTACAGCTACTGTTCATAGTGAAGTTCTTGTAGGTGTAAACTCCATTTATAAGCATAAGGTGCATTTTATGTAATGTTAATTTTTATTTCTGTAATTTTTTTATTTCTTTCTATTCTATAAATAGAACAGTTTACTGTTGACTTTCCAAATCCAATTTTACAAAGGCAAAAGTATTCCAGGTTTTGAGGAATCATTTGTAGAGTTCTTGCAGCATGTCATTACAAACAAAAGTTACCTTTGTAACTTCAGTGTTTGAATTTAAAATTGTACAGGGAAGACTATGACTAGAATTCTTTAAACATCTAAAAATAATTTTCTGATTATGAAAGGTCATACTTTTTGTCCTTGCTAGCCTTTCAAAAATTAATTTTCCCTGTTTGATGTTGCTGTAAGAGACTTGTTCTGTGTGTATGTGTGTGAGAGAGAGAGAGAGAAAATCAGGATGCTAGCCTTTTCCTAATACAAAGTACTTGAAGTTATTTTTACAAGGCTCTACTTAAATGCATAAAGGTTTTTTTGTTTGCTTCAAATGCTTGTGGGAAAGTGTCTTTAAATATTAACAATAGAAAGACACAACTCAAAGATAAGGGGAAGATTTGTGAGCATGAATGATCAGAATTGCTTTTAGTTAGAAGATTTCTGTATTGGGCAACTAAGAGTGATTGAGAACCAAAGTCTTCCTCAAAATAGATCTGAGTTTAACAGTCAACATGGCATTTACAGTAGATTATAGGTGATAGAAATATAGAAGCACATATAAGAGATGCATATATACATATAATTCAAAATATTTTTAATATGTTCCAACAGCTAACAAACAGATAGGCTGTTAGATACAACTGACAGACTGACCTTTCTTCTTTCTTGACCTCAGTTTACATTTTATTGAACTTATAATTCTAGTTAGTATTATAATGTCAAGACTATTCTAGTTGTAGATTAGGCAAATTAAGAAACTATTGTACAAAAGGGCAAGGATTGTTGGTGAACTGCGTATGGGAGTTCACAGTGAAGTGTTATGGGGTTGCACAAGAATGCAACCATGCCAAAAGCAATAGTGTAACCGGTTGCATCGTTTGATTCTTCTCTCTCTTCTGTATGCTGTGTTTACCGAATGCCTATTTTGCCTCCCTGAATTAGAAGGCTGAAACCAATGAATCTGGCCCATCCTTGACATCTGAAATAGGCAAGGGTCCCCTAGGCTTCCTTTATCACTCCAGGATGCCTGGGAAGAACCCGAAATCCTCTGAATCCCTAGATGCCTGTGTTTATAATGCCATCTATGGAAATTAATATCCCTCCTCTGTCATCCAACATTTTCTGGGCCATGAAGCTTTTACAGTTCTGTGAAGGAGCTAATCCAACTCCTTACGTTACTTCAGGACCCCCTGAGGCTAGATTAGCTCTTGGGGACAAAATGTTGTATGTACATGTCTTGAATCTCCTCAGTTATGAGTGCATCAGTGTGACAGTAATGTGTGTGTTGCACCTCAGCCCTTCCTTCCTCCGTTGGCATTCCCTTCCTACCACAGACAAAAGGCAGCAGCTATTGGACAGCTGGAAACTCCTCAATCTGTAAGAAATGGTCAGCTGGGCAGGGCCATGTTCTGCTTGATCTCTTTAAAGACGCTTGACGAGTCTGGTGCAAGTAGTCTATAGATGGAATGTGAGCCACTCAATGGATCAGTTTAGTAAAAAAATATTAATAAGAAAACTTGGTAAAACAAATTTTCACCCAGATCTTCAGTAGAATTTAGAAATCTGAATGTCTTGTTTAGTTCTTGGGGGGAGGTAGGGAAATCACTCTCTCTACTCCCCTGCCCTTTTTTTTTTTCCAAAAACTTCTATATTTAGGTCACATGCCCATGCTCAGCTCTATTAATTTTTTTTTTTAAATCTCAGCTATTAATAAATGTATGTCTATATATGTTTCTCTATTCTAAATAAATAAAAGCTGAATAAATTTCTAAAATGCTAAATAAAAAAATTCTAAATAATGTGTTTCTATTCTAAAAAATTAACATTTTTCGGAGTTCCCTGGAAACGCTATTAGTTATGATGTTTCTTTGTGAGTTCCAATAATTTGTATTTCCTTTGCATCCTTAAATTTCAGATTGAGAGTTATTAGGGTTAGCCACTCCTATCTACTGACTTCATATTGTTTCCTTTCTAACATGAATCTAAGGTAGTCTCTGGGGAGTGTGTGAAATTTCCTGTATTCTATTTGTGCCAGCAGAAGATGGTGACATTTTTAAAACTTGAAGTAATAGTCTGCTTCCTACAAGGTAGAAAACAACAACATAAAATTACATACTTTGGTTTGTAACTTTGGGCCTCATTCAAAATGCACTGGAGACAATACAATAAGATTTTTTTGTGTGTGGGACTCACAATAGTGCAAAAAAAAAGTGTTAGAATGGGTACCTGACCAAAACTTTGTCCTCGTGTACACGTTATATTAAACAGATGGTAAGCTGACATTTTAGAGGATATATATTTAGTGGAGAGAAAAAAATATTATTTCCAGTTATTTTAGTGCACTGTTTCATTTTGATCAAAATAAGAAAGTATCTACATTATTTTCTTGGTAACAGGATGTAACCTGTTGACCTTTGAGCACATTCTGTTAAGATAAATCTCCACTGTTTCAAGCATCCACAGGTTCCATGGGGGAAAAGTTCTCTCCCATGACGATTTTATGAGGGCAGCTGAGCTTCTGTTCGTTCTACTGGTAAAACCATAAGGCAATACCTATTGAAACAGGATGCTAAGGATCTTGAAGACCATCTTAATTTTTTGCACATTAAAGTTACTGTTGACTCTGAGTCACAGTGATGTGACTCATCCTGAAAGTTAGATGTATCCCCAAGATGTTACTGCATCAGAGGCTCATACTGAAATTAGCATTAGGATTGCTTGGTTTTCTGAGGGGGTGATGGGCTGGGTGTTGGTTTTGCTCTTTTCCTTTTCTTTGTTAACAAAGGGGGAGGGGAGAAGTGAGAGACCAATATTTACAAAAGAATAGTTTTTTTCTTTAGCTATTTAAATACTTAAGTTGACACTTCAGCTAATAAGCTAGATGTTCTCTGGTGTGATACTGTGGTTACTAATGCTCACTTCCTTTTTTTTTTTTTTTTTTTTTAGCAAATATCTGATTTATTTACAGTATCTGAGAACTATGCATATAGTTTAGATCTCTAAGCATATTGTCCATACTCCAAAGACTCGTGTGATTCCTGCTGGGAATATTTATGAATAGTTCTCTGAAAAATTAGCCCGATATTATCACTGGTCAAAAAGCAAGTAGAGTGTTAGGCATTACTAGCAGAGGAATTAAAGCAAATGAGGAAACTTGAGCTGCTGGATAAATCTGTTTGTAAAGTTGTGTAATTTTGTAAATTTAAATTGTGAATACTTCATGCAATTTTCCTTGATTAATTTAAAAAAAAAAATCTAGTAGAACTAGAAAGTCCTTGATTTGTCAAAAGCGTGGAATGTCTTTCATATGGATTATAATAAATTACAATTTGGCAGCTTGGAGAAGAGATAAGAGGAAAAGAGAGGGATATGCAAATATACAAACTGATATACCAAATAGAATTTGTAGCTTGTAAATAAATGTATAGCTAATGGAAGAAATTACTTTTTGCACAATTCATACGTGTAGAACCCATTACCACAGGATGTTATGGAGACCAAAAATATGAAAGGATTAGGCAAATTTATGGACTATGTTTCCTGTATTGCCTAGTAAACCTGATGGTCCAGGTACAACTTCCAGGTTCTCTAAGTCTCTAAGATTCTTAAAGCATAACACAGAGGCAACTATTGTACCCGCACTGTGATCTTCAGTTCCTTCAGGAAAGTACATTCGACTAGGCAGGCCTAGACTTAGTAAATTTATTCATACTTTCTGACAAGATGATGATGTAATATTCCAAATATTTTGGATTTATAGTATCTGGCAAATGTTAATATACTTGAGACTTCTGTGCCTGGTTTGAAAAGACGAAATGGATGCAGAAAAAAGATATTGTGGGACATATCTATTTTAGTATTATTTTATAACATAGTTAATGCTTCTTTACAATATTTTTCCCTTCCACTTTTCTAGAACTTAAAAATTGTTACTTTGTATTTCTGAATGTTTGCAATTATTTAGGTAAAATGCTACATCAGCGCAAAGTGAATAAACCACGTCAGCCTCTCTATTTCCATTCACACTATTCAGGTTTATTTTATTAGAGACTTCTATGATTTGTTGATACCACTTGAATGTTTCATTTCTTAAGGGAAACAGTTTTAGAGCAAGAAGCCTCTAGATCCTGCAAGCAGGAGGCGGAAGCGAGTGGGCTGATATTGAGAAAAGCACTGTTGATTGACATCATATATTGGTTTAGATATATTAACTTATCTCACACTTTAAAGAGTCAAAATTAACTCAGGAACGCGTTTAGAATCCTAACACCTCAACAGATGGAAAGCTCCCTTCCTTCCTCCTCCCACAAAATCACCTGGCAAAGAGCGAGCCAAGGCTAAAAAGGTGTTTGAGAGAATTTTAGTTCATTCTGCAAATTATTTTTTTACACTTCTCAGAATAGTTTGCAGCTTTCCACAGACCAGAATGCATCTTCATAGCTTTTCTTGTTTCCTCATTAAAAAAAAATGCAGGAGTAGAGTTTATTTTAATTACGGTGCGTACAGTATGTCATGGTCTAGTGCGTCAAGCATTGCTATTTTGTGTCTGTGCTTAATTCCAACTTTAGACGGACATACATCATAACTGTAAACACCTGTGTAGCTTCATTAAGGATAGTAAAAATATCCCATTGTGGGAGGATCGTAAGCTGTGTTTTAGGCAGTTTGTGTGTGATCTCTGACAAGAACATACCGTGCTACATCTTTCTCGCTGTCTGTATTCTCCTTTGGATAAGAAACGTGCAATTCTGTCTCTGTCCTTGGCCCCAACGTGCATGCACACACACACACATGCAGAGTATTCCAGCAGTACATTTAAAATAATTTTGCAACTGTCACACTTTTTATGGAAAAATGAAACTAAATTTAAAACACCGCAAGATTAGCTTAAGGCCTTAATATATACAGATTGCTTAGAGGTCATTTATAATCATTGTATTGCTGCCATATGTTTAAGGAAGAGTAATTAAAAAAAGATAGCTAGGGGAGTTCTACGTTCATTTAAAAAAAAAAAAAAGAGAGTGAAAAAAAGATAAGGTTAGTGCTTAAAAAAAAAGAAGTTTCCACATGGGGATCCAAACATGAATAACTTGCAAACAGTCCTATCATCTGTCAAACCAACTACCACATCAAATTCATAAATAGCAGTGTGTAAAAAGGAAACTAGGAAAACCAAATTCCACTCTAAAGCATCATAGAAACAGGAGGTTTTTAATTACAGCTGAGCACTGCTAGTGATATTATTAAAAATCTTTACATGCTTAGGTGGTTTTTTTTTGTTTTGTATTATTTTACAGAACACTTCCCACCTATTGCAACTATTTACAAACAGATAAACTGAGGCAGCAAAAATAGATCAAGGGCTCCTGACTCCTTTTGATTTCAAGAGAACGAGCACACTTCATACACTGTAATGCAAGGACTTATGTACTAGTATGGCTTTCTTCTTTTCTCTCCTTAAAGCTGAAAGAAATGTACAGTACTTGATTTTACTATCATTAGAGTTAGTGCAACAGGAAACTGTCTACAGTAGAATAATCCCAACACTCCCGGATTTTAATTACCAAACTATTGAACTACTGAAGTGTTAGGTTTAAAAATAAATAAGAAAATTGACCAAACACAGAATCTATCATTTGCATTTTGTGTGTTTTTCAGTCGCATGCAGTTCTGATGGGCATAAATCCAGCTTGTCCTGAAGCTTCTATTTAAAGTTGCTCATCAACTTTTGTGTGATATTGGTCATGTAGGCCTTTGTTTCTAGCCTGCATCTCCTCCTACTCAGGACACTGTTCCTGCTGCTAGAAAAGTCATAGCCCCTACTGATTTCTATAGAACAACACTGAACATTTGAAATAGAATGACGTGGATGCTTGTAAGAGGTGTATTGGCATAGCAGATGTGATAATTGGGATACGCAGACTCTCAGCATCTCTGTCTTCTACTTGCTTCTTTCTAGATGGGCATTAGTATCTTTCTGAAGTCTCATCAGTAAAGTGATCGCTTCCCCACAAAACAGGAAGTACAGTGGTAGATATTTTCATTTCCCAAATTACATGGCAGTTGTAATCTAAATGCTAAATTGCTTTGAAATTTGGTCAACATCTTGCATTTACTGTGAATAGTATGGAAAATAATTTCAAAGACAGCAATCTTTTTTTTCCTTTTTTTTTTTAATCTGCAGTATTACTGTGCTAGTACGCAGCTCTTGGAATTTTGCAGTTGGTTATATTAACTCTAGCATCCCATGTAATCTTTTTTGGCAAGAGATTTCTTGGTACATGACCAATTAAAAGATAGCTCTGGGTAGGATGTGTTTGTTTTTTTGGTTTGTTGTGTTTTGTTTTTTTTTTGTTATTTTGCTTTTAAGTCTTTCTGTGTGTGTGTGTATATATATAAGTTTTATATAAAAGTTTATATAGAGAGTTATTCATACATAATGAAATCAAATTAAAAACCCTTCATCTGAAACATAACACTGGCAGATGGACCCTAAGAAATTAGGTGACCAATGAGATGCCCCGTTCCAGCAACGTACAGGTTGGGTCACTTCTTCTGCTCCCATAACACGTACAATGTTTCCTATCCAGACAGCTGACACCTGTCCTTCTGACCTGTACATTATTGATGCATTCAAACACTGTAGTAGAAGTGGATTTCTTGCAGATAACTTCATCTGTTCTGGAACATGTGAAGCATTCCAATATGTTTCCATAAAAACAACTTCTAAGCTATCCGCTTTTCTCCAGAATTATCACTTGAATGCTGGTAGCTATCATCTCCGATTGCAATAACATCTACAAGTAAACTGAAGGTGCTGTTAAATCTTTGCTGCATTTATTTACAATGAACCAGCACACAGTGGTACACCAACAGAAATTGAGGCATTTAAAAAAGGAATATGGACCCCTACTTTCACTGAGAAAAAAAAAAGGAAGGATTAATTGAAATCTGTGACTTGATTATCCTGCCAGTTATATTTGCTTTTCGTAAATAAAATCCCATGAGAAAAGACAAAGGAGTTATTCTCGCGTATCTCTAGGGAATCACAGAATCACAGAATCACAGAATGTTAGGGATTGGAAGGGACCTCGAAAGATCATCTAGTCCAATCCCCCTGCCGGGGCAGGATTGCCTAGACCATATCACACAGGAACGCGTCCAGGCGGGTTTTGAATGTCTCCAGAGAAGGAGACTCCACAACCTCTCTGGGCAGCCTGTTCCAGTGTTCAGTCACCCTTACAGTAAAGAAGTTTTTCCTCAAATTTAAGTGGAACCTCCTGTGCTCCAGCTTGCACCCATTGCCCCTTGTCCTGTCAAGGGATGTCACTAAGAGCCTGGCTCCATCCTCTTGACACTTGCCCTTTACATATTTATAAACATTAATGAGGTCACCCCTCAGTCTCCTCTTCTCTAAGCTAAAGAGACCCAGCTCCCTCAGCCTCTCCTCATAAGGGAGATGTTCCACTCCCTTAATCATCTTCGTGGCTCTGCGCTGGACTCTCTCTAGCAGTTCCCTGTCCTTCTTGAACTGAGGGGCCCAGAACTGGACACAATACTCCAGATGCGGCCTCACCAGGGCAGAGTAGAGGGGGAGGAGAACCTCTCTCGACCTGCTGACCACACCCCTTCTAATCCACCCCAGGATGCCATTGGCCTTCTTGGCCACAAGGGCACACTGCTGGCTCATGGTCATCCTGCTGTCCACTAGGACCCCCAGGTCCCTTTCCCCTACGCTGCTCTCCCAACAGCTCTGTCCCCAACTTGTACTGGTACATGGGGTTGTTCTTGCCCAGATGCAGGACTCTACACTTGCCCTTGTTATATTTCATTAAATTTCTCCCCGCCCAACTCTCCAGCCTGTCCAGGTCTCTCTGAATGGCTGCGCAGCCTTCCGGCATCTCAGCCACTCCTCCCAGTTTTGTGTCATCAGCGAACTTGCTGACAGCGCACTCTAATCCCTCATCCAAGTCATTAATGAATATATTGAATAGAACTGGTCCCAGTACTGACCCTTGAGGGACTCCGCTAGACACAGGCCTCCAACTGGACTCTGTCCCACTGACCACCACTCTCTGGCTTCTTTCCTTCAGCCAGTTCACAATCCACCTCACTACCCGATCATCCAGACCACACTTCCTCAGTTTAGCTGCGAGGATGCTGTGGGAGACCGTGTCAAACGCTTTACTGAAATCGAGATAGACCACATCCACAGCTTTACCATCATCTATCCACCGGGTAACATCCTCATAAAAGGCTATCAAGTTGGTTGAGCAAGACTTCCCGTTGGTGAAGCCATGTTGACTGCCCCTAATGATCCCCCTATCCTTGATGTGCCTAGAGACAGCACCAAGAACAAGTTGCTCCATCACCTTTCCGGGGATGGAGGTGAGGCTGACCGGTCTATAGTTACCCGGGTCCTCCTTCCTGCCCTTTTTGAAGACTGGAGTGACATTCGCTTTCCTCCAGTCCTCAGGCACCTCTCCTGTTGCCCATGACTTAGCAAAGATGATGGAGAGTGGCCTAGCAATGACTTCCGCCAGCTCCCTCAGCACCCGCGGATGCATACCATCAGGGCCCATGGATTTATGGACATCCAGGTTGCTTAATTGGTCCCTGACCCAGCCCTCATCAACCAAGACAGATTCCTCCTCTATCCTGACTTCTTCTGAGGCCGCAGGGGTCCAGGGCTCCTCAGGACAGCTTCCAACAGTATAGACAGAGGCAAAGAAGGCATTCAGTAACTCCGCCTTCTTTTTATCCTCTGTCTCCAGGAATGGAGCACATAGAGCACTCTGTCTCCAAGAATGAGCACATACAATTTAGAAAATTCACTGATAACTGAATCTGCTAGTAATGACTGCTGTAGCATGTCCATGATGTAGTTATACATTTGTATCTTTAGAGATATGATACTCAGATACTAGTTTCATAGATCGAATATGAGACTTGATTGTTTTTAAATAATGGTAATTCCTCAGGAGTGTAAAACATGGTAGGCCCTCTAAGACTCAAAAAAATAAAATAAGGTCCGAATGAAAGACTTTTCAAATGGTCCAGTGGCCCATTTGATGTAGACAGTAGTAATAGTAAAGGATTTGACTTAGCTGTTTTCAGTGAATGATAGATATGGTTCAATAAGGAATTGTGTCAAGCGAATTTACACCAAGAAAAATCCTTGTACTTTGAAAAAGAACCTGAAGACTTTCTGAGACCTTTTCAGGTCTATCTGTAAATAACCAAAGGCTTTTTTTTTTTCTTTGCCTTTTTTTTTTTTTTTTCTTTTGGCCATTGTGTCAAAAGGTGCCCAGAGGCTGATATATAGTAGTAATTTTCAGTATATGCTTAATATTAAATTATTTTGATAGACCTGTGTTGGTGTTTGTTTTTTTTTTTTTTAAACAAGACAGCTTGTATGGAGAAGGAATGATTTTCTCACTTTTTCTTACTCTGTTTTAGCCTTTTTCTGGTACTGCTTCATTCTCTAGGTCCTACAGACAGCTGATGCAGTCTTCTAGGGCCTAAGCCTCCCCAGTTCCTGTTGAAGCTAGTAAGAGGTGAAAATGATCACATTTTTGTAGGACCTGGCTTTTACTCCTTTTAATGTTCTTTGCTCAGGCCCCATTCACTTTATAATGTGAGTCATACTCTTAAGATTATTCTTATAACACCTTTGATTCCCAACCCAACCACCCTTTCCAGGCTGTCAGTAAAAAAACTGGAAGATAAATTGTCTTCAGCATCAAGTCAGTAAATCTATAAAGTCAAAGAAATATAAAGGCAGCTCTAGGGAGGTATTGTGTTTTCTAGTTATCTAATGCTAATTTTTCCTTGAGGGCTAAAAACACTGAAGTCCTACCAAAATGTGTTTCCTTTCTTTCCTTTGTACACTGTTAAATGCCTTCTGGAGGCAGGAGGAATCATGAAGACCTGGCAAATGGAGGTGGCTGTCATGTTTGATTAAGTTTGTGATTAGTGGCTTAGTGGATGTGGGGAGTTACAGTATCAAGGAACATGATTTCAGACCACATAGCAACCAGTTCGCAAAAGCTAGGGTTTTTTTTTGAAAAAAAAGATAGATATCTCTAAAAGGCAAAAGAAAGATGAGGTGATAAGATGATGTTAAACATGCATCAAATCCACCTTATTCTTTCTGCCTCATATTTAAGTTTTACTTTGCTTTTACTTCAAAGTATAGTTTCAGAGTAAGAACAGCATATGCAAAATAGATATTTTTTAATTTCTCCTGAATATATATAACTCTGTAATGTTATTCACTGTGTTCTTCGTGCTTGCTGTCTTTTGGGGAAAAAAAAATTAATGTTGTCCTAATCTCTTTTTTTCTTTCTATCTAATCCCTCCATATAACTTCAGCCTCCATATAAAATTAGCCATCTGTTTTGTTTATCTCTTCATTTCATTCCTCGTAAGTCTAATTAAACCTGCCAAATGAACCTGCAGTATTACAGAGGTTTTTCTTGGAGTCATACTTAGAGACAAATTAAACTAGGCACAGATCTACTTCCTTTGTCTATGGACAAAAGAAGTGCCCTGAGCCAAATACTGCCTCTGAAGCATTCTGTGATCTCCAAGCTGGTTGGTATAGATGTTAGAGAGTGGAGGCTCTCCCTTCTCCCTGTGAGTGTTTCTGCTAGCATTTAGAAGAAAAGGTTTGATGACAGATGATGGTTCTTGATCTCTCAGTGCTGAGTGAGACATTCTTTAACTCTAAGAAGCATATTATGCTTTAGGCTGTCTGTTGATAGCCTCCTCTTGTAAAATTCTGTTTTGTGGCATGGGTTGGTTTCTTTTGTTTTGTTTTGGGGTGTGTTTTTGTTTGTTGGGGGCAGGGGGGGAGTGTTGGTTGTTTGATTTGGTTTGGTTTGGTCCAGAACAGGATTAGCATCATAGGTTATCTTGAAAGTCACATATAGGTTCTGAGTTAGTTTCCCTTACTTATTATATTAGAAACCTGAAACGGAAAAGGTGTCACTTTCCCATTTTTCCCTTCCCCCATCCCTCCCCCTTTTCCCTTTTTTGTACCTCTCCCCCCCTTTATTTTTCTTTACAGCAGGATAAGAAATTACTGTTATCGTACTTCGTAGTTACTTAAAGTGTCGCAGGATCAAATTTCTGTTGCTGCACCAATTGTAATTAAATTGAATATCTTTCTGTGTTTTATGATGCCTCACCTACAAAGGAACTGATGTTACTGTAAAGGCACAAGCTAGAATTGAACTCTTATTAATGGAAGACAAAACTAATGTCAGGCACAGAATCCAGAAAACAGGCACCAAATTTGTAGAGTGGTAATCATGGCCCATGGCACCAATATATTGTGTTGTACAAACATGTAGTCCAGAGACCAAGTAGTGCCTGCAAAGAAAGCTGGTGGAAGTAGGAATGCTAATAGACTCTTTTTGTATTTTATATTAGGACTTATTGAAATACAAGTTTTATACTTTATAAGTTATGCTTCATAATGCTTTAGCCTAGTTTAGGACAAAATAAAGCTATCAAATACAGAAGAATAAAAAGAAGTAATAATGGAAGAGAACCTAAAGAAGCAGTTAACTTTTCAACCCTGAAGCAGAATTAACAAGGGGGTACAGAGTTAGACTCATTTAGTTTCCTTTAAGGTAATAAAATTAGGGGAAAAGCTGTGAGCCATATTTGTATTAAGAGATTTATATTAGTGATTAGGTGATGAAAGATAGGCTCCTCCCAAAGATAGCGTGTAACTGCTGTTAACCTCATGTTCATGTGAGGTTCATGCTCACTGATGCAAGGAGATTTTTATTTCTTTCTGATTTAATATCTAGACCTTGAATAAGATTTATTCCTTTTAAGCTGGCTACCTGTAAATCCTGACTTGTTAAGCAGAACTAATAAAATGTTAGTATTAAGATTCCTTTCTTAAGGCTATTAAAGTTATACAGCAAGCACATTGTTTTTGTATTGAATTATTTCACTTCTTGTATTACATGGTTTAGTATTTTAACACCAGTCCTTTGAGACTATTGATTTCTCTAAAGCAAATGCCTTTAATTTTTTTTCCAGTTCATATATAGAAGCCAGCAATATAGAAATCCGCTGTAAGAATGTCATATAGCTTCTATTTTCTCTTTTTATATTATAGTAAATTTTGCTCATCGAATGGAACACATTTTTTAATAGTTTTGTTAAAGTGTTCTCTCTCTCTCTCTCTTTAGAGTCTGAAAACAAGCATTTAAGGTATGAGGACAACCTTGAGCAAACAGGTAAGAACAAGTTTAATCTTATTTAATAATACTTTTTCTTACTAATATTGTTCTACATTTTAAAAATCCACTACAAATGCTTTATGTATATGAAATAATCTTGCCAAAATGGAACACTATAATCATAAGTAGATTTTTCAGTGCCAACAGGGAACCTAAAGTAGAGGGGGAAAAATTTCAGTAGGGTTTATTCAGAGGCTGAAGAAAAACATTTTCAAACTATTATTGCACTTAAAATGAGAGGATAATTCTGTTGTCCTGCCCAGTCTCAGGTAGTATGCTATCTTTGGCAAAGGAAAACAATGAATTTACTCTTCACTTATGCTAATGTAACTGAGAAATTTTTCCATGAATTGTCTTTTGCTTTGAGAAATAATTTACATTAGTCATAAGAGTTAGAAATGTTTTGCCAGTCATTTGGTGTTGAAAGTGATTTATCTTGGATTTTGGTTACAGTAAAATGCATTTAACCCCTGAGAGTTAAACTGCATTTTTTAAGAGAAATTACATTAAGAAAAAAAGGAAATGAATTGAAGATTGTCTCTGAATTATGTCCTGTGGCTTTGGAACTGAAGTCCTACCTTTTTCCATGTGAGTTGGCTTGCTGCACTGCAATGAAAACAGGACGAGGAGTGTAGCTTTGGCTGATCCTTGACCGGCTTAGCTAGCTTGGGTGTGGTGGCCCCAGGGGCTATCTGAACTCCTGGCAGCAGGGAACCACTGCTGCCCTGTGGTGTGTGCACCTGTATTGCTCCCCAGGGGATACAATGGATATCCAGGTCTCACTTTAATGGGATTGGGAACCTTCAGTGTACACAGGCAACCAGTAGCCGGTCATTCAGCAAGACAGAACTATGACGCGCACGATAAAAGGTCAACAAACTGTGATGGTTTTTTAACAAGGTAGCCCCTTCTAGACAGCAAAGAAAAAGACTATGTGCTAAGAAAAATTAATTTTTTCTTAGTTCTCTCTCTCCGGTAGGGGAGTGTTCTGATTTGTGCAGGGAAGTAAATCTATTCTATAGTGATTACTCTGGAGCAACCAAAATCCAGTGTGTGGTAGCCACCCTCTGCCAAGGTAGTCAGGTGTAGCTCAATTTAAAAAAAAAAATTTAAAAATCACTTTATTTTTTTTTAAACCCTGGCTATAAGCAAACTTGCTTATAGTGAATTGTGTGGTCTAAAAAAATTGTTTTGGCAAAAGTGACGAGGCAGAAATCTTTGCAGGGATAAAGTTGAAATTGTGAGGGTAGGAGAAGTGAAAATTTATAAACCAGTTTAGCTTTTGAAGCCATGTATTGTGGAATTGTCTTCCATGTGCAAGTCATCAAATAAAGCCCAAGAGTCCAATTATCTCGGTACACTTCGGTCTTTCATATGACTTCTGGTTTGTGTGTTGGGCCTTAAATTTCTCAAAGCTTCAGCTCTCTGGTCAGTGAAGGGGTTTATAGATGGCTGTAAAAGAGGGTTAGGTACTTAAATTGAGTGTCTAAAGGGATCAGTTAGGTTCTTGAAAACTGTGCAGTTGCTGCTAACCTGCTAGGCAAATACCTTCTAGAGGCACCTGCGTTCTTTTCTCTGAACCCCAAACCATGTTAATGCTGTGTCTGCATATGCATATGGCTTCCCGTGTAGCTCAACGTCTGAGCCAGGGTGATTCCCAGACTAATAATTCTTCCACCTAATTCTGTCTCAGTCCTCAGTCTGGAAGTGGTGATGGCCCACCTCTGCTGGGTGACTGGCTGTTTATTACAGTCACCTGGCATAGGAGGATCAAGGGGTTTTTTAATTTGCTATATGAATGCAAGTTTTTCCATATTATCAGAAAAGTGTAACACAGCATAATTCCTTGAAAAGTCCATATACCATTTTAAAGCTTGATTTCACAGTGGTTTGTAATACTAAGCAGAGGGTGTTATAGACAGGACTTTTTTTTGCTCCCTTGCGTGTGCTTTGATTACTATTTACAACAGATGAGAACTTTGGTTTTTAATGAAGTGAATGGCATTTATTAACCACCCCATGACTAATTCAAAATAAATCAGCAAAGTCTGAACAAATAAAAATAATTAATCTACAGAAATGGTTGTCTTCTGTGAATCATCTATTGCCACCTACCTCAGATTGGCGTTTCAGAAACCATTAGCGAGGATTTTTCACTTTGTGACATGGCACAGTGATGGCAGATATGTCCAATTAGTGCTTTTCCCAGTAGACAAGGTATTCCAATTATTTTTAAGGAATAGAAAAGGGGTGTCTAGTAAAGAATTATAGGAAAGAACTCTTGACTTTCTCCTGCTCCTATACATACCGCACTGCACATACAGATATATAGTTCATAGCTGTGATCTTTAAGAAAATACTGAAGGAAAACATATATCTAAATAGCCTGATTAAATTTTATTCTGAAATATGAAAAAAAGCTTTGATTTACAAATAGAAAAAAAAAATCTATATTAAAAAAACCCATCAGCTTCATCTTTAAAAACAATTTCTTTTTAGAGGTCAAAGAATGTATAAATCAGAGATTGTTAAAGTCCTTCATTTAGACGGATACTTTTTATGATGCTTGATTTCAGTATGTATGAAAATTAATATTTGTTGGATATGAATATTTATTGGGTATAACATATTTTACTGTTTAAATATTAAAAAACCCACCTTTATTAATGATGGTTTATTTGGTGTAGTTTCTTTTCTGTGAAGACAAGATTGTCTAAGAAGGCTGAGTTCTGAAACGTAATGTCATAGTGCAAGGAGTTTGACTGAAATTTGGTTTTCAAGAGACCATATTGTCTGTCTTTAGCTGCTTGTACTTACTCTCACCTGATAATTTTCTACTTCCCCTCAGTCTAAGTGAGACAGTAGTTTAGCAAGCTGTTCAGGTGACCGGATCAATGATTAAATGATTTGGTTTAAAGGGGTCTTTTAAGGGGTTGTTTTGGCAAGGTCATTTTTAACTAAAATGTATTTAGTCCAGTGACTTGCTACTGTGCTCCATTAACAGTTGTGTCAGCTGAGGAGAAGGGATAAAAGGAGCAGCTAACTATGATGGCAAGGACTCCTTAAGATGGGTTTGTTGCTAGAGTCCAAGTATATGTAACTTTGGACATAAAAAGGTATGCACAATTCTGTAGGGACTGTGAAACTCCTGCTAGACTGCACATGCAGCTGTACGTAAAAGTAGAAACAGAAGCAGCTTATAAGTCATGAACTTGCACCTCATGGTCAAATATAGCTTTTTACACGATTGCTTTCTGTGCTTTGGTGGGGTTGTCCCACTAGCAAGGAGCCTGGATTGTTTCCTCTTGCATTTTCCAAAGAATGTGTTACAACCTGTGTGTTCCTTCTAACTCCTTTCCCCATCTCCGTTTTGCATCTGAGCTTTCCCTCTCTCCACCCCTCTTTCCTTTGTGTTTCTTCGTGTTTTTGTTGTTTTGGTTTTTTTTCAGACTAGCTGTCTATCAGCAATTGATAAAATAACTATTTTCCCTGATGTTGCTGTGGTTTGCAGGTACTCTGTCTTTTGCCAGACTTAACTAAGCTTTATTGGTCTTTAACACAAGATAATATTGTGGGCCACTGTTTTATTTTTTTGGTAACTGTTTTACATATTAGTTTGAATGTTAATCCACCACAGCTAGCCTAGGGCTGCCAAGATCCTACGAAATCAGACTCTGAATTCATGCATTTGAGATTGCACTTGTGTTCTCATCCGCTGCCATGAGAATCTGAGCCAAAGAAAGTGGCTATAGCCAAGAGAGAGAGAAAATAAAAAATTAGGTAGGAGGAAGAAAAAGAAAGAGCCAGAATAGAAGAAAGTAAAAAATTGAATGTGATGAAACCAAGGCAGAGGATAGAGACTTTTCGCCATGAATTTCTGTGTGTCACTTCAGGCTGAGATTTTGAAAGACTGTTGCCTTGCTTTTAGGAACAAAGCAAGATTTTTATTTTCATTAAAAGAGGCGCCCAGTGCAGCACTCTAACTATTGCTAATTATCCATTTCCCCTGGAGTCCATATGTAAAGTATCAGCTTGCTTGAGGTGTGGGTATGACTAAATTCTGAGACCCTTACTGAATCAAGAAGTGCTCCTGACTTTGTTTTGCTTAGAATGAAAAAAAAAAAAAAAAAAAAGAAAGAAAATCAAAATTGCTCAGTTTTGTCCTTATATGTGGTTGTTTCTTCATATAAAAGCCTAAAAAGAATTATTTAGTAGAGCTTCTTCCCCAAGCCCAAGATTAGTCTGAATCGAGAGATTGATATTGGGTTCTACAAATATGTTGCTTTTGCCAGCTGAAAATACTTTGAAGTAACACACGCACCCCCCACTTTTCTTTTAAAGGATTGGAGAATCCCTTAAAATGTCTTCCATTGCTTAGGCAATTACATAAAGAGCAAAATTCACCCCTGAATTATATGAAGTATATTCATATTGACCCACATGAATATATGAAGTAAATGTCACCGAAAGAGAACAGTTGTCCAGTCTTTAGTGTTGCTCCCAGCCGCATCCTTGATTCAGTTCAGTTTTAGGTGGGCAATGTCCTCTCTTCCAACTTGGCTTGTCATTACAGTGCACATCAATTATTCAATAGATCCTTAAGTGTTTCAGACAATATATCTTGTGTTTGTAAGCAACTTTAAAACTTTGATATAGTCCAGTCTCGGTGATAGCTGAAAGGTTTTTTTTTTTCTTTTTCTTTTTTTTTTTTTTTTTTCCTAGAGTACTTTTGGTCTAAAAACCAAAGTCAGTATTTAGGAAAGAAAATTAGAAGAATAGTCTTAAAATCAATAGATTTAATGTCAGTTTCTGCTGATACAGTACCAATGTTCTGGTGACAGACTAGTGATTCTCTATCTGCATGTTTCCTAGTTTGTTTCCAAAATACAAACTCATGAAATCTCTAGTCTTTTCTTTGCAAATACAGTTTTTACATGCAATCCTTCTGCTGTCTGAAGCTCCACTGGTTGAACAGACAGCCTACTTTTGAGGGAGGAAGTGAAGCATGTAGACAACACTTACCACGCTATGAATGTTAACAAATCATACAGAGAAATTAAGGTTAAAATGAGAAATGTTTGGCTTAGGCCAGGTAGGATTTTACCATAACTTATGATAAAGTCCTGGCTTCACTGAGGCAAATAAAAGCTTTTGTACTGAATTGAATGAAATTTTACCTGCAAGTGAAATATTTCTGAATACATAATGAAGATACAATATGGTTCTCGCACGAACCTTACTGAGCGGCTGGACTGCATCAGAGTTGAAACTTCAGAGTGAACATTGTGAAGAGCATTCACCAAGACCTACTGCACAAGCCTGGCCTTACCATTCTGATGGCATGAGTGACTTAGGATTGTTACCTCTCTGTTCGTCACGGAGCGGTACCTGAATTGCCTGCGACAGGAAGTCCTTAGATGAGCAGTAGTTATACTGGACATACAATTTTCCAAGTGAAATGCTTTTGTCAACAGATAAAGCTAGCTATTCAGGAGTGCAGTTGTCTACACAAATCATATAAATAAGCAGAGTGTTTTTTTGTAGTTTGTTATAGTTAGTCACACTAAAAATGCAGGAAAACACTACCAGAAGTTGAGAAGTCACTCTCAGTGTTTGCGGTGCCTTAAGCATTGTACTGGGTTTGGCTTGGATGGAGTTAATTTTCTTCATAGCAGCCTGTATGGTGCTGTGTTTTAGATTTGTACCAAAACAGCGTTGGTAGCACACCAGTGTTTTAACTGTTGCTGAACAGTGCTTGCACGGCATTAAGGCCTTCTCTGTTTCTCACTCTGCCCTTGCAGTGAGTAGGCTGGGAGTGGGCAAGTGGATGGGAAGGGACACAGCTGGGACAGCTGACTCCAAATGACCAGAGGAATATTCCATGCCATATAGCATCACGCTTGGCGATAAAACCAGGGGGTAGTATTTCCAAGGTAGCCATTTCTCAGGGGCTGGCTGGGCATCATTTTGGTGGTGGGAGGTGGTGAGTGATTTCCTTTGCATCACTTGGCATGGGCTGGATTTTTTGTTCCTTTTTTCCTTCACTTATTAAAGTGTCTATTGACCCACAAGTTTTTTATTGCTTTTGCTCTTCCAATTGCCTTTGCTTTTCTGATGAGGGGAAGTGAGAGAGTGGCTGGTGTGTGCCCAGTTGCTGTCTGGAGCCAACCTACTACAAGCATGAAGCTTGAAATTTACTCTAACTTCCATCTTACACACTGAGAATTAAAACTAGACCTTTTAGAATTTTTCTTGAAAGTCTTGAAAGCTAGGACTGAAAGAATTTTCCTATACTTGTGCTTTGTATCAAAATCTGGTTTATTTCAAGGTAAAGCGTGAATGATTAATTCCTAAGAGAAACTTATGTCCTTTATAAAACTTTATTGAACCTTTATGTTTTTGCTCTATTTAACACATACCAACTATCTTGAAGAGTGAACACTGGCAGCTCTACCCAGAAAAAAAGAAATCATGACGCAGTCACTATGTCATTCTATCGTCATATTTTGGCTTCAAGACATTTTCTGTGGTTTGCTCATTTTCAGATCTTAAAATTCCTCCCACACCTCAGAAACATATTTTAAGGTGATGCTGCATGCTCAGGATTCATTTCCAGCTTAGAAAGGTGCAAGCAAATGCTGAAGTTTTGGCAACAGATACGGAGAGACTTACTGTGGTAGAAACTACAGGCTGAAATCTAGTCAGATTCTTGGAAATCGGATAAATTCAATATGTTTGAATCTCGTAGTTTTTCCAGTAAGAGGGAAAGGGATACTATAACTGTTACCGTAAAACCTAGTAGTATGATTCATAACTAGAAAATGCGGCTCCAGCTCTATGTGATAAACTTATCATCAGCTCCATCAGAAGGTATGAGAAAGAACTCTAGGAGTTTTATTTTGCTCATGTGTTTGTGAGAAGGATAGGAAAGGGCAAAGAGGAAATTAGGTTCAAATAAAAACAACCTCATTTTGAGATTTTTGCAATAGTTTTGTAGAATTAACTGAACCTGGAAAAAGATACCAGTGAACAAGATTCCTATTAGCTTTAAAGTAGCCTTTCTAAAGAATTGTTATTAAAAATCCTAGCTTGATCAGTTTATGAGCAAGGGATGCTCAGCCATGAAATCACCAGAGGAATATTTGAAGTAATATAAGATATGGAGAACTCTATTCTTCTCTTGGTTTATTCACTGCTATGAGTTATATATTGATTCAAACCATCTCAGGATCTGACTCTCACTTCATTATGATCACTTATTATCCTAGTACGGTACACAGAAACAACAGTGAAGGGAATAATAATCTTCCTGAGTTCATAGGGCTCCATAAAACACAATATATGCATTGGAGAGTATGTGGGATAGTGTTTTGCCTCCTGTACCTGCTCTACTACCCAGACCTGTGAAATCTATGCTGAAAATTTGAGGCAGGGAGTAGGCTGAGACATATCCAGGAAAGAGAGAAGAGGGAGTCATTGTTTTGGGATTCTTCTCAACTGGCAGAACCTTTCTTACACCACAATAAATTAAACCTTGGCTCCCTGCAGTGAGGTTGGGAAAAAGGATCAGAGCTGTGAACTACTTTGCTGCCTTCTCTCTTTGCTCTGCATAGCCTGGCAGCAGAAAGTTTAGTCTTTAATGCTAAGTCTGCAGCTGAAAGCTGGAAAGGGCTGAGTACTGGGGTGCAAGTCAATTGGTTTTGATAAATTTCTGTCTTCCACTTTACCTCCCCTCTACATGAAGATAAGATTATAATGAAGATTCCATGAAGTTAGACGTCACTGTAGGCACTTCCCAGGCAGAATAGAAAAAGGAAAATTTTTTATACTGTACTGAAGTTGCAACTTACATTTTGTCAGGTTCATTCAGCATGTTCAACAGACAGCAGCTGCATATTACCTAAACAGAGGACTTTAACAATAAGAAAGTTCACGGTGTTTTCCTTTACCTGCTGTTTTAGGCTCATTGCAGACAAGAGCAACTGCCCCTGTATTGTATTCTCTCACTTTAAAAGTGCTCTTCACACTATAGGAACATGACACTTTTAGAAATCTATTTTAATATAGTGAGAATTTGAAGCAATGAAGATGAAAAATGAAACCTGGAACACTGTTCTCTAGTAAACAGTGAATCCTTTACAATCAATTTGCAATGAAATTTGGGAGTACATTAGCCTAGTTTTTATTAGGAATCAATATAAATATATATGTTTTTAATGAGAATTTTAGAAATTGAGCCAAGTCCAAGAAAAAGTAAGGAAATGGTCAAGTACAACAGAGGCTATTCAGAAAACTTTTTACTAGCATATGAACATTCCTCTTGTGATTTTTGCTTGGCACAAGGGAGAATTCTGCACTTTCCTCTTACATACTTATGACATTCAGACAGACTAGTTCTCAAGATTACTAACACAGATTCTTCCAAAGGAACTGCATCTCTGGAGATTACTTCCTTTGCTATATATGGAAGAAGCTGTGTTCCTTTTCTCTGAAAAATGTCTAGCATTGTATGTCGTACCAGAAGAGAAAGAGCAATTTCAGTACAATCCAGTTTGGGAATATTGTTTCCGTGATGATCAAGTGGTCAAACCCATTGGGTTTGATCTACCCTTCAGAAATCTGATGTTTCCCCCTTCTCGACTGTTCAGTATGCCTGCTGCTACTTGGCTTGATCCTCAGAACATTTCCTCGTGTATGTTTCCTGGATCTCAGTATAACGTTATTTTTCACAAAGCTAAAAAATGGTCTTGTTCGTTTTGTAAAATTGTACAAATAAGAGCAATGTTTGAATTGTTATTCTAGGTGCTTAAATCGATGATTTTGGAGACATAGTGTGTAATGCAAGTGTCCAAAATACAAGCTCAGCACAATTTACTGGCTGGCCAGAGAGGCTAAAGGGCTAGCTTCCTACCACAAATATCAGCTGGGATGCCTGAAGTCCACATGCCAGGAGGTATCACTATTTCACCTGAGCCAACCATTGTGCAGGCCTATTTCCTGTTAAAGACTTATGGTTTCACTTCCACAGAATCACATTTTTTAAGTCTCCAAAGGGTCCTGAATGTGTTTGATATGCACCAGAAAATTGAGTTCAGCGTTTAAGTTTGGCTACCTTTTCTCAGAAATTCAGACAACAGGGCTAATGCTGTGCTGTTTTGAAGTACAGTTTAGAAAGCTTAAAATCCGTTTCCTCATTGCTCTGGGATAATACAAGCATGATATTTATTTTTTACTTTCCTGCAGAGTGTTTTTGCTAGCTGGCAGCCGACTTGCCTCAGTTGGGTGATTCTTCATTGTTGTGTTGAACCTGTGCTACTTGCAGAACTTAGCATGAGTGTTATGGGGCAAAGGGGAACACAACTAGAAGAAAACTTAAGCTTGGAGACCAAGCAGTCTTTTCAGGTTTTTTGCAGTCCTGTTCCCTGGTGATCATGGCTGTGTTGTGGTCTGTGCTATACGTCCCAGCCAATGGTGACAGAAGGGCTTGGGTGGTAACAGAGGACTTCTCATTTCAGAGGACTGGAACGGCCCTGTGCAGAGACCTCCCTAGCAGGAGCCAGGGAGATTCCTTACCCTTTCCCCAGCGTTCAGCTTGTGCCTGAGGGAAAGCAGAGTGGTGTAGTCGTTAAGGATACCGATCTGGGATTGTGTAGATCAGAATCCCGAGTGAGTATAGCACATTAGGATAATTCAGAGTGCTGGAGCTGGGGAGGTTTGCCTCAACCATAGAGTAATGGTGAAAAAGAGAGGGAAAAGTTGTGTTTTCTAGTAAAAGAAAAATAATATTTATCACAAAGGACAGTGCCAAGGTAACAAGAGATTTATGTGCATAGATTCTGGATATTTTAAAACAAATGCACAAAATTCAATACTGTAGGGCATATCATTAATTAACTTTCTAAAATTACTGTCCCGGTTTGTATATTATGTTATTCTTTCTTTTGATGGTTGGGTATCATTATATACAAGATCGTGAAAATGATGTGTCAAGTTCCATAGTAACAGCAGGCGCTCTGGGAATTCTGTATTTGCAAACTAAAAGAATTGCAAGTTACAAAGATGTAGCTTATTATTACAAATTAACCCTAAATTTGCTGCAACTTTTATAATTTCACACCAACATTATTTTCTGGTTAATTTTAAATTTTATCTTTGTAATCTTAGGGAGAGAATTATGCAAATTTTGTCTAGAAACCATGATATAGATTATAGCTTGGCTTCTTTGCTTCTCTTCAGTAAGATTTTTGCTTTTGATCTCAGCTGGACTGCAAATTGTTTGAGACTTTGCATGCAAAACTGCCTCTTTACCAGTGTCTCCTAGAAATTGAACAGCATGCATGTTTTTTAAGGCCCTCACACTAATCTCACATAAAATCACTGTAAATCACTTGTGATTCAGTGAGCTGCTTCACTGTCATGCATACAAAGAGAAAGTCCCTGGTGTACTGAGATAGCCACCTGTCACGCTGAATAGCTTTGTTTCACTCTTCTGCCCCCCCGCCCCCCCAGCTTCCTTTTGTTCTGTTTGATTACTTTTTTCTCTTTAAAATTGCAAATACTTTATTTTTTAAAAGATAAGGAATTCCTTTACTGTATACCATACCTAGCAAAATGGTATCTTCGTTTTCTGGCTTAGGTACAGTGACGGTAAGAATAACAAATCATTGGTTAATAACACAAAAAAAAAACCCTGTACTAATAGTCATTGAATTATTTGCAGGTTTTGTTAATGAAATCTGGGTCAAAGCAACCCTACTCCTACCTTGTTAGGTTGGAGAACAGCTCTTTGTGTTTCCTGGATGAGACACATGTACATGCATAGAAGCAGCTATGTGGAAAACATGTTCTTTAAAATGACTGAATGTGAGATCTGCAGAAAAAGAAAATAAAAAATCAAGAAACATAAAATCACTCTCACTGCCTCAAAGGTCTTTATGAAATATTGCGCACAGAGATTATTAAACTGCTGTCAATAGCAGGTATAGCCTTGGGGTCAGCCTAATTGGCCAAGGACAGCTTTCATGTTAGAGATTTTAAAATATGAAGTTCATTAATGTTTGCCTTCAGAGCCTGTGTATGAGACACCATAGGTACTAATGTGGAAGCACAGGGAGGATGAATGTGTTTGCAGTCTTGTCTTTGGCTACAATCCGATGATCTTGTTTCTCTCAGTGCACCAATATAACAGTATGCAGCTGTAGTGAGGCCACTGGAATGGAATCCTCATATGACTTCTATTAGTTGAATAAGAATTATGACCCATTATTTTTAAATCCTGCACTTTGTCAAGATTTGAGTTAGATTTAGTCCTCTGCCTCTATTCAGTTCAGAGGTGATATTCAGCACGCTGTGGAGGTTCTTTAATAGAAGTTGAGGTTGCAGGAGAGTTCAGCATCATTTTGATGCGGATTCAGGGTGTTCCCTTATGAATTAGTAGGAATGGAGTAATAAACGTGTGCTTATCATGTCATCAGTTCTGCACAAAGTGTTCTGGAGAAGGTAGCACAGTTCTGTGGTGCTACTGTGTTGGTGGTTGGTTGGTTTATTTGTTTGTTTATTTTATCATAGTAAGAAACTCCATTTATTCAGAGCACGTCTAAGAAACCATATTTCTTCTTGATGTAGACAGAAGTTGAGGATTTCAGGTAGGTCACAGTTCTATGCAACTGGAAAGGGAGAGAACACTGTCTTTCCAGATTGTCAGGCAGAGAGTTGAGCCAAAGAGATTTCAATCTCAGCACTTGCTTCATTTTGTGAAAATAAAAGGGGTACAGAGGTGTGTATGAACAGATCTTCAGACTTTCTTTTGCCTTGTCTCTCAGTTTCTGTAATAATGAAAAGCTCTATGAAACTGCTTTGATTTTAGCAGACTGTGAGCCATATTCATTATTTGTCCTCCAGTCCTTCTGGTTAGCACAAGAGGTTCTATTGCTCCGGTGCGTGAAGAGGAAAGGTCATGTCTGCTCCTTAAAGTCGTTGGAAAAGAATAACAGAATAGATTGGAGAAGCTAGAAAGAGTGGAAGAAGAATGGAGTACTAGAACCATATTATTTCTGGTTTTTAAATGATAAGTAGATGAATCAGATGTCCTGCCGGCGTAAAGTGATTATATAGGTTCCTAGGGGAAAAAATGTGAATCCAGGCTTTTTTTCTGTATAGAAGGACATAGGCCTATGAAAAGTGAGGACCAGAAGCTATTCAAAGAAGTTCATGTAGTGAAAAACTCTCTAAACTTTATCTTTGCCTTCTATTTGACATTAGGGACAACGCTGCATGTTTCTTTCACTATCTTGTTATTCAGCCAGTCCAACTGACTCATACATGGATTAACTTCTCTGAAGGACCTGTTGCTATTAGACATGGCTGCCTCCTATCTACAGGGTGAGAGAAAGATAAATTCCCCATCATAAGATTAGGGCTGAAATCAAATGACAAGAAAAGGATCAGCTTCAGCAATTCAGCTGGGGATGCACTTTGGGTAATTCAGGTAGAACTGTGTGGTATGTTAAAACATAAGATCCAAAAGTTGGGATCCTACCCCTGTCATGAAATCTCAGCTAAACTGAGGCAGACAGCTTTCTTGAAATAAGAAATGGTTAACATATTCAACTGAATTTACTTGGGAAATTGTAGAAGCTTGTTAAATTCTGGCTTCTCTTCACAAGTTAAATTCTAAATAGATACATGCTGTGTAAGATAAGATGCATCACTAAAATTATGATATTTCTTTAGAAATTTTTCTACTCAAAACTTGTGAAGTTTTAAGAATCAAAATTGATAACTGAAACTGTTCTTTTTTTATTTTTTTTTCTAAGTCCTCCCTTTTAACAGTAACATTATGGCTAAAATTTCATTGTATTTACTAATGATTTAGTTTTTTGAAACTCTGATAGAATCTTTTTGCTTTTTAGAAAATCTCTGGAGAAAAGGGAAAGATCAAATTAGACTAAACAAAAGTTGAGAAAAGAGAATGTATTTAACATTGTGTATTGATTAAAATAACAGGAAAAATAATAACTATTAATGTTCTGAATTGAAAACTAGCTCTGAGTCTCATTAAAACCTTAACTGCTTTAGGCTTTCCCTTCTCTCACCTGCCACCCACTGATGACCTATGAGTCACCAACTATTCCAGCTTCATCTGAAATCTTTATTAAATTATTTTAAACCCTAAAGCCCTGTGTGATAAGAAAAACAACAGATCAGCTTCCATACTTTTAAATTATAAGATTATCTGTAGGTAACAGAAATCATAGTTTTCCATGTATGTATCTACATGTATATATGTATTAACAGCTACAATATGCATAATTGTATAGTTTTAAATCTCATAATAGAGTAAATTATGAAAAATGATGACATTTTAGCTCATTACAGTTCACTGTTCATAAACCAACCCTTTCAGAAAATAACTAGAGGACTTTTAGATTTACTCAGAGTATCAGCCTCTGGGCTGCAAACAAAATGTTAATCAGGAAATATGTTTCTTCCCAACTTTTTTTTTTTTTTTTGCTGATTAGTACAGCTCAAAATGGCTATTGATTTAAAATTGTTTTTATTCAATAACATAGAATAATACTAAAGGCACTGTTTTGTCAAAGTTTTTCTCTGTTAACAAGAGCTTAGCCTTAGTCATTGCCTAGTTGCTTCTCAACAATTACATGTGAAAGTAACTACCTGCTGTTTGTCTCACCAAGGCACAGATAACATCTCTGAATAATTGCAAGGTCATTGAAACTGAAAGTCTCTTATTGACCTGATGCAACTGCTCACTGAAGGCAACTGGACCCTGGTGTGTCAAATGGTGGGTGAGGTTCCTCACCATTATGCTATCAGAAAGATTAGAGATGCATTGTAATGCTGCTTGGTTTCTGTTGTGTGTCTTGAAGAGCGGTCGTTGTGAGTACCTACCTGCAGGAGGGGTTTTGCAGATGTAGTTTCTGTAGTGGGAAGAAGTTGCTGTTAGTTACACCACAGCTCAAGGGGGATGTGTGTAAGCCCCCTTCACATGTACTCTGCACAACAGGATTTTTTACTGGATGGCTTAGGCGCCTCCTCCTTCAGCATTTCTGATTTTATTAATTTTGCTAGCATTGTTAATTCTTCTTGTGTATTTATAGGAAGTTAAGTAATTTAGCTATTAATTAGGTATAATTTTGTTATTATACCATGTAGCAAGGTATCTAAAAGGAAAAGCCTGCATTATTTAGCTCCTTGAAGTCGCACTGTGGGTTTGTGATGGAACACAAAATACATCCAGGCCTCCAGAATACAGTTCAGTTATTTAATTTTTTGGCCAACCCTTCTTTGCTGCTTTCCCCTAGAATATGGGCTGGTAAAAGTGCAAATCAAAATTCTTTCCCCAAATTCAGAAGATGAAGGAGCAACACTTGAAATAAAACAAAGGACCTGATGAGTTGCAGCAAATAGTCAAAATAACAATAGCAAAGTGGCTGATGCTTTACAGTGTGCATAAATAGAGTGATGTGAAGCAGAGAATTAGGGGTTTAGGCTTCTCTATGATAAAGCATTTGCTTAAGTTCAAGCATATGAATAATCTTAGAGAAATTATTTCAGATGTGTTAAGTTTCATTTAAGCATGTGACTAATAACTCTCTAGGTCAGGACGTTAATCATGTCTGAATGTCTTCATCAATAGGTACGATGATCATTCAGAGATGGACATTTTGTGAATATGTTTTTATAACTCCTTTAAAATACAGATCTATGTCACTGATGACTCATATGATGGAAAGAGCAGTTGAGAAGATCAGTGCTAGTACCAAAATATAACCTTTTTGCTGCATGAACTAGACACACTGACATACCAGTATAACTTCTTTCTCTTGCTTAGTCTGGAATGGAATTCTGCCATGGTACACACTTCTTTTTTCTTTCTTTTCTCTTTTTTTTTTCATTGATAATTAAGTGGAACCAAAAGTGATGCAGCTTTGCTTTTTAAGATAACCTTTACTTACGACAAATCTCCACTCTGGTCAGCTGTTAAGGCTGCTTTCAGTATGTCGATTAAGAGGGAATCAAGTCCACTCGTGACTTTTTTCCTCTTTTGTACTTCTTTTCCTACCTATTTTCCTCTCTCTTCTCTTCATACAATTAAGTACCTCCTCCTTATTTCTTAGTTCTTTTTGTGTTAACTTCCATTTTATATGCTATCCTGGTTTTGTTTCCTATTAGTGTATTGTGGTGGGTTGACCCTAGCTGGACACCAGGTGCCCATCAAAGCCACTCTGTCACTCCCCTCCTCAACTGGACAGAGGAGAGGAAATATAACAAAAGGCTCACGGATCAAGATAAGGACAAGGAGCGAGATCATTCAGCAATTACCACCATGGACAAAACAGACTTGATTTGGGGAAAATTAATTTAATTTATTACCAATCAAGTCAGAGTATGATAACGAGAAATAAAAACTAAATCTTATAACACCTTCCTGCCAGCCCTCCCTTCTTCCCAGGCCTAACTTTACTCCCGATTTCTCTACCTCCTCCCCTCCAGCAGCACAGGGGGACAGGGAATGGGGGTTGTGGTCAGTTCATCACATGTTGTCTCTGCTGCTCCTTCCTCCTCAGGATGAGGACTCCTCACACTCTTCTCCTGCTCCAGTGTGTGGTCCCTCCCACAGGAGACAGTTCTCCACAAACTTCTCCTGCTCCGGTGCAGGCTTTCCACAGGGTCACAGCCTCCTTCGGGCACATCCACCTGCTCTGGCGTGGGGCCCTCCCCGGGCTGCAGGTGGATGTGTGCTCCACCATTAACCTCCATGGGCTGCAGTGGGACAGCCTGCCTCACTATGATCTTCACCACGAGCTGCTGGGGAATCTCTGCTCTGGCGCCTGGAGCACCTCCTCCCCCTCCTTCTTCACTGACCTTGGTGTCTGCAGAGTTGTTTCCTGCTCCTCTCTCTGGCTGCAATTGCCGTTGCACCAGTTTTTTCCCCCTTCTTAAATATGTTATCACAGAGATGCTACCACCATCGCTGATGGGCTCAGCCTTGGCCAGCAGTGGGTCTTACTTGGAGCCAGTTGGCATTGGCTCTATTGGACATAGGGGAAGCTTCTAGCATCTTCTCACAGAAGTGACCCCTGTAGCCCCCGCCCCGCTACCAAAACCTTGCCACGCAAACTCAATAAGTGTATATAGACGTTTTGCCATTTGTCTCTCCTTTTTTTTCTCCCCACTTGACCTATCTTCTCCTTGCCTCTTGCAAAAGTGAAAATATATCACCTCCATATCTAGAAATTCTCAGAGACTTCGTGCTTATTTCTGGGTCCATTATAGAGTCTCTGTTCCAGACCTATTTAGCATTTTGTCATGTTTGCTTGTTATGCTTAAAGCTAAAAATCCCCAAATGTGTCTGTCATAATAACATTTTCATGGAATCCCAAATTTTAGGACTTGTTGGTTTGATTAAGCTTGATTTTAAAAAAAAAAAAAATCACAGAATTGCCTCATCTGTAAAAGCTAGACATTTTTATAAACGGAATACACTTAAGTTTTATTTATCTATATCAGAGAAATATCTTTTAAGAGAATGATTATGTATCTGCTTTAACAACCTGTGTGGGGAAAAAAAAAAGTAGATTTCACTGTAGGTATACAATTATAAATAATTAGAACATAGTGAATAATGGCCGCAGCCTGGTGCTGAATCATGGACCTCTCTTTCCTTGAGGTAGATCACCAAAACATATAGTATTTTAAAATTAATTATTTGCAAAGGTCAACAAAATAATTTATGGGACATTTTATGCAGATCAAAGAACTTTTGGTCCTTTTCTAAACTTGTTATAATGTAGATCATCTCAACTGCTGACCTTCAAAAGACCATATTTGACGTCATCAAGTTCTACTGAAATGACTGCCTGCTCATTATGCTCTTAGCACAATGAATTTTCTAATCCTCACACCTAAGCAGATTACATTGCTGTCTAGTAGATGCCACCCTTTCCTTTTTATAAGCACCTTGTCAGACGCCAAGTGTGATTGGGGTAGAAACATGTTTGACTGTTCTTCTGAAAGCCTACTATAACTTCTCCTTATGAAGTAATAGGGGGGATCAAAAAAGAAAAAATAAAGGATTTCTAGAGTAGAAAATGTAGAGGAAAGAAGTGGGTGGTGTTCTTCCCACGGAAGGATGAGCGTGCAGATGAATGACCAAAAATGAAGAGCTGTGGTTTCCTGCCTTTCTTTGTTCCTGCAAGAAAGTAACTTGCCACTAGTCTCTTTTCACTGTGCCTTTTCTTTTTTTTTTTTTTCCCCCCCCAGTCTCTATTTTCTCTCTGTGGTTGAAAGAAGATACGAAAAATTAATGCTTTTTAATCCTCTCTCTCCTATTCTTGTGCTCTAGTGCTCCACAATATCAATATCAGAGAAACTCTTGTGTCTCGTAGTTCAAAATCTAGCTCAGTTGCCTAGGAGTGACCCTTTGGCTTTTACTATGTTCCCAGGACTCTTTAACAAATTTAAATCTTATTCTGCAAAGCTCTTTCGTTTAGGCTGAGCTTATTCCAATTAAAATAACTTGTGGATGAACAAGTCCTAATAAACATAACTGGAGATGGGGGAAAGTTCTGGATTCATTTTGGCCTAGTGTAACATGCTTTGTAAGACAGCACATTATCCATGTTGAAATTATCTATACAGCTATTTAGATATAAGAATAACAAACCAAATGGGTCTATAGTGATTAATCTGTCTTGTGCTTGTCAAACTAGCTGTACTTGTCTGTCTTCCAAGAAAAAAAAATAGCTTTAAAAGCAATACATCTTTTAAAATAACAAGGAGAACCAGTACAGTACTTAAATTCACGCAGTCTGTCTGAACAACAAGTAATGCAACATTTCCTTAACTATAGTAAAGCTAAACTAGAGACAACCCACAGATATGGGCAGTTGGTGAGTGGGTAGCACTCCAGAAGAGTCATCCCTGAGGAGTAATTGCATTGTAATTGGTATTTTTTGCTTTCACTCTCACTTACCCAGCTTCCAGCAAGTGGATACTCTTCTCCCCCCACACACTCCTCTTACCTGACATGGACTGTGGGGGAGTGCAGACGACTGAGAGAAATTCTAAAATGCTCCAAAGAAAATTAAACTTTTCTCATAATATTTTTAACAGGAAGACATATCTGTTTTGTTGTTGTAAAGATGAGCTGTCCCAGTGTGAAGCCTTTATGAATTGTCCAAAATGTACAATGCTGCACCAAGTTCTCTACAGTCTTCTCCTTCAGATTGCTTTCATCCCACAGTAATTGCCTCCTTACTTCTCAGTAAGTTTGTACCAAAGGACAGTGAAAATAGATGGTCCTGCACTATGAGTTAGCAATCTCAGGTTGTTCTCATATGTATATTGGGGAATATTGTTTCCAAAACAGATTATGGTTTTTTTTTTCTGAAAACATCCTACTCACGAGCCCCTAGGGTCATGTTCACAGTCTTACTCAACTGTTAAACAGTAGGTAGAAAGAATCATGTGGAACACATTTGACTTTTATGTGAAAAGGCTTGGCATAATGGCCAGGGAACACCGTAAAACTTCTAGATTTTAATCTCTTTTGAAGCCCTCAACATTTTGCCCTGAACTCCTCATAAAAGTAATTTTTTCACCCACAGATTTCTCCATTCTGCTGTCACGTCAGTGAATCTACCTGGCTGATATGTTGCAGGGAAGAGTCTGGGGGAAACTGTGTGTTCTTCTGGCTTTATTATGGCCTGCTCTTCAACACTCTGAAAACAAAACTTATATCCAATGTTAGTTATCCTAAAGTTGTGGAAGTCACTTTTCTGAACTTAGACTAGATTTAGTTTTGCTCACCTCTCCAAATTTAAGACTGAATCTATGTACAGACAGTAAGTCTGATTTGACTTTTTTTTTGTGTTCGTATCACAGCTAACTTTGTTCCCTTTTAGGTGCAGACCAGAAATTTCCCAACATTTAAATGTGCACTTCTGCTTTCTGTATTAGAGGTGCTTTCACTGGCACCCTTGCAGAAAATGGGGGTGGCACTCAAGGCCATCTGTTAAGCACTGCTATTTTGTATGTCTATACCAACATTTTATGGGATCAGAGTTTGCAATGCACAGATTAATTAAAGCACTACAAAAAACTCAATAGTATAGATTGATGCTAACCAGGGGAAATGTCAGCTGCTTATTGAATGAAGCAATGCAGTTAGGCTAGCAATTGCAGAGATAGTATGACTAGAGTAAAATAAAGAGCATGCTGCAGAAAATATAGCCAGCTTTACTTTAACGCAGTAGTAAGCATTAGAGGTGTTAAGAGTAGTGTTGCCCCCAAGGCATGTAGATGCAGTACTGTGTCTTTTAGTAAAAATTGGCAACATTGTGAAGAGTGTTACAGAAAGCAGACAGGACTGTTATTGTTGGTTTTGCCTATGCAAAATGGAATCCTAGTGAAATCTACTTAGTGACATCCAGAAATTTAGAAAAAATAAATCTTTTTTTTTATATATATAAAGCCAAAGAAGCTGGCCAGACAAACACAAAACTGAGGCAAAGGTGATAGAAAATTGCATCCTGAATATTTTTCTGACTAAGCCAGAAAGACGTTGGTTGAAGAAATAGAAAAGCAGACAGATCCATAGGAGAAAATGTGAATAGACCAAAGACCTTACCAGGTTGTGTTATATTTCATAACTGTCAGTCAAGTTTTCTAGGAAAGACCATGGCACCAAATATGTCCACAATCAGTATGATCTGACACAGGAACGCAACCTTTCCTAGCAACTCTGCTGTTACTGCTGTAGATAGTGGTTCAAAATTCAGTATGTGTACATATTTTTGAAGAAAATAAAATGCCAAATATATTCCCCCCCTTGAACTCTTCACAAGACAAATACAGAACTATGGTAAAGCTAAAGACACAAAATAAATCAGTTTATTATGTGGTTTTATTTGACATCAGGTACCGCTTGCTGCTGGGAATATTCTGTGACAAAGGATTGATTGTAGAACAAATGAAAGAGAGATCCTGAAAACTAATGGGATATTTAAAAGTCATCCTTCCTTTAACTAAGAAATAGAAGGGTGAAAATTATTTCAGTATCCATGAAGTAGAAAAGTAAAAATACCTATAGTGTGAATAAAAAATATATCTCTAACAGTCCCGATACGATTACTAGATTATTAGATTATTTCTATTAGATTTCTCTGAAGTATTCAGTGCTGGCAAATGCTGATCCTGTTGGTTTTGGGAATACAGTGAGGCCAATACTCTGTTCTTTAGAAATGTATGCCTACAAATTTTATCCATGCAAGTTTGTCCCATTGTTAGGGAAGCTCACGCTTTATCTCAAGATCTCATGATAGTTGGAGAGTATTTGTAAGTATTTTACAGCAAAACCACTGCTGCCACCAACAAAAAGCCTCCACTTGTGCTATTATGACTTGTTATTTTTATTACCATCCAAATCTGAAATAGTTGTCGAGAATGGAAATCAGCTACATAAACTGCATTTTAAGAGTTTTGTTGAAGTTCTGCGTTGAATTTTTTTTTGAAATTTCAAATTTACATCAATCATTTGCAAAATTTCTAAATATTATGGTTATGGTTTCAAAGTACCAGTCATAACATTACTCTCTTGCGTAGAGCGAACATGTTAAATGTCACAGCTTTAACTAGGAATTTTCAAAAACAATTGCTCTCTCCTATTATCATGTGTCGCAACAAATAAGTGTGTATATACAAAGTATGCCAGTTCATCCTTAGATATTAAAATATTAAAGTTCTGTGATGCTGCAGTATACTTTCAAAGTTGAAGGAGATGCAGCAGTAGCAAGCTCTAATCTATGAAAACCATAGAATAAATATATTTTTATGGTTTTAGTTTGACAATTTTTAGTCTTCGAGAAGCAGCAACAGGAAAAGCAAAATTTTTATATATATATATATTAATATTTAAGTCTTAGTACTTGCACCAGTATAAAGCAAAATGGTTGCAGGTGTGCATCTATTACTAGGAGCAAACTAACAAGTAGAAAACTTGTTGAAATGTTAACTTCTAAATTACATTTCACTTTGTGCTTCATTTTAAATAATGGTGTTAAACTTGGTAGGACTATGTAACATAAGGTGCAAAAATATATTATGGGATCTAATGAATGGAGCAAGATAAATTCAAATAATATACACAAGCATTTAATTATAAAGTTGGTTAATGAATGGAACTAGCTATCAGAATATCAGTTCTCTTTATTTTTGATAAGACTAGGTGGGTTTCTGTTGCTGTATGTGTCTGTCAGCCTAGTGGACCATTAGTGAAAAGGTCATAATGCTTTATAGTCAGGTAATGATGATATGTTAAGAGTCTCTGATGTTGACTGCTGTATTACTTGTTGAATTTGACTTGTGTATTATTGTATATTTGCACATCTAGAGTGAACTCTTACACTCCACACAGATCTGTATTTGATAGCAGAGGCTTCAGGAGAGGGAACGTTGCATCTGCTAGATTTGTGGAACTGCAGGCTGCAAGATAATTTTCCAGCTTTCTGTGGTTTTTAAATAACAAGATATTCCTGAGATACCGTATTAACTGCAGCAATTGAATGTCTTTGAGAATTGTAGGGTAGCTTATTCTTCCTTTGAGAAGAGACTACTTCTGCTGAAAGCAACAAATAAGAGCAATAATGTGTGATTAACCATGAAATATGTTGTTTCTGAGCCCCATTGTATCTGTTGCGTGCATGAGTCTCTTGATTTGTTAGAGTTCAGGAGATGCATGGAGAACTGGTTGGCTTTGGGCAGGTGATTCTGACATGCTGGGTTTCTTCCTTTTCTTTCCCTCACATAAGCCTATCTAAATTAGTATTGGCTTTTTAAAGGTCATAAAATGTAAAGGATATTGACTCCAACATGCTAGCTCCAACACAGGTGAGGAACAAATTCATGTTTTCTGCATTTTATTGATCTCTCAGTATCATATCATTTGGCTTTCAGTCTTTCTACCACATAAGGAACTCCTTATTCTATCCTGCATGTCTGAATTTTCTATAAAGTGTACTGAGAAAGTAAATATTGAAGAATGGGATTCACAGAAGTTCATAAACTTAATAGACAACTTCCCAAACTCATCTATGGGAAACTGAAAAAGGGAGTGTCTAGCTCTGGATAACAAGGAAACAATCATTTCTCCATGAATTCTCATGTAGGTTAGGCAACCAAGCCACGTGACTTTCCTCTCAACTATAAATAGATACTCGTATTCCTAACACACTGAAACTAATAGTTCAGTGAAGAGTGTGCCTAGCCAGGAGATTGAATAATTTCCATTTACTTCAAAGCAGTCAAGTACCCTGCTCCAGTTGGAAAATGTTTTGAGTCCTGATTCCTGTACTATTTTGATTTACAAGATAATGGCCTAAGGATGCAGGATTTAGTCTGTCATCTAGCCTCCTTTGAAGCTTTTCCACTTTGAATAAAAACCAACAATACACTGGAGAAAGGACCTACACCTGACTAGGTGAGTGCTTAACGCAGGACTTGTAGAGTCAATCTCTCATTCATTTTTCTGATAGGACTAGAGCAAAAGGACAGGAACACGTGAGCAGCATAAGGTCAATGCACAGGGAGACAGAATTTTGATGCAGAGATACTCAAATTAAATGTAAGGTGGCTAACTAGCTAGCCAGGGTGCAGGGTGCAGTAGCCAAGGGTTCTGCTCAGGCTAATATTTTCAGTTCATTAGCAGGGTGAGCATCTTCCACAAAACACTCTCTAAAACCAACTCACTTCATTGGAGGAATGATCACTTTCTTCAAAAGCTGAGCCTTTCATAATCCGTCTAGGAAGGCAAATTGCACACAACCCAATGCTCCTTTGACAGACTGGCTGGGTACCCTGGAAGATCCCAGGGCTGGTATGCTGTGGGCGTTTTGATGTCTTATTAAACTACTAAGCTGATGTCTAAATTGACCCAGAAGTTAATTATGAAGTGAAAAACACACCTGTTGTATCACTTGCCACCAAACTAAGAGCAATTATATTAATCAAATTTAATAAAAACTTGTAATCAGTAAGAAGCAATCAATTGACATTGAAAATTGAGAGCTGGTGTTTGACTTATGCAGTAACTTTAGCATTTTGCTCTGTGCTTTAGGAACTAATGACATAATCATATATAATTATTTTAAATATTTTATAAACTGCAGTGAATTTCCTAATGCTGTTTGCTAATTATGCAATATAATTTTAGGAAAATTTAATGGATGTTGTAGTATAGCTAGGATGAGTCATTTCTCAACACAAGACTGTAGAGAAATCCACACTCCTATAAATAGAGCTGTAGGCATTATGTATCCACTGTGTCTTTTTTATTTAGCAGGTTTTTTTAAATACCTGTATCTCTAGTTACTATTGCTATTTTGATATATAACAGTAAAAATGTTACTTTATATGAACACTAAAGAGTGCTGGCAGCAGTTAGAAACATCATGCTTGATCTACAGCAGAACAATGACTCTTCTAAAACATTGTGGCTAGATTATTTTAGGAAAATATCTAAAGCACCAAAGGTATAGAAGCATAGAATGAAAGAGTTCGCCTTCTAAATAAACTAGATCAAAGAACAGAGAATGAAAAAATGTGTGAAGAGATTGGATATTTTTATGCAGAAAGTCAATGGTAGTACTGCGAATAGAATTCTTAGAGGCTTTATACTATTACTAAACACTATTACTAATTATAGTACTGACTGAGAGCTTTGGTTAGGATTAAATTGTTATTGAGCACAAAATCATCAGAGAAAAGCCTTTCTGAAATGATTCTGAATATTTTCTATTTCTACCGTAAGAAAAGACACAGTTTATTATAAAAAGCTATAGATGAGGCAATATGGGAAAAGCTGTGAAAACAGGAGATAGACTAGGCTACTTATTATCATCTTGACTACAACTTATTAATAGGCTTCATTCTGTACAAGATGTAAAAGAAAGTCCCCATTCAGAATGTTTCCATTCTATGCTAATAGGAAATACATGTCAAACACCTGCCTGTGCTCTTATATTCATCTTTAGACACCTGAATAACAACCTTGTTCTTTAAAGTGCTGAGCTTACCGCTACAGCCAGTGATACGTAACTGTGATCCAGAATCAAAGTAATTTGCTCATTTTTTCTAGAAAGATAGCAATAAGCTTTAATTAAAAGAAAGAAAAAAAGACAGCTATGATATTGCCTTTAAACAATCTTGAGCGCTGATTGGATCTGGAAAGTATGAAACCAAAAAAACCCAATAAATCTGTAAGTGCCTGAACCCACATATTGGTCACAAGTGACAATGCTTACAGAACCCTTGATCTGGCAAAGACATGTACTAATGTGTGGGATAACATGCAAAGATGTCTCCCTGAAGGCGTTAATACTTCTTATGAAGTTAGTTTTGGAAACTTTAGATGAGAAACTCAAAATTTCATTCCCATAACAGGCATAGCAGAGGACAGATTTGCTTCTTCTCCCCAGTAGTGTTTCCAAAACTTGTTCCCATGATGGCAATCCAGCTAGGACTATCCTCCCATAATTTATATGCTCCTGAGTTGTCTCCATAGCATCTTAGTTTTATCCACCCTGCCTGCCAACAGACAGCTTCAGTGAATGCCGTAACTTTTTGATTCGTCAGTGTCAGCCTGATAATCAGGTCAGTCACTCTGACTATTTGCACAACGTTTTAGGACTCGTAATCACCCTGAACAAACTGGCAGTTTCTGTCCATCTGCTAACATGAATAAAAGCGTGAGTGTCTCCAGCCACACTGCATTTAGTAACTAGGATTATCTTGGACGTGGTCTCAGCAAACATGTTTCCCATGAGTAAAGAGCTACACTTTACATCATGTGAACATATCCTGCTCAAAAAGGGAGAAAGTGCCTCTTCACAGAGTATTATCTTCCCCCACACGCTATTCCTCTATCTCTTTGTCTCTCTCAGACCAGACAGAAACTATGTCCCCTAAGGCATCTTGTGAAAAGCAGATGACATTTTTTAATACATAAGTGTCTATGGAAAAGATGGGCATTTTCTTTGCAGGTAATTTTCATTTCTGTGGTGTGGCCAACCTAGTAAATGAGAGAGGCCCCAGAGAGTTCTGAAGAACTTACAGGGAGATATTGCTGACATCTGGATGTGGCATGAGGGCATCTTTGTACAGACCATAGAATGAGGTATGGTGAAATATCTGTTTCAGACCTGCTTCTAACTAGATGGCAGCAGTCTCCAAGACTTGTCATTCCCATTTCCCGTACAATTTCTGGAGGGAGTGTTCTGGTACGTGGCCATGGAAAAGTACTTTCAAGCAGGTCTTCCTGGTGAAGTGTTCAACCATGCCCTCATGCGCTTCTGCAGCAAGACAGCATGGGCTGTGGCCCATGAATTCGACTTGTAGGCTATTATTGCCTGTACTCTGGTAAGACTTTGTAGGCACAATAGATAAGTTGAAAAGGTTCTTCAGAGGTAACAAAGGAGAAGTTGCAAAGAGTTATAGTGCCTGCATCTAGAGCTTGAGCAAAATATCACGGCTCTTTCAGGCAGGTAATTGAAGTATAGGGAAGAACTTGACTCATCGTGCAGGTGGAGTACTTTGAGTTACTTCACAAGAAAAGAAAGATCAGCCTGATTCTTCCTGACAGTTTAACAAATGAGTCATGCTATCTGTTTTTAATAGTAGTTCAGATCTCCCCAAACTTTCTGTAGACTAACTTCAGCAAAATATTTCCTAAGAAATTAAAAATTATTATTCCACATGCTTATGTGTCTACTAATTCTTTAGATAATCTGCACTGAATAAATATCCGTATGCTAATTGTCTGTTCTTTAAACGTTACCATTGTCATAGTCACTAGTTGGCACAGGACAACAAAGGAATTCCTTCTATAGCATTAATTATGCAGACAGGAATCTGAAGGAATATTCATAGTGCTACAAGTTTTCTATTTTGCATAAAGAAATGAAAGGCATCATAATTAAGCGTTTTCGAAGCACTACTGATAAAAAAAGGAAGCTGGCTAGTACAAATAAAGTATGTCATCTGTAGGTGTTCTGATTTTCTTTCTAATGTAACAACTTCTTCCTACTTAGTGGCTGAGAAACTAAGACTTGCAAGTCTACAGGTATATGCCGATAGCGTGCTCTGAAATATGGATTTCTCATTTTCATTTTTAGATAGTTGCTCAAGAAATGTACGAAATGAACAATTATGGTAAATAGTTTGAATAGAGTGAGGCCACATAGATTAGTACACTAAAAGATGTCATGTACTAATCACTAAAATGGACTACTGAGAAAGTAACAGGAAAAAGAACATGGGAATACTTTTGAAAATTACTTAGTTTACAGGCAACAATTGCAAAGAAAAAGGTGAAGAAAATAGAGAACTTTATTCATATAATTTAGCAAATGCCCCAAAATGATAGGGTATAGTGGATAAGATTTGGATTCAAGCAAGACTTCTTAAAAGAAAATGCAGTAACCTCATATATAAAGGCTCTTAAAACTAGTTGTCACTAAGATCACTAAATAAATCAGTTATCTGCTACTTTTCAGATCGGCACACATGTTCAAAAAAATTAGCAAATAACCTTTGACAAATTTGCAGATATTTCTAGCAAAAATGACAACAATAAAGAAGCAAGAAAGATGAAAAAGAACAACTACAAGTATATGAAAACATTCAGGATTCTAAGACACTTTCTGGAGAGCCAAAAATCTAAACATAACTGACTTTATGGAGAGCTGATACCATCGAGGGTTTCACAGAGTTGGTCCTATGCAATGTTGGTGTTTCAAATGAAAGATGGTCACGCTGTAGCAATTACCTGCTACACTGAATATATTAGTTTTCCTGTAGAATGAATTCCTCTCCTTCACTATAGACAGTGTAGTCAGGAGAAAATAAGTTCTATAAGAAGCTGCACTGCGGGGAGGAGAGGGGGGCTATAACTGCTGCTGCCCATCATGTGAATGTCCTGGAAACGGGCAGCAGCTGCGTTGTACCGTGGTGTTCCATAGCCAGATGCTGCAGGAAATCCTTGTAGAACCTGATGCTGCTTAATGAAGCGTTAGTTTTCATCCTGTTCTCTTTTCTGCTTTCCCTTCTCTAGGGGTGGGAAAATTACATTTCTGGGCATCAGGGAGATCAGAAACAGAGTACTTCGCAGTTCAGGTCAGGTAACGATTTCAAGGATTAACTGCAGAAGTCGGTGCACAGGAAGCCAGGGAGTAAAAGTACACAGCACCAGCTACCCTATGTTACATCTACAGCCACGTGCTTTTGAGATAGAGATATAATAAGGGAGCTTTGTTTTCAAAAGTGATTCTGCTATTCAAAAGTAATTGGTGTGTACCTCTCCAAGCATAAATGAAAGCTGTTTGTTCCATCTTTGTATACACTAACCTTCTCTATAGCCAAGCACCGTAAAGGGTCTGTAACTGAGCGGATGCCCAAAGCTCCGCAGTACAGTAAGCAGGTTGCCCCAGTTTCCTCAGTCTGGGCCTCCCCATGCCCCAGACTAGTGAAATGAAATGCCTAGTAAATATGCTACGGGTAATAATCATTCTGGTAATCGGTATATGAGATGGTACTGCTTCAGCTGTCTCCATTAATTATTCATTTATTAGTTGTCTCATCAGGATGAGAGCTTCAGCTTTGAGGCTGGATATCTGGGATAATCTCACTGTCTGTCTTTGGCCAGGAAATGCAACTGGACAGTAATTTAGAGTGAAATAATGTAACGTCCAGCTCCCCAGAGCTGACACAACTGTGTCACATCTCATCATTATACGAGTGTGAAACAGCTGCCCCTCTCCATCCACCCCGAACTTTCAGCCAGAAGAATTGCTGTAATATTTCTTCCTGTAAGTTTACAAGACTTTTAAAAACATGCATAAGGTTTGAACACGGAATGTTGCTCAATGATTTTATAGGTACCTTCACAGCCAACTTCAAGCTGCTCCGATGAGAAATATCAAACGTCTGTTTTTAGAAAGCAGCTAAGGTCTTTGCATAACCTTAAAAAGCAGAGTTTATTGCATCTCTTGTTTGGTAGTATGCATGTTTTGCCACAGAACTGTCATAGCTTTCATTACTCTTAGCTACATGTTGTTCCTAAAATAAATTTAACAAATGTTTTACATTGACCTACAAATTATTAGCCTAAGCTCTTTGAAAGCAGTGAAAAGGAGATGAAATTAATTTGGTCCAAAATAGAGGGTAAAAATTTAGCTAGATTTTTCAGTGGAGTCCGTAGGAGTTATTGCTTAATAAAATGAGTTTGTTGAGTAAACGGTTGGTGCTGAGGATCCAGAGTTCCTGCTGTACACTTTCAGGGTTGGGGTGGGTTGCTACAGATGAGCTCTATGCTGTTGCTGTAGACAGAACACCGCTAGAAGCTGGTGTGCAACTTCTGGTTTAGTTTTACTTTGCATGCCCTAATATTGCTCTCCTATGCGAACCACATTGGTTATATGGGGACAGTTGAAAGGATTCACTTCACAGAAAAGAAAAAACCTTCCAGGTTACATTAGTGTTTTAGTTTAATGTGTGATTCTGGATCTGACAGAGGGGTGCCCACTAACCACCCCAATAATCCAGTGTATTCTAACCATTGCATGAGTGGGAAAATGCTGCTAAGGTAGCTTTTCCATTGGCTGTACTACTAGCACACCTCTCAGGCTGCTGTCTGAGGTCAGACCACCAAGGAAAATGGTGATCTAAATATGCCAAATAATTTCCTTCAGGTATACTCAACCATTTGTTGTGGGCCAACTTTCTTAAAATCCCCCAGGTGGACTCCTTCGTGTTAGAATTCAGAAGCCGGAGGGGAAGTCCTAACTTTGAAAGTGTCTCCACCAGGAAATGGAAAAACATATTTTGTTTTACTTCGTAGGTTACTGTTTTTGTGGTACAGAAGTATACCTCATCAACTGTGTATTTGTTTTTGTTTCCATGTTTGTTGCATCAATAAAATCTGCACCTGTTTGTTTTGGCACGAGGAACAGTTTGTTGTGTAGCCTGTACAAACATTTCCCACCTGCCTTGCTTATCCCTCTTCCAGTGATAAATACCCACTACACTTGCTGTGGGTAATTAGCAGACCAGTTAATCCAGGAGAAGCAAATACTTCTTTTGGACATCTGCAAACACTTTTTTTTCCCCTACAAGCACTTTTATATTAGAAATTATGAGAGACAATTTTTTTTTTAAGATATACAGGGAGAAAACAGAAAGCATTTCTAGATGATGTGTTGTTATGATGAACAAGCATTAATAATTGACATTCGTGGTGAGAGAGAAGGCAGTACGCACTCTGAGGGATTGTGATGATATCATGGTAACCATGAGAGCAAAGCCCGAGTGGTCTGTGATGACGGTAGATATGTGCATAGCTTTATACAAGCTGTTCCTCTCTTGGATGGTTTATATTTGATGGAAATCCGTTTATTAAAGTCATACGTAAAATATCTACACATACTCCTGAAAGTTTGCTGGGGAGAAGGTTAGGTCAGTTCAGTTGCACAAACATGGGGAGAACAAGCTGCTACTAACTTCAAGCATCACCTCAGTGAAATGAAGCAGAATTTCCATCTGTGTGTTACAAGGGGAATAGCTGGGCTGTGACAGAGGAACCTGCAGATGGGTGAGCCTGCTTCCCGGTAGCGATCGGTGAGATTTTCATCTCGTGTGCCCAGGGCACAGGCTGACTTATGAGGGATTACAGTTAGCTACTATGAATTGTTGTAGTTGCAATTTCCTTTGGTAATCTCCTCTGTATTCCTATCCTAAACCCTCCAAATATAGTGAAAAAATGTATCTCTTCTGTGATTGCAGACATGCGTCTTACTGCCTTTGCATAACTTAGAAACTATGTGATCATACAAACAGCTGCTGTAGCTTGTCTTCTTCACACCCTCACAAAGCACTTTACAGTAACTCCTGAGAAAAAGATTCTTTTTTCAGACCTTTTTTCCCATGATATTTAATACAGTTATCAATACAAATAGTTATTGTTTTCACTCTGATCATTTAGCAACTCTGTTAATTAACTTGGTGGCAACCATTTCAAAGGGCAGCTTTTTGGCTGCCAAAGTGTCATGTGGGAGAACATCCTCAGGTCCCACCATTCCAGAATGGTGAAAACAGGCTTCTGAGCTAAATCTGGTAGAGGACAGTGGGCCTCCAACCCACTTTATCTGAGGCCTTACTGCCTCAGTTTTCTGCTGCCTTTCCTTTTCCGTAAGGGAAGGCTGCATGCTAACAATGATACAGAGCATGATACAGAGCTGCTGCTTGTTTCAACGTGCTTAACTAAGGCTTTTTTGTGCATTATTATTTTCTGCTTGTGTTTGGCTGTTCTGTTTAGCTGCATGAGCTGGCAGAGCAACTGAGTTCTGACATTAGAGAATCCCTCTGGTATGAGAATTTCTTTGCTGGCAGACAGCTTTCTGCCTTCACACCACCAATGGTGACAAGGGACCAGCCATCAGGTACTGCTATGCTATAGTTACTAAATATGTGTTCCTGGGAAAATGAACATGTAGCACGTAGTTGAAGAGCACTTGACATATAATGTGCTCTTGGTCTCCCTCCTGGTATACAACTCTGCTGCATAAACCTCTGTTTCAGGAAGTACTTGTTTGGCAGTAGTAATGCTTCAGGCTAAGTATAAGCAGGTATAAGTTGGTTGTCTTGTCTTTTATGTAAAGGATGATAAAATCCTAAAAAAACATAAGATGTAAAGTTCATGATCTCATCTTCAGCCTTCCAAGATAGGAACTAGGGCCTCACGAGCTGCCGTTAATTGAATGTTTTTGTTTGTTTGTTGTTTCCTATTCTGCCTGAATACACTGGTTGGGCAGGTTTAAAAGTCTTTTTCTTTACTGATGGCTTAGTTTTATGGAAATACACTCACATAACCTTGGATTGCATACGATTGTAAGAAGTTTTTACTCTAAACTCAAATAAGCACGTGCTAAAACTTAGAGACAAAGAAATGATGGTTGGAAAAAAAAATCTCTTCAGCGTTGGAGTTTGTTACCATTTGCAATGTAAGATACCTAGTAATGGCACATCTGGGTAGTACCTTGTATTAATACATGATCTCATCACATCTCAGCCATTGCTTTCCTTCAAAACAATTTTCAAGACTTCAAGAATGTCCATGAAATGCTGTCTTAAGGGAGGAGTAGGTTCTTTGACATTTGGTTATACCTTTTTTGTCATGATTTCAGGTGAGCAGGGAACTCTCCTGAGCAAATGAAGCGTCCAAGTCCCAAATGAAGGATAAGAGGTAAATATTAGGCCTTTTAAAAATGTCCTAAGGATTTTCCCCTTTTTCTTAGTTTTTATGTAATAACCTTCTTAAAAACACATGGACACATAAGAAATGTATTTCAAATATAAGAAAATCTGGATAGAAGGAGAGCTGAATTGATAGATGTATTCTTTATCCTTCTTTACTGTCCAGAAGGATGCATAAGGTTCACTGAGTTCCTCTCTTTTTCCCATACAATTTCTGTAGTGTAGTTTTCCAAATTATTTTTTATACTTCTCCTGTTTTCATCTATATTAGTATTATTTCCACATAACTTAAAATATTTTTCATTTCTCCTACCCACTAAAATATCAGGACAGTTTTTATTAACCTTGGTGACAGCATTTTTTATTACAATAAGCATTTAGTAGGCGAATCCCCAAACATTTCACAGTATAAAGTGTTGCAGTTGTTGATCACTGCTTACAGGAGGCCCCACGGATTTCTGTGTTTAGTGTGCAGGCATATAAAATTTTAGAAGAAAGTCTTTAGAAACAGATAAGGAAAAAGAAATATAACGAAAATGTACCTCATTCATTTTTCTGCCTGCCCCTCCCAGAAGCAGAAAACAAGAATACTCACACATTGTGTCTAAAGGCAAAATGCTTGAGCATCCTGGAGGAAGGGGGTAGGAAGGTTCAGTGACAGGTAGTTTTGTGCTCCATCTTTATGAATTGCAAACCCATTTGAGGTAAGCACAAACTTTTCTGCTGTCTGTCTGGAGGACCTATGTTGCTAATTGATTGTCCTTTTTAACTTGCACTTACTCTTCAGACTTTTGTTGCCACAAGGTAGGTTGACAGACTATAGTTTCTACAGGTTCTGAGGATCAGCCACCCGGGTTGAACAATTTTCATTGTATTTTCACCCTTTTTTTTCCCTCAGGGTTAAAGAACTAATAGGTGTGTGGTTTAGCAACCAAAACAAACCTGGTTTGTTCCTATTAACATACAGATTTAGCTCAGGAGAAGGTACTCATCCATTTCAAATATCCACTTTGTGCCAGACCAGCTTATTACAGACCTGGAAGGCCAATGTAAAAATTGTCATTAGTTTCCCCATTGAAAAAAAATAGGAAACATACAGTATTGGCACAAAACCAATATTTCCTCGTTTAGAACAAGAGGTGTAAGTATACACTGTGTTTGTAGTCTGATAAATGATATCTCTTCCAAGGGAGCTAAACTAAACGACTTTTTCTGTTTGCTTTGTATAGGAACTGTTCATTGAGGACTGACCACTTACATTTGAATAGCACATTAAACAATTATTTGCCTGTTTAGGCCACACTTTTTCATCTGTTTCTCTCAGTAAGAGTGCCAGGTCAGGCTGTTCCTGCAGCATTGTCGATAGTTCATTCCTGTCCTGTGTAGGTATTTTCTGCAGGCTTATTTTTAGGCTGGATGAGTTCCCTGATGCATTTTACGTGGCTTCATAAAACAGTTGCATGAGAGCAACATGGGGCGAAACAAGGAGAGGGGAAGAGAAGGGTATGTGGGAAAAGATGCTACTGAGCTAAGAGGAATGTCTGTGGAATTATGACTTCAGAACTGTCCTTGCTAGGCTGATCTTGCTGACTCCTATTTGAGTCTTACAGTGCACCTAAGTAAAAAGCTTTCTTTTAGAATTCAGCTCAGGTGTTTTGCTACACATAGGCTCTATGTTCTCTGTTTGACAGTCTGTGTTCAGTATTGATTTCTCATCTCACTTGGTTTCCTAAGACTTCTTAATACTTCCTTTTCAGTTTTTAGATGGTTACAGTGATTTGTTTTGCTTTATATGAAACATTTTAGACTATTCTTTAATCTACTTCTGTGTATTGATTTTCTTGTCTGATGTTTAAGGTATAAAAATAACGTTATTTTAGTTTCAGAAAGAATATCACACAAATATTTGTCCATTATTTTCAATACTACACTGTGGCCAATTGCATATTTTTCCAGGTTGTTTGAAATAATAATTATATACTTTTATATACAGATGCTGTGGGTATTCTAACAGATTTCACCCTCCAAAACCAGATACAAACACTTTTTATGTCTCTGTTTTACTTTGGAGATTACATTATTTTTATTAACATTTTAGAATTATTTATGGCTAGCAGATTTACATATTCAATATTAAAAAATAAATTCTAAATGGGAATTATGAATTGAGGCTATGAATCTCTCTTTCTACTAAGCAAGCAATATAACAGAATTCTTAATGTGAGATAGTTTCACAAATTCTACTCTATTAGCAGAGGATGGACTAGAAATTTGGCTCAAATTCCACAGAAGTTGATGGAACTCTCTTTGTTGGTGCTTAAGGGGAATACACACTGGCTAATTATAGCTTAGGCTAAATCTCCCTAACTTCTCACTGTAGTCAGTGAAGAGAGATGAGCTCCTCCAAGGCACAGTTTAGAGCAGAAGCCTGGAATAGCTGTTCTTATTCATGCCCTGGAGGATCATGTGGTAGAGTCCTCTTCAGTCTCTAATTATCTGTATAACCTGAGGTTTCTATAGCATCCAATGCCACAGCAGCTAATCCTTTCACATGTTAGTTAGATCAGTATTACGGTATAAAATGACAATATTAATTTTAACTTTACATAGAGTAGAAAGTTGCCATGTTGGTAGGTTTTATAAAAATGTCTGTTATAAAATTACCTAAAGCACATTATTATTTTCAGTAAACATACACAAAGACAATAAAATTAGCAGCAGAATGTTTAAGCTTCCTTTTAGGCAGATTTCTTAAAGATAAATAAAGAAGAATGTGTCCCATTATTTAGTAGTTAATAGCTATCATTACTTGCTAACCCCAAGTAGTAAAACTATGCCTCTTGGTTCAGGCATGCACACTACACATACATACCATTTTGTGGAAAAAAGGTCTGCAAGATTTATTTTGTCTTGCCTTTGAGCTTTAAAAGGAAAAGACCAAAAAATGTAATAACTCTGGGTCAAGGCATTTCATGCCGTAAAATACATGAGGTCTCATGCAAGTATCACAAGTCCCAGAGTCAACAGGGAAAACAGTTCTAATGGTTTCATCCGAAGTCCCTGAAAATATAAGCTTTTAGTTACCTTTAGTCAAATCAGGACACTATGTATTCTTGTTAGGCCAATTCTTTTTTTTTTTTCCCAAGGATTATATAGTTCACTTCCTTGGCTCAGCTGGTCTGTATAAGAATCTTCTGCTCCCCGCATCCTTAGGCATTCTCAGATTTGCTCTCGGTACAGTTAACAGTTCCACATGTCATCAAAGGAATACACAGGTTTTGGCTGACTGTTGAATATTCTCCCTTTAGTTTCTCTTTCTCAGTTTACTGAGCAGCTGCACAGAAAAAAAAACGAGTTGTGTTTAAAGCATGCAGACATCTAAATAGTTTGCTTGTTAAAACATTAACATCTAAACTATTAATTTAATTAAGGCCTATATAATGCTATGGCAAATACCATAACATTGTAAAAATTACAAGGTTCACCACTGTGCACTAGAATCAAACTATCTACTAAAAAAAAAAAACCAAAGTAAGTTACATCACTCTGGTATCTATTAACGTTAAACCAACATTCAAGATGGTTGAGGCTGCACTGGAATGTACATATTTTTCCACAGCAGTGCTGGTTTAAATAGTCTGTACCTCCAGCTGCTAATTCCTCCCTTTTTCTTTCAGTGTGCTGGGGCAGCTAGTTGTGCAGCTGTGAAGCTCAACCAACTCAAAAACATTATTTTCCCTTGTCAGTAAGCTCAGTTCCCCACTTTGGTTTACAGTCTGGATGAGTAAACACTTATACCAGGACAACAGAAGAGAGAATAAAATGGCAGGGATGAGAAGCCAGGAAGCTTTAACTGGCCAAAGGTTGTCAACAGCCTTAGAGACAGTAAAGAACCCTTTCACACCTTCCCATGTTGGCACAGCTCGAAGAATCCATATTTTCCCTTACGTGTACATCAAGAACTCTTTATTATATATATTTATATTTTAAAAGATTGTGAAGGAGTGGACTAATCAAACCAAACATAGCAAATAACAAATCATCCCTTCTGAAGAGCTGCGTTAATTTTGTCAGTGTAACTTCAGTTCACACATTGCTTTATCTACCATACATATATAGAGAAAGTTTTTTCTTTCAATAGTGCATTATTTTTTTCTATAAATATAACTTCACAAAATGTCCTTTCACACAAATAAAGGGGAGGGGGGAAAAAATCTATTATCTCTGCTCTCTGGTGATGTTCAAGGCAAGTAAATTCTAAGAACTGAAGGTCTGTCTTTCTTTTGTTTATTCACTTCTATGCATAAGAAAGGGATTTTAAAAGCCATAGTAGGTGTTCACAGGTGACATTATAAAATAAGTTGTTTTTTTCTTTTTTCCCCCAGTACTTGTGACATGCCAGAGATCTTTCTTTTTATTTCAGTTGAGTGAGTTATGCTGGTATTTTAGGCCCACTTACAGATTGTATGAGAGTATGAGTATCATAGTGCATTCTCAACATCTCTGTTTAATACAGCCTCCCTACCTGCACACTCAGATATGATTCTTTATTCTTTTAAGCCAGATGGCCAATTTTAGAGGTTTCTGTTTCTAGGCACTGGTTCTTGACCCCGTGCTGCAGTTTTGTTTGTGCCAACACTCTTGCATTTGGAGTTACCTGGGTTAGAAAAAAATCTTCCAGGGTTTTCTGGTTTGTTATTTAACCTGAAAAAAACTATTGAGTGAATCTACAGCATATGTATGTAAATGCTTTGGATTGCCACAACTCAAGTGGCAGTAAATTTTGTCACAAGGACAGGAAGCACTGGTAAGGGTGAAGAGTGATGTATGAAATGCAGGATTGCATTTTGTCAGATAGTTTATGATTAATATGTTATTTTTAATAAAATTGTGTTTCTTCCTGAGGAGATTAAAATTTAAAACCATGTTGCAAACGTCAGAAAAAAATGCTTTGTAGTCATTGCTCCTCTTTTTCAGCACTACACACTTTTAGACATACACTTAATAATTTTATTCCTGTTATTTCTGTTCCATACAGAAGTGATACACCTGCTCAGGTTTGCTTCTTCCCTCTACTCAATTTCTTTAGTTTTGATAATGCTTATTATATGGAAATGTTTGTTTCTCTGTTGTCAATGGCCGGGGTCACAATTCACATTGCACTGTTTGCTGTTTCTACAGATCATGAATTCGGTAGCTGGAATAATAATAACAAAAACCCAACAAATAAAACATGTAAAACAGAACATTTAAAAGTAGTCCTGTCATCAAAGAATTTGTTTCATATATTTCATATGGATAACACATGCCTGAAACAGCTCTCATAATGAAATAATCTAGTATTTCAGTTCTCCAAGACTTCCACACATGGAGCCCCCTGAAGGTTATAAATTCATGCTCAAAGACATTTGGATTAGCATCTGAGTGTACATTAGCTTCTTATCATCACAGCATCATAATCATTCTTCATCTGCAGACCTGTAAAGTAAGAGAGCTATTGTTTCTGCCTAAAAGATGGCAAACTGCAGTACAGAAAGGATAACTCTTTCAAAATCATACAAAAAAATCTGTAGAAGATCTGGGAATAATCTGTGATTTTCCTAATTTGTAAGATAGTGTGAAGCTGCTGATTCATTCTTCCTTCATCCACTAATTATCAAAATAAGATGAAACTTGCATTTGCAAAAGATAACAAAATAATCTGTGACAAGCAGAAAGAAGAAGGATCACATCACTCAGAGGAGAGCTACAGTCCTATCTGTGCACTAGACAGAGACAGACTTTCTGCCATAGAAAATTCCACATGTGGAATCTGGATTTGCTCCCTTGCTCTTGGCCCACCGGGGGCTGGAGGTTTATGAGACACCATATTCCTTTTGTGGAAATGCTGCTTATTGAAGTGTTCTTTAGAAATGCTCAGCATAGTATAGTAAGTGACTGCCTGGGCTGTAGAGCTCAATAGCTAAGAGCTGTCACCTAACTACATTTTCCACTTCCCTGTCTGCTGCTGTGAGAGAGAGGAGGGAACCTACTAGAATCAGTGACTTTCTCTATACAAATGCCCCTTCTCCCCCCAAAAAGGTTTACGTTTCTCATGATTCATTTTGTATATCCTTGCAGGCAACTCCTCTCTTTACATTTTGAAATCAGGACAAGCATTTTTTTTTTCATAGTCACAAAATAACTTACTTTAATATTTTCAGAAATGTTTTCCCCAAACTTTATTTTCACATCAGTACAGTCTATTCACACTCTCAGTAATTCCAGTGCCTATTCTCTGATACTTAAAATAACTAGTTATTTCTTTAGCTTCCACCTGCACCTTTTGGAAGTGTAGCACATTTACCTCTCATTACATTACATTCTATTATTTAATCTCAGCCATTTTCCTCTAGTTCTTTATAATTTTCTTTTCAGTTACATGTGTTATTAAGATATTCATATGATAGCTTTACTAATCATCATCAATCATTTTTATTTCAGAGCTTGAATTTTCTCTTTGATGTTTTTTACTTTTAACAGATTTTTTTTTAGTTCTTTGCTTTTCCAGTAACCTATTCTTCCGTCTTTCATCTTTTCCTATATAATAAAATTCAAATAATTGTATGGTTTAGCTATTCATTTCTCAATTATGAACTGTAGAGACTGTGCGGAGATAAATAGGCTTTGTGTGATGTATATTCTAGAAGCAGCTCTTTGGTTAGAGATAAAATAAACAGGAATTTAAAAATTGTTCAGAATTTAAATGAAGTGGAAACCTAAATCCATATGCCAAGCAAAGAACGTAATTTGTTTTACTGTATGTAACATACATTTTTCTTTAAATAGCCAATCACCAAGAAAAATAAATTCTTATGCCAATTTATTATTCTTAGCCCTCCCAGAGAACTTACAGAAATGGCTTACACTTAAGACTATATTACAGTCTCTCCTTGTGTAGAGACATAATAATAGTATCTCACAGGACTGCTTCAAGGCATAACTGGCTAATGTTTGGAGGAATCATTACCAACTTTCAGGTCATAAGAAAGATGGCTCAGTACTATTAGTAAGTATGTTCTTTTGTTGTCACTGAAAATTGACAAACTTTAATCAGAAACATTTATATGATGGTATGTTAAGCAAAAGTTTTATTCTGTTTTGAATCCTTTGTTCTGCAAAGCCATTCTACTGCTTGGTGAGGTTTGTGGATTGTATGAACTGTGATGATGGTACAGGTGCTCTGGTAAATTGTATTGGTGCTACACCGCTAGACTTGAGGAGCTTACGTCATACCCAGTGGCACTATCTGTTGCTCCTTCAAACTGACTGAAGGATCTCAAAACGTCCCCTATCCATTGCAACCATGACTTTCAAAGTTTTTCTTACTGCCTTTCCCTTACTTCTGTCATTTCACATGCCATAGTCTGGATGTATACAGTGACTGTTCAAGCTTTTCAATAGCACGAACGTGAAAAAAGTGCAATACAAGTATTTCACATCATGTAGAATTTTCTCTATTTCAATGGCTGTTTCTTCCCTACTTGATTAGTTACTGCCTACTGTGGTTCGTATCTCCCTGCACAAATGAGTGGTCAGATGTTTTGCTTCAGACATGAGAAATTTTTATGAAAAACAGATCCATTATTCCAATAGGCTTATTAACTTAGAAACAGATGATTTACAATATAAGATTTTTAAAGTATGGTCTGATTTATGGCAGTTAAATTATTGTACATTTGACAAATCTCTTGGATATCCAATGTTCTTATGGGAAACATGACTTTAAATTTTTCCGTATACTCTTTTCAGAGGAAATATTCAATACTGCACATTTAATTTTACTGATAAAGGTAAGTCTGAAATTCATGTCAGCTCATTATCACCTTTCATTTCCTTTCATTTTAAAAAAATTCTCCTCCTATTTCTGCCCCTTTCCACAAATAAAAAACACACATTGTAGAAACAGGGCAAAATCAGGCTCTGGAGATTGCCTTTTCCTCTTCTACTTTCAAGAGAAACTTTCAAGAGAAATGCAAAGGTTTTAAAATCAGTGAAGAAAACATGAAGCTCTGTATTAGTTACATGAGTAAGGATCCTACAGATGGAGCCTGACATAAGGGTGATTCAGTGGTGTGGGTAAAAGAGAAACTTCTCCAAACCTTTTCACACAGCTGGGAATATCTCTCATCTAGTGTTTTTCTGATGCCTGTAAATAAAAATAGCCTTTTCCTCCCTCTATATAGTTTGTATTTTGTGTAATTATGCATTCCGGGTATTTTGTTCTGGTCACCTTACTGACTTCAGTGGGCATTGCATCAGGTCTTACTAGTAAAAATACTTAGGCTGGAACTGTAGGAAGTATAAATACAGGTAGCTTTGTTAACTTGAGTGGAATTTTGCAACTGAGGTGGTTCGATTGTGTTTTGATGAGATTGTAAGCTTCCATGCATGCATGAACATAAACAGATTGATATAAATGCTTACAAAGTACCTGCAGAGCAAATTCTTGTCAATTGTGGTAGTCAAGCACTATAGTATTCCATATTATAAAGGACTGTTTCTAGTGAACCAAAAATATGTGTGTTTGTGTTAGGTTGCAAAGCTGCAATTGCATTTTCTTTATTTTTAACAAAATCGAAATCCAGGATTTAGTAGTGTCCTGGTTTGGCCTAAACCAGGCCGATTTTCCTTTCAGTGATTTTTACTTTCAGCTAAGTCTCCTCTAAGTAACTGCACTTTCTGAAACTAACTGCATGTTTTTGCAGACAGTGTCTGCTTCCAGGACTGATAACACTCGAAGTTTGTAGTTATCACTGAGGCACCGGTAGGGATGTTGTGCAGAAAGGCTCTTGCTGTACTTATTCTTGAGAGAAACCAAGGTCACTGCTGAATTCCTCACTGCTTACGAGTGAAGAGCCGAAGGTGGGTCGCAGCTGCAGGGGAGCGGACAGGGCAGGTGACCCAAAATTGACCAACGAGGGTATTCCATCCCATACACATCATTCTCAGTATAAAGCGGGGGGATCACGAGGGTCTCGCGCTCTTTCTGCTATGGCCGGTGTCCAGGGAGGACTCCGTCTGTTTTCCTGCTGCCCCCGATCCCGATCCGTGCGTTCCTGAATCCAGCTCTCGACCGTCGCTGGGCCCAGCCTGGGCCTTCCCGGAGCCTGCCCTGCAGTGCCGGTGGTGACGTGGCTGACTTCAGGGGAGCTCAGTCTTGGTTTTGTATATATATTTGTATATATTTGATTATTTCTATTATTATTATTATACTTTTTTTCATTATTATAGTTTATTAAAACTGTTTGAATTTTCCAACCCAGAAGTCTCTCTCCCTTTTCCCTTTCCCTTTCCCTCTGGGGGGAGGGGGGGGGATAACAGAGGGCATCTGCCACAGGTTTAATAGCCAGCCCAGCTTTAAACCGTGACAAGTAGCTAAGTGAATACTGAGATCATTGAGTGTTTTGCAGGTTGGTGAGAGCATGAGATAGGCCTGGAGTTCTGTGTCTGAGTGGTTTTTTAAGAGTCCAGTTTCAAATAGTGCGATATATCTTCACTTTTACTTTAATGAGATATGAGGGTACATACTCAACTTCTTGTTGATCTGAAAAAGGTACAAAAGAAATGCAGAAACCTGATGCTTTCACTGAAACCACGGGAAATTAAGAGCCCTCAGTATTTTTGCAAATCGTGTGTTAAGTGCCTCAAGCTGATGACAAAAATTGGAGTTCCCTGAATGGAACTCCAGAGAGCATTTCACATAGTGGAAAATCTCCATTGAAAATACTCTGGTCTATGGTATTAAAATCAATACAAACTAAAAATGAAATGAAACAAAAAAAAAGTAGTACCAAAATGGATAACCCCAAATCTTCTGACTCATTACCTCCTTCAACCCAAACTGCGTATATCCTTCAGCTGAAACTAGAATACTTGGCATTAATCTATTGTTATGAATGTCACTGTTCTCCACAATTTGCTTAAGATTATATTTTTTAGAGTTTTATAATTGGCAATTTGGCAGAGCATAAAGTATGAGCTAACGAGTTGAAAGAACAGACTGTGCTTACAAATTCAAAGCATTTACATATGAACTATCTGCAGTTTCTTCTGAAAATTCATATTCTGAGTACCAGGTTCTGATCTCGCTTGCAACTCTATTTCCCCCTAATCAGCAGAGTAACATTTTCTGATATAGTAGTTTCCCCTGTGTAAAGAAGTATCTCGTATTTTGAGTATGTAACTCAAACACAACCTTAAAGTTACTGATGCTCCACAACTTTCGCAGCGCTGATGAAGGTCAGGAAGTAAGGCAAACATGTCCCTTTGTTTCCTCCTCTGGTCTTTGTACTTTCAACACTATTTAAAAAACTTTCTGAAAAGCTCAAAACCATCATTTTAGTCCCACTTTCCTGGAGGACTGCTGGAGTACACTGTACCTGACTTGCACTTCATTCATTCATTGGAAAGTCCCCTCCTATCCAGCCATTCAGATTCTGTGGTGATAGACAGCAATATGAAAGCCTAAAACAGATCAAATAATATGAATATGCTCCTTATACCAAAACCAAAAGCTCTCTCTTCTACCACCTTTGATCAGGGAAATTTTGGCTGTACCTTGTAGTCCACCTTCTAACTTTTTATATGACTTTTTTATATTATCTGTATATACTTCAAAATATGGAAGTCAAACCTATGAGAATCATAAGTAGACTTTATACTTGAATTAATTAAATACCTCTGAACTGTCCTTGGTTCTCTTTTTAAGTGACTAAGCAGTCCTAGTTTCAAGTTTGTCTCCATAGCAGCAAATGAAGGAATTTCTGTGAGATGCCTGTGTCCAGTCCCCTAGTCAGCTGCAGCTATGCCATGCAGTCTGTTATACACCCTGCTCAAGCATCAACATCATCAGGCATTTTCTGGCCCCAGGACTTTTACTGAAAACTGTTCCAGAAACCCTGATGATCATAAACCTCTTCCTAATTTCCAGTCCAGGTATCACAACTCTGCTTTAATAATTGTGGCATCTCTTCCCTTTACAAGAAGAACGGCATCTCTGTTAAAACATTTTTTACTGGTATACTCCAAATTCATCAGAGATGAAAAATGAAGCCCTTTCTGGGAGGCCTTGCTCATATGCTTAAAGGGATGGTTAATGTTAATAATATGAATATTTAGTTGGCCTTGGAAAGTGAAATTTGTGTTCTATAGGCCAGTTGTATGACCAAGGTAAAAAGGGGCTCTAACTTGACACATCTTTGTAGGCTGACGGGCTAATTTGATAGCAAACTATAGACATGTTATCTGCTTTAAAACTCCACAGAAAAGGTCCAAAAGAATATTAAAGTCCATACCATTTCTTATTAGCTACGTATTTTTGTAAAAATGTATCAAACATTTAAAATGCGAAGTGAAATTTCCTTCACAAAAGCTGAATTTCACATAACTTGAGTTTAATAAGTGTCTTTGAGAATCAGGGACCAAGTTTTAAAGGCCAAAGCCACAAGAGTGCCTAAATATATTTTAGAATTTGGAATCAGGTGCTTCAAATATTTTGCCTGGTAATGCCATGGCAGATGATAGCACTGTATGAGTGGTGTCATGATGTTTAAAAAGCTTATGATTTGTCTTTTAATATTCACAAACATGCACATAGTCCCAACTGTGTATATCAAAGCATTTGGTTTTAAACATGGACCAATGCTGTTCGTAAAAGATCATAATCTGACATCTACGTATGCAGGCTTTGTTTGACTCTCAGGGAAAACCTAGATTATTTGGCATCTCCTTAAAAAGCATTATATGAATGTAAATGCATAAATCTCTCCTTAGTCATTTACAAAATTCTGTCACCATAAAAGAGAAAGCTTTCATTTGGTCTGGAATGTGTTTAACCATGTCAATTATTACCGCAATAACAGTAAGTTATTTTACTTCACTGCTGAAAAGTGACCATATAGATACTAAAATAAAATACCAAGCTTTTTTGATTAGAAGTTTTCATACTACTAAAACAGCAAACAATTAAAACAGTTGGTTTTCATGCATTTTAGTATTGTCTTTCTAGAAAATCTTTACATGCAGTCTATTCAATTTTAACCTGAGATTTCTAAATCTCATGGTTGAATTAGTCAGGTATATAGCTGAGTTAATTAACTTGCTAATTGAAGACGATAATTTTAACTACAGACAAATTCAGCACAGGGCAATTTTTAGGATACACAGTATTTAGTTACTTATTTGCAGTGGCACTTCCAAATATGCGTCAATAATGGCACTGAGGTACAAGAAGCACAGAAATAGGGGATGTTCAGATCTTAACAGTAAAAATAAGGGCAAACATAAGATATTCTGTATTCAGAGAAATGGAAAATGTCGGGTGTCTAAGAAGGGATACAGTAATGGTATACAAACAAATGAAGGACACAAAGATTGACAACTTTTATCCAACCCATTTTTAAACTCAAGCAGAACGACTCATCTCATTATTTGTTTATGTCGTAAGTAATAAGCCTCTATAGAGGCCTGTGTAGAGGTTAAACAGCCTCTATACTGGGAGTTAACACAGATCAAGAACTTCATGGTAACTAAAAAACATCCTTATCTGCCTAACAGATAAGGAGACAACCTATTTTTTGTTTTTAACTGTAGGATAGGCTATGGACTACTCTATAAAGGCAAACTGATTCGCAGAAGGCTAAGAACAGAATATGTTATGAGCCAGCAGCAGTACACTGATTCCCTGGATAAAGACAGACATTGCTTAAGCTTTTTGTATCATAGTATCATCTAAGAGTGATATATTAATCAAGCAGCCTGCTTAACCATTCTACTGTAGCTTACTCCACATTAATTTCCCTGTGTAAACAAGTCCTGGAATTCATAGAGAGAAAAAAATTATGAAGAGAATATAAATCTCTTATAGTCCAGGATTTACATTTATCAGATGTTGGTGATTATGAAAATTATGAAACTGTAGTTGGCAAATGATAAATTGGGTATAGTTTGGTGGTCTTTATGTTTCTCAAGCTAGCCTTGTCCTAGAAGCATAAACATTAATAGGCCACTACCCTTTCCCTGGTGCTACTGGCACCTATACAAGTGCTCTATTTTCTCGAGTCCTTCTCAAGATATGGATTACTCTGTTTCCTCCTCATACATTTTCTTTCTTTCTCTAACTTAGCTTGGATTCTACTAGTGCTACATTTCACTTTTTCAAGAAACTAATATGATTCCTGTACAATAATATGAACCTGTTACACAGAATTGTGTTTTCATTCTAATTGTAAGATGGGCTGAATTCTGATCAGGTAAAACTGATGGAATGCAGCCATATTCCTAATATTGCTCACAAGTGTAAGGAATAACAATGCCTTTAAAGGTTTGAGAATGGTTCCTTTAAATTTATGTTAACATTGCTTTCCAATTTACTAGAAAGAGGAAACTTATGCTGACAAGAAGACAGTGTTATGGGGGTGGAAAATATACATGATCCAATCAGTGAAGCCGGAGGTGGGAGGAACAGCTGCTTCTTAAGTAATGACATATAAGTAATATTAGTCCCATTGGTTTAATTACATTGTAACCTTAAACAACAAACATCTGTTTTCTATGTTTTCTTCCCAAAGGCCTTGACATTTCCAACATAACCAAACCTTCTTTTTTTCATGATAACATAGTTTGAAGATGTCAATAGTAGGAATGTTATTAGTATTAAAAAAAAAAACCACACCCAAAACCAAAAACATGATCCACAGGAAAAACATATCACTGTTGTTCTTATAGTTTTCTTGCCTCCTATTCTATTTGACTGTATGCTATAAAATGCAGAGAAGAAGGATGGGGGAAATAGTAGATTAAGATGTCAGTATTTTTTTCTCCTTTTCTCCTGTCCTCATAAATGTTTGCAAAGAACACGTACCTGTGATCTATGAGACATACTTAACTTTCAGATCAATTCTGTTTCCAATATAAAAATAACTGATGAATCACTGTGCAGATCTCAAGCATGTTTTTAAATGCCATTGTGTTTTCCTTTCTCTCTTTGGTGCATCTACAAAAACAATCCATTTTTAGGTCTTGTATACTTGGGATATGATGTACTGCTGTGATAAAGGGTGAGGGAATCTACATAAGTCTATGTGCCATACAGGAGGTCTGAGTGAATCACAGAAAAAGGGAAAAAAAATCCTACAGGGCAAAGACTTGTTTTATAGTAAAATTCAATGCCCTGAAAAATTGTGCTTGCAAGTAGATGCTTCTAGGTATCAAGTGACAGTTCCCTAGAAATACCTAAAATGAGACAGCTAAGTAGGAAGGTAAGTGGGAAAGATAAGCAGGTTGGTTAGTCTTGCAAGTAGTTATGTGATTGTCTTTTGGAGGAACTTACCTAAAATCATGAACTCACTAATGTTCAGTGGAATTTATCTGTGGTGTAAGAAATAATTTTTGAGGGAGGTTTGCAAATGCAGAAATGTGTGCAGAAATAACTATTTCAGGATGCTGTAAATTGCATTATATTAGTGTGTTTCAAGAAAGATACGGTATGTATTAAAGATGAAATTCAGGTTTAGAATCCATTTTAATAATTAATGAGAAATTGTTAGACTAATATTGTAAATTTTATAGATTATATGCATGGTACATACAAGATTAGTTGTGTCTGTGAAATTTTATAAATCTGTAGGGTGTGGAAATTCACAATTAGAGATATGAACCAACCCCCCCAAACACTGATAATGCAATAACCACACACTTCAAAGACATTTCAGTATTTTAAGTCTCATGTTAGAATGTACTGATTGTTAAAGATATATCAAAATAGTTGGAAAATAACTGCTTTTCACATTGTCAAAAAGTATTTGCAAATACATAATTTTCTGCAAATCCTGTGATCTGAAAAATACAAAAATATGTTTGAAATATTTTTACATATATTCTAAACATAATAACCTTGTGTTTTGTGATAAAATGTGCCTGAATGTAATTTAAAAGGGGTAAAAACTAATTGAAATCTACAAAAAAAATAATTTCAGAATGAAATCTTTGCATGATGTACTTTTTTTGTTTTCTAAGAAGACTGCGCTGTCTTGCATGCAAAAATGGGTAATTCCCAGCTGCTTTCAGCCTACCTAGCAGTTATTTTCACAGACCTACAATAGATTTTGCTTTTGAAACGCTCTTTCAACAGTATCACAACAGAATACCTTTACTTACTTGATGCTTCCATGATACATGTTCAGGATCAGACCAGAGTAACTGACAAATCTTGCCTCAGATCTTCAAGCCATTATTCAGCTATTCACCCTGATCCTTTTTTTTGAGGGTTTTGCTCTCAACTATACAGTCAGTTAACGGAATGTGCATCCCCATCGTAGCCAGTCTAGACTGAACTGACATTTAGCTTTAGCAACTCATAAAAGTAGATTTTAACCTAAGATTCTGAATTATGAACTGAAACTGCAGAGACAAGAGCAGTCATTGTGTTCTACAGGCTCTGCTGCAGGCAAATAACCTGAAGCAGAAGAACAGGGATGCGACAAAAAATAAATTGTAATAGTAAAATTTCTGAGTTCATTTATCAGTACCTTTCCACACCTGCCTTATGAGGAAAGGTTGAGAGACCTGGGGCTTTTTAGTCTGGAGAAGAGAAGACTGAGAGGGGATCTGATTAATGTGTATAAATATATGAGGGCTGGGTGTCAAGAGGAAAGGTGCAACCTCTTTTTACTTGTGCCCTGCGTTGGGACAAGGGGCAATGGATGCAAGGTAGAGCACAGGAAGTTCAGCCTCAACATGAGGAAGAACTTCTTTACCGTAAGGGTTACAGAGCACTGGAACAAGCTCACCAGAGAGGTTGTGGAGTCTCCTTCTCTGGAGACTTTCAAGACCTGTCTGGATGCGTTCCTGTGTAACCTGTCCTAGATTGGTCCTGCTCTGGCAGGGGGGTTGGACTCGATGATCTCCAGAGGTCCCTTCCAACCCCTAACATTCTATGACTCTATCTTGTCTGCCACATTAGCAGTCTTAAGCATAGGAGTACTTATGAACTACCATGAAGTTTTCCAGTCTTTCTTCTCAGTGTAGTGCCTTTAATCTGTGATGGAAGGCCATATTTTTAAACTGTGACATCATTCTTGTGGTTTCTTTTTAATTTGTAATACATTTGAAAAGTGACCATCAAAATTAAATGCAGTAATCTGCTAATCTCACGAGACACTACATCGTTGATCCTAATCAGTTGTCTTCATATTATGAATGCCAGCATTCTCTTAAATTACATATCTTAGCAAAGCATCACTTCGGGAGTAATGATAACCCCAGGTGTGTTTATATACAGACTCACATCTTGAAAAGACACCTGCATGCATTCTGTGAACAAGGTGCACAATAGTAGTTCCTGCAGCATCATCTTGCATCTAGTCTTAAAATGCAAGTTTGTTAAACAGCCGTGGAAGTTTTCAATTTTAAACTGGGCCAATGAGATAAATATTGAAATGAAGTCATCTGACTCCACTGGAAAAACTCCAATTAATAAGGCTCCCCATTAACACAGTGGCTTGCGATCTGGCACCATCTTCTGTTTTATGTTGATTTTTCCATACATATTCCTCAATGCTAAATGAAATGCCTGAAATCTAGAAATTTTATGTGAACAATGAACTAATCTGCTCAAAATTTCTACGTAGTTTGTTTGATGACATTTAGTTCCATAAAATTGGAACTGATTGGCAACGCTCCTATTCTTGTGTTTCAGTCCCCATTTACTGTCATCTTGTAGTATCTGTTTCTATACTTTCTTTGCGCCTGATTCAAAGCTGTTGCTCTTAACACTGCAGTTTTTTTCTTGGAGCTAGATATTGTTTCACAGTGTATGCTGAGGATAGAAATAGGAAGTAAAAATTGCTGAATTTAGATATGTGTTATCTGTGTTTTAGATCCTGTTACACAGGGCATATCTAAACTGCTAACGATGTCCAGGAAGCAGGCTCAACCACTGGATCCCTGATCATCCACTCAGTTCCTTGGTTTACTTTGGATCATTCCAAAGTTGGAATTGGAGTGCTCCCAAAAAGCAGGATGAATCAAATCAGTGCATCAAATTTAGCTTCCTTTTCCTACACAGTCTTTTAAAAAAACTATCTCGGAGTGTTTAGCACCCTCAAATGCACCCTCATGCCACTGCCTCGGTCCTTTCTGTCACCTCAGTTTTGTGCTATAAAATCAGCCTCTCTGGCAGGCTGCAATGAAGCCATAGCATTATTATAGACACTTTGAAATTTTAAAAGTGTACAATAATAATAGCATATTAGGGCAACAGAGCATCACATGGGGACCAGAAGACAGTGAGATCCAAAGGCTAGGTACCCTAGATGTGAGCAATCTACCCCAAAAGAGGCTACCCTTAAGTAGTGTGGATACAAATCAATCCACTCCACTTGGTGTTGGAGTTGCTTGGTTATTTGAAATTGGTAGAGTTGAGAATGTGAGAAAAAACATTCAAGGTTAGCTTTCTCCTCTACCTAAATGATTTTGCATGGGAGGAAGTGGTTTAAATTTGAAATTTTGGGTTGGTCTCATTCCTAGTTAGGAACACATTTTTTTTAGAAAAAGAAAAAAATTGTACTATCCTAAAGCTCTTGGGAAGAAAAAGAAGTTTTTGTCTGTAATGAAAGGTGTGGTAGGACACACTCATGTGTCATCTCTGTACCAGGCCAGTCAAATGACAGGCAGTGTTGCATTAAGATAACATGAAGATTTCTCCTTTTCATGATTTAAAAGGTGTATGTGGCATGTCTTTTCTGGTGACATTAACTTTAAGAAAAACATGTAGTTGCAGATTTCAGGGAGAAAGGGTATTTGTTGGCTTGTCTAGATTTTCTTTCTTCACTTCAACACGAGAAGTCAAATGTGAAAAGATAAATCAGCCCTTCTTGCATTGAGTCAGCAATATTGCCTGAGTTGTAGAAGGTGACATTTCCTATTAGTTAAATTTTCACAGGATCTTGTTCTCTGTGCAGTTTTTATCTCTGATGGATCTTGGTTTTGAGCTGTTATAGTAGAAAATTAAGGACCCAGAAATATAGTAACTCCCAAATCGTAGGAAAGCCATATCTGTGCCCAATTAATGGGCATTTTTCATGGGTAAAGTGCAGAGGCTTGACTGTAAAATCTAAAATCTCTTGACATATAGTATTCCTGAGCAGTAAATAACTTTTCTTCTATCATTTCCTGCAACTTGAATGTGTGGACAGGAATAATTCTCGTAGCTCATCTGTACCACTGATGCTGTATGTTGGACACGTTGGAACCTCACCATCTTCATTTCTGTACCCAAGTTGAACCATCACTTCCATCCATACGAACTCTTGCGAATAGCGAATCTTCCCGTCAAACTCAAAATGTGTGGAAGGGACTTCATCGTCTTACATAGGTGCTATGCTGTGGGTCTTAAAATGCAAAGGTTATTAAAAGAGGATACATGTCAACCAATCTGCAAAGACTGGGAGGAGATAATGAAAAAGATGGAAATAAACTGTAAGGTGACATCAGCAGTGATTGGATCTACTGTGTGTGAAAAAACGTTGAGAAGCAGGGCTGAGCGAGTTCTATAGTAAAAAATAAAAAATAAAATATCCAAAATAATATAAGCTTTCCAGAAGACCACGTAGAACATTTTAGTCTGGCAAATAATGCAATGCAACCTAGATTTTTCCAATCTAAAAAAACCTGTTTCCTTTCAAGATAAACTCGTGCACACACGCAGTGCTGGAATACTTACTCTAAATCAAACAATTATAGAAAAATAGTAGCAGAGGGGGCAGTGAGAGGTCATGTGCTTCACACCTTTGTGCTGAGGCGTGATCCGTCCTGTTGCTCCTCAACCCCTATTTGTACCATTGATATTTAAATGTACTTAAAATCTATTTTTCTCAGCGAGAATTTTCTGTAGGGCCTCATGACTGGACCAGAGAATTTGTCCATTGTTTTATCCTAGGATAACGTATGTGTTTCCAAGTAGAGGACTTAACCATCTTCATTATATAATGCCAAAGATTCAGACAATAGAAGCTAAGCCTGTTGTCAAATTGCATTTCCAGTTGACATTCTGTGAGACATTAGAAGTCACTGCATACATCTTCAGTGCATGTGGGAGTCATGACATTAAAAATGACATAAAACTTATTATGCAGACAGAAAATAAACATTTTCTTCCCTTAAAGAATTTAAGATTGATGGATAATTACTTTGCTTGCCAAGGAGAGACTTCCATAATCAGTATAAATCATAAGGTCATTAAATTGGTAGGGCAATGAGAAATAAATCAATGCCCTGAAGATGACTTGTAATTGCTTGTTGCAGGATACATGGCTGGATGATATTTTGTAAAGACCATACTGTGCATCTATCTAATTGGGTTGGATGTGTTAGAGAGTCTATAACAGAGCTAGCTGAATAAGTCAAAGACCACCCACATATGAACTAAATGACTTACGTGTCTGTGGGACATTCGGGAAAATCTCTACTTATTGCTCTGTCTCAACTCTATCAGGAAATTCCTAGGCTGCCTTAAAAAGGGACAGAAAAAGAAACAAAAGGTTGATGCAATTCATTTTGTGTAATGTTTCTAAAACCAACGATATGGAGACAAAAGTGACATGCAGTCATAGCGACAGCCATGCTATTTTTGAATGTTCTGCGTGTATGTCTTTCATAATTGGATTCAAATGACCAGAAAGTGACACTTCTCCCACAAGCAGCCAGCTCTTTCTTGTAACCAAATCTGATAAATAGTTCGGAATCAAATCTCAAGAAATTAAGGCTTTGCAGTTTGTGACCTTTCAGTACTGTGAGTTTATAACTAATATATTCATCAAAATCAACTTAATTAACATGTGCATCTGCAGAAAGGCAGTAACTATTCTAAAATTGAAGTAGATTGTGGTACAGAATTATCAGTGGGCTTGGCATCCTAGAGAATTGTTTTGAGTCTGTTTTGCAACCTGGGCAAAATAAATGCGTATATCTAAAACCCAGTTATTCTATTGTTTTCCCTGTAGATTCTGGACTTTTTTGCTCTCGGTTAACATCTATACCAGTCTGGATTAACTCCACTAAAAATAATAGGATCATTCCAGATTTACATCAGTGTGATTTTGTTTTAACATACCTGTTACTAGTGAAGTAAAAGGCAGGGATTTGTTAAACGTTGTTGCTCGTACATGCTTAGTTTCAAGCAAATATATTTGTTTAGTATGGATGGCACTGATAAAGTAGGTATATGACATTAGGGCTAATTCCTGTTGTGCTGGGAGCTGTACAAATATAGAAAAAGACATGTTCCTTACCTCCAGATGTCTTAAGATTACAAATGTAAATAATAGGCTTGGCAAAGTGATGCATCGTGCAAACAAATTAAAAAGGTACAATTAACACTGTTTTGTTAGTTATGTATTGTAGATGGGTTTTTAGGTTTTGTCTGTTTGTTTTTTTTTACCTGGGAGAAGACATAATGGAAAGAGGAGACAGTAGGAATAGCCAGATTAGTTACCACGAAAAAGCTGGAAAGGCATAGAAAGTGAGGACGACCTATTTGCCCAGTAAGTTACTAAGAAGGATAAAGCAAGTCTGAAATGATTATTTAATCTGAATCCCTCAGTTTTATTGTTTGTTAACTGAGAACAGGCACACAGACAAGTGTTAAAGACTCTTCAGAGCACTTATTAAAGCAGTTCACTATCTGCAGATTGCCATGGCTACTATCCAAGCATGTAATTCAAAGAGCATCATTCAAAATTCCAATCGTTATTCTAGATTAAAAATTTGATTATTGCCCCAATCTTTATAAGTAGCCAAAGCAAAAACTGCGTCAGAACTCCAAAGCATACAGGCTATTCAAAATTGAGATTAATCCTTCTGAATGAAGCTAGTCACTATCTTTCTAAAAACAAACTAGATGAATAAAGCAAAAAATTTATGTATGTTACATGTTTTTCTAATGGTTGAATTCAGTTTTAAATTTCATTTATGTTTATATTTAATGTTAAAGCTTTGATGGCAAATGAGTAAGAAAACAGCAAAATAGTTTCCAGTTTGTCCAATTACAGATAGATCTGTTTAGCTGGTTTAGAATGAAGTACTCAACTAACTTGAGGATTTCATGGCTATGTCTACTTGCCTGAATTATTTTGAGTTAGCCTTCAGAAGAAAATCCAAATGTTTTGAATTATGTGATAACATGAGCAATTAGAAAATACACTGCAGTGTCAAACATGATCAGTTTTAACATGGATATTTCTCTCCAGTAGACACAGTCTTCTAGTAAAATCAGTTTGCTGAACATAATAGAATGATTATATTCCTTTTATTGCTTGATTATATTCTACTTTCATCCTTTCTCAAACCTTTCCTGAATCATGGCAATTTCTTTTTTCTGGTGAGATTTAAACAATTGTCCTTTTCTGTTATCCGTGAGTAACAATGAGAGAAAAAGTTCATACTTTTCTGAAAAGATGAAGTTGTTATGTTTCTGCAGTGGTTTCTTAGAGAAGATATTGGGCCAGATTTTCAACTGCAACAGTTCAGTGCTGTTCCATCAAATCTGATTCTTTTAATATAAGCAAACAAAGCATGCAGTGAGGAAGACAGTACACAGGAGAGGTGAACAGAATAGGCCTCTGAGCCATATGAAGTTTGAACTTTGTTGAATGCCTAAAAATAAGTTTATGAAATAGTAGAAAAAAGAGATTTAAAGATTTCAAGGCTTCAGCTGGATAAACTAGAGCAATAGCATCTGCTGCTGTTCATTGCTCTGTTGCCATATCTCTGTATAGAGAAGGGAAAAAGAAGTTTTTGAAGCCTTTTCCAAATAATGATGTTGAGTAGCTTTCTTGGACTTGAACCCTTTCAGAGAAGTTTCTATCTTACCAGAACTGGGGAGCATGTTCTTTTTTCAGTACCGCTGGTGGACATTTTCATTTCCACCTGTGCTGTCTGAATGCAGAAGGGGGAAGACCATAGCGCACTGAATTGCCACAGATTGGCAGTTGTACTTAATCTTCATGATTGTGCAGCCTGTGCTTCACATGTTAGATAAAGAGGAGCTGGTCCTCCTGTTAAGCATCTGAACTTGGATGTGTAAAGGGTACACAGAAGATTAGGTAACATTTTCGAATCTCCATGACTAAATGTCTTTAAGAACAAATCAGACAGACATTTAGGCAGGGAAGTAGAGTAAAAGATCTTTTCTACCTCTGTTTTCTACAGTTCTATGATAGCTCTGTGCTATTCCTTTTCACTTTCCCTTCACTTCCACAATGACCTGGTAAAAGAATTGCAAATATGGAAGATGCAATTTCAACATTACCTGGGGAAGCAGATGGGAAGAGGGAAGCCAAAACCATTTCTTATTTTATTTTAGGAATTAAAGTTGAGGATAAGAGGTGTTCCCTTGGCCAGGGAGGCGGAGGGAGAGGAGGGATAATGCCAGCTGCTCTGTTACTCATGAAAGCAAGATCTCACTAATTTGATGTTCTTCTCCACCTACATACAGAGAATAATCATCTCCTAAAAATATTTATACATCCATACTGATTTCAAATAGAACACATGCTTCCAAAAATGTAATAAAGAGATGTATGTTCCAATAATGAAGGTTATAAAATATTTAAATACTTCCTCCGCTTCTCTCAAGAGGAAATGCCAAATAGCAAAGAGGAAGGAGATTCCAACTTCTCTTGTTTTTAGTGTGAGGTTCTTATTCCCCTTTGCTTTATCACTCTCTTCTCCCAGAATAAAAGCCTATTACTATTTCGTGATGCATATCCTGATCCAAACTTCATACATATGCATTGCCATATGTTTCACACATCATATGCTTTCCTTAGTTTCATTTCAGGTTCAACATCAACACTCTTTACCCATCATGCTTATATACACATACTTTGTTCATTTCACACATCTTCCTATGTTTGCAGAGTCGAATAGAGAAAGAAGTTGAGTTGGCTATATATCTTATGGGGAAGAAGAGACTCAAGCTCATATCTAGGTGCTTCTATCTCATCCTTACTCACTGCTTACTTGAAGAGAATAACATAGGATATTCACGGACCATATGAATCCAATCTAAACTCCCTTGCTTGTGCAGGAGTTAGTTGAATTTCAGGGAAATTAAGAAAGAAAACAATTATTTTATTTAAAGCATCAAAAGGAGAAATTACAAGGAGATTTGGATGTCTCTAGACAGCATTACAAAATTGAATTTTAGATTCCCTGTCACCTAGTGGAATCCCTTACTTAGTTTAATGTGCTGGTTATCCTGGGGACGGGTAGTTGCCTGAGTAGGGATCCTCAGAGGCCAACCTCCTACACAACCTAGACCAAAGGCATAGCTCACTGCCTGCAGCCCTGGTGCAGCTCAGGGTGCTCAAGACGAGACCTAGACATACATTTTAGACTCCAAAGAGTGTATCATGCTTTTCCAGATAATGAAGTCCCAGCAATATAAAAGGAATCCTGCTTTTAATGAGTGAATGGCAAAGAAAATAGGACAGGAAGGAAAAGCTTTAGGTGGTTGTTCCCAGCAATAAATCTCCTAAGAAACTGCTAAGGAACTGCTTATGGAGGACTTTTCACATTTAAAGCCTTCTTCTAGGACATTGCAGTGGCCAGGTGAAATGACTGCTGCACGGGGCACACAACAGATGTTCCCCTGGAATGTTAAGGTTTTTTCCTGGAGGTCTTGTTGAAGGCTGGGATTTTTTTTTTTTTTAGGGGGGTAGGGAGGCATAGCACAATTTACCTGCCAGGTACCTGAGGAAGGAATTTTTTTTCTTTTCTGAGTAGAAATGAGATGATAGAGCAGCCCTTTTCCTAAATTCTGCTTTCTTTTAAGACCATAATTATATCGTTACAGTATGCTAATGTACTTAAAACAGGTGTTGTAAAATAGCATTTCTTGTTATGTTTAAATTTTTAAGTCAGCAGTTACAGTGTATAAGATAATCAGCACTGAGCATTCCACCAATGTATTTAGGATCTTACATGGCAATACTATATACATTTCTAGACAATGATCCTTTTGATTTGTTTTCTACTTAGCATTTTAGTTATGGTTATGGATAGGAAGTATTTATGTTGTGGATGCTTACAAACAGTACCAAAATTAAGACTCCTTTTATCTTTTAGAGGAAGAATTTGTTTGCTTGGTTTATGGACCTGTATAGTAATCTTTTGGTTCCCAAGCCGAGAGATCTAGTGCTGTTTGGTGTTATTCATGGACAAAGTGACTTTTGGACATATTTAGATATTGAAGAACAAATTTTCAATTTTTTTGAGTTCCTTGTAGTTATTAACGTAATAATTTTAGATTACTCATAATGTAGTCAATGTTCTTGCGTATGGGGTGGCAAACCAAAAATTTACTTGGGTAGTAGTTCTGCTGATACCTGACAAAAAGCAGATGGGTTTCACAAAGTACAAATGTTATGGTTCTTAGTCTGAGGGACATACACTATCTGGATCTTTTCAATTATATCTCTACTGTCCCTATTCAAATATACTTCATTTTAAATTCTGTTTTGCAGTTCTATTTCAGCAAATGTGAAAATGAGCCATCCTATAACATAACTGATAATACCTAAGTTCATCTCCCTTCTCCAAATCATGTCATGTACAAGCAGCATTTGGGGAAGGAGGTAGGAATTAAGTGTTTGTTGTCTAAGGGTACAGCTGCCGTAGAAGGACCCTGTTCCTAAGTCACTACCTTCAGATGCTCAGGGCAACAAACCCCAGGGTATGGGTGTGAGCTATTGCTTTAGGATTCTGCAATATTCTAGTTCATCACTGCCATTAACCTGTGTCAGGGGAGGCACCTCACTTGACCTCTACCCTTTTAGAACCCTAAATATCAGAGGAAACATCTATACATTTGATATTTATACAGATAAGAATACAGCTTTATTCTCATTTGACATTTATATACAGTTACATTATGGTTTTTCAGATAAATGTCAAATGAAAGGTTTCCAAATCTGACATTTTTTAATAGTATGCCTAAAAATGTTACGGTCAAATGAAGGACCGTGATTCATGTGGCACTCAGAATGGTCTACCTGTCTTCTGCACACAACTCAAAGGCTAATTCCAGCTAAACAGAGATCACTATCGTAGCACCTAACCAAAAAGGAGAACAGGAGAGTTCTCTATGGAATTAATTAAGCTGAGGAAAAAAACCTCATTCTCAAATAATAGACACTCTGAGTCTTAGTATCAAAGAGGTGAATAACCATTTTAACTCCATCAGACTCCAATACTCTCTGACCAGATTCTTCTAGATATTTCACACATGAGGGGTTTAATGTTTAATACCAGATTTACTTATCTGTATATACTCGACATTATATGAGATTGAATTAAATTTGCTCTTTACAAAAATATGCAAATTTCACTTGTGATCAAAGAGAGAGTTGTTCTTGAGTTGGCCCAATAAAGGAAGATGCTATTCCATTAAGATTACTTCATAAGAAGATTTCATCAAAGGCACATAGAATTCCTGGCAGCATTTCTTCAATGCTATTGAACTCTACTATATTCTGTGTATAAGACCTTGAAAAGATGTAAGTAAATACTGACAAGTTTGTAGATTTGTTAATAAGTAAGTAAATTTGCAATCTATTTTACAGTGGTATAAGCCCTTTAAAAAAAAAAAAGTTTCAGTGAGATTTTATTGCTTTATGGGATTTTCTTTTGCTCTCTTACAGGAGAAAGGGACCTAGTCCCACATAGGTTCATATATGTACATTTATTTAGTACACACAGGATTTACTGCCTAAGGATTAATAGGTCTTCTAAGAATGCTCTATTTTATAGACATAGTTACTTCTGCTTCCACTAAGGGTTACTGGCCAACAAGATGTTACCATTGACATTTTGATTTGTATCAATCTCTAAGAAGTGACCATTAATAAAAATATATTAATCATATATTACCATTTTATATTTTATGTATACTCTGCAGTGAATTATGGTCAAGAAAAATCCAAGGGCTATAGTACATTTCAGCCTTATATAAAAGTGTTTAAGGGGCACTCTTATGCAAACTACCAAGACTTGAGGCTCAGACCCATAGCAGTAATTGCCAGGTTCTCAGAAGGAAAGTGGTCTGGGGGCGAACAGCCCCTTGCTCTCCTGCTTTGGCTCTGTTCTGCCGGCAGTCTTAGGGAGGGACTGGAGTAATTTGTTCCTAGTGTAGGGCCTAACAGCAAATGTCATTAACCTAACACCTTCTTGGAGCAAAGATTTATGAAAGAGAACAAAGGAGCAAGCCATCAGGAATTCATACGCAGACTATGAATGCCTAGTCTTTATAAACTTTAAATAAGTAGCTGTGTATGTGTGTGTGTGAGGGAGAGAGACAAAAGGACTTGTGAGAGTGCAGATGCAGATATACTTTTAGTTTTCAAGAATGTATCAATGTACCAAAGGTGGTATCTACAGTCCTTAGAGTTGCAACAAAATCTTATAAAATAATTGAGAATGTTGTTTCTTCTTTGCTGTACACCTTTAGATCAAACACGTCTGTGAAGCTCTGTAGAACAGCCTCAAGTAAAATTTGTCATGGACAGTAGTTTAACATGGACAATAAGAGCAGGCAGGAAAAGATTCTCCGCTTCAGCTGCATCTTTGTTCCACCTCTTTTCTTATGAGTAACCACGTTGTTTGTAAGAATACAAAGAAATTTTGCTTATTTGAGATAAGCGAGCTGCTTTTCTGCAATTTTATTTATAGACTTTAGTCCAGACATGCAATTGATATTGTGAGCTCTGGACCTGTCTTTTCAACAGCAATGTGTACTTCCTCGTGAGGTATTGTACTGAATCTCTGGGGTTTTTTCCATATTTCTATGAAATCAGTATATAGGGTTATTTCAGCTCTTCATGGGGTGTTTTATTCAACCACCTTTGAATAAAGGGTAACCACATACCACCCTTATCGTGGCAGCATGCCCAGAAGCATCTCACCGTGGTTCAGACAATGATCATTAAATGTCATTAATTACCTCCATGGAACAAGACAGGGAAGAAAGGCCAGAGTTGAGCTATTTTTTTTTCACCTAGTTCTACATGCTTTTGTCTCCTGGAATTCTCCACTAAAAGAAAAAGGGCTGCTCACCACTGCTCCCTGTATCCCTCCACTGCTGTTATCAACCATACTTATTAAATGGCCATAGGCCAAAAGTTCAGCCCTTTAAGCTCTGTACACAGGTATCTGTATAGGGTTGAAGCTGGCTTGGGCCCAGTTTTCATTTGAAGCATGTGCTGGTCTTTAGGGTTATGTGCCCAGCCACGCCCCCTCAGGAGAGGAAACTGAAATCAGAATTAGACCGTTAGCTTTTGAAATAAGAATATAGTTTGAAAAGAAATTCTTATGAATTATAAAAAGGTGCTTCTTTTGCTTTAAATCATAAGTTTGAGTATGAATCACATAACATCTTGAGATAGGCAAAACTCCTATTAGTGACATTTGTACTTTGTTCATGAAAAGGAATTTCACTCATCAAGAGTTTTTAATTATATTGGCTGATCATTACAGCATTGCAGATGTGAGCAAGCGTAATGTTTAAAGGCAGAAAGAAAATCTGTATAGTGAGGACTCTTCATCATTTTGATCTATGTGCAGATGAATAATGGCAAGGTAGAAGGGAGAGAGCTAGAAAAATGCTGGAAAGTAGAATTATGAAACCAAGTAACTCCACATTTACCCAACTGGTATCTCTTGGATATTTTTTCTTGAAGTTGGGGATGCTGAAGGAAGCAAACAAACCTTAAACCCCTTCTTTCATGTTATTTATCTCATAATATATGAAACTATGTCTTACCATCACAGACCAATCACCAGAAGAGAAATCTGTCATCATTCCAATGCAAAACATTTCCAGCAGGGCCCTGATCACTACAGCACTTCAAAGAACAGAACAAAACCAGCCATGTCAAAGTATCATTTTTGTCATATTTAGATGGAGAGTTCTGAACTAGACAGAAGGGTTTGTCTGAGGTTTGTCAGATATGGGAAGTCTGTGGACAAGATACAAACTGAACTTTGATCCAGAGCAGAGTTAACCTTTAGACTGTTCTTTTAATTCCCAGAGAATTCATATGACATCCCTAAGTACATGATTATAAAACTGAAACCTCACTAAAAATATTAGGCCTGATTATCATAACAAACATGACTCTGAACTGTACTAGATGAAATGTGTTATTGAACACGGAATTTAATTCTTTGTCCTTAAATGCATGGACTTTTTATACCTCTTTACTTATTTTGTTTTATTCTGTTAGTGTTAATCAACGTGCTGTCATCTGGTTTGTTATTCTTCCTTTAAGACAGTGAATATACCCATGGAAGATGCTGCACATCGATGACTTTACATTGCACTAATCAGCTGCTCAGCTGCATAGCCCTGGTCAACTCTTCAGGAATTGTTTGAGGCATTTTTTGATTTCTGAATAACATCAAGGTAATTAAGCTTTTTTTTTCCCCTCCACAAACTATTTGCAATGAAAATTTACTTCACCAAAATGTCTAAGTTAGATGCCAGATATGAAATTGACAACTTTTGTGTATGATTTAGATAGATTCAGATTGAACATATCCTTGTATAACTGAGTAGTTTAACATTAGTGCAGTTAAGGCTAATGAGTTAGTTCTCTGTCTTTTGCTGTATGTTTTTATTCTTCTTTTAAAATGTATTTGTAAACTGACATTACAGAAGAACATATAAAGTAACCTGGAAAACAGAAAAAAATTTGCTTATTCTATCATCAGAAAACAAGGGGAAAAAAAGAGAAAGAAAACAATGAGAGATATTAAAGAATGAGTTTTACCTAACTGTTCAAAGATTCTCCACAGACCTTTAAAACCTCATCTTATGTCATATGCCATCAACTAAATTATTTTTTTGAATTTTATTCATTACCTATCCCTGTACAAAGAAACATCTTAACATGGATTGGAACAAATTAGTCTATTCTTCTCCAAAAACGTGTACTTTGAATGAGATTAAAAGAGAATTTTAAAAAAAAACAAAACCCAAAAAACTATCCCTTATGAACACCAGATGGACCAGTTCGAAAAGAATGGGCATTGCCACACTTGGAATTTTGTTATTCCACGTCTGGGTCAGGTTTGCCTTCTCAGCATGAGAAGAAAATTCACATCTGCTTAAGTTTTTTTAGTAATTTATAATCCCAACTGCTGAAATTAGAAACAGGTGCCAGTTAAATGAAAAGGCGATGTAAAAAAAACCCTACACAATATGTTTTCCATAAGATTGGGGAAGTATAAACAGAGGAGAAAAAGATTGTTTCAAGTCATATGGTCAGGGAATCAAGGAACTTAAATTAAAAAAATTGTCATGAAGATAAGACCTTTAACATTATTTCATCCTTACATGTTAAGATCTGAAAGAAGTTGCACAGCCAACAACATCACTACTTCTCCATCATTTGTATCTGTATCAGAGAATCTGAGGTGAGAAAGTCCATTATGGTCTTCTAGTCTGGTCTCTATTCTGGATGCATTAGAATTTGGATTTCCCCCCCCCTCCCGCACCGCCCCTTTCTCCATGAGAGACATGTTCTCTCCATGAGAGAACAACGGATCGTACATTGGTGCCTACTACACAAAATAGTCATGTCAGCAGATAAGCAAACTACCAACGCTAAAGAACAACTAAGAAGGTGATCAAAAGTTAGAGAGCACTAAAATTTGAAATAGGCAACTGGGCTGACTAGATCTGGAGAAGGTTTGAGATGGTACAAATGTGTCTGTTTCACACGAGTTATGGAGTATCTTGTTGGCTAACATTTGTTGGCAGGAAGTTATTAAAATAATAACTATAAAGGTAAGCATATATGAGATTACTTCCTTTTAAAAAAGGCTGTATTAGAGAGAGAATTTGTTCAGATAAAGGGGAACATCCAGTTCTTTACAATAATTAGCCTCCAAAAAAACAGGTTGGGTAGGAGACAGTCTACATAGCATGTCGTTCATTTTAAGGCTATGCTGGAATAATAAAAACTGATTTTTTCTTGCTAGGAAAGAGCAAGGTTTATAGCCAGGGTGTTAGAGGAAATGATACTGTCAAAGCAGAGAAAACTAATAGAGCATTTGATAGCTGTTCTGCTTTCCAATGGATCCTTTACATTCATAAAGCTTAAAAGTCACAGTCTGTCAAATGGCTTCAAAACTACAGGAATAGTTTTGTGAAACCCCAAAGTATGAATGAGATGTTTCCTCTTTCCTTTCTTTCAAGGTCTTAAATTCAGATGACAGAACTCAAGACTTTAAATTTAAGAATATAAGAGAAGTCATAACATAAATGTAAATAAATGAAGACAGAATGTAAAACATTTGAAAATTATAAGCTTAGGAAATACTCTTTGACCTCATAGAAATCAGAATCAAGTAATTTGTTGAGAAGCCCAAGCTCTTAAAGCTGTCTTATTTTACAAGGAAAAAAATTATGAATTTATCACATGGAAATTGCACTTAATGGAAGTGGAGATTGACTCCTAATTGCCCCTGTTGCAAGTGAACACTAGAAATTAAAACAAAACTTTTTTTTGCATACTGTAATCTAAATACTGTACTTCTATATTACTTATATTGCCATTTATAAAACAAACAGATGGAAGAAGACTATATTTACTATTTCATACTATTTTAAAATAGTATTACACTATTAGTGAAAGTGAGCATTTCCGATTTGTGTCCAAGAATGTTAAAAAACATGCAGTTTGAAATAAATGCTGAAACAATTAGAATTGTATTACCAAAGAAACTTTTAGCTCCAGTAAATTAATCTGAACTTGAAAGAATATTCTATTCTTCTCTATTTATGAACAGCTTTGAGCGCTCAGGAACTTTATAGTGAAACAAAGTTTTAATACAATACTAATATGTTTGAAATTAAACAACGTTGACTTTAATTTTTAGTAACCCAAGGAAAACTTTAGTTTCATTAGGCAGTTTGAAAGGACAAGGAACATGTTTTGCTTTGGAAATTTTCTAGCATTTCTTTTTTCTGTTTCTAGTAGAAATACAGAATTGTCAAATTTTCTTGTAGAAAATTGTCAGGATGTCTAATTTTGGAGCACACTGAATTGAAATTTTTTTTGAACTTAATTTTTTTTTTTTTTAATTACACTCTTGTCTTTTTCACAGCATGGTCCAAAACCTATATACTCAAGTGTAGTCAAGTGCCTACAGCTTTCATTTGCCAGAGACAAGGGGGTAGTTTACTCATTTATTTAACAATATTATAATAGCTAGTGGTCAGGAGATTCTCCTGACTGCAGCAGTCTTGGATTTTTATCCTTGATTTCATATATTCTCCAATGACTCTATAACACAAAATGTGTATACGAATTTAGGAATACATAGTAGTCAAAGATTATTTCCTTTCAGATTTGCTGTGAGCCGCAATACAATGGGCATCTTGTGGTCTTTGAGCCTTATGAGTTTAAGCACTTTCAGGAGCTGATGACAGCAAATAAGCAGTGGTTTTAGACTTGGGCATCTAAATTTTCATTTATGTCCTAGACAGGCAAGCGCTTTATCCAGTTTTGCTCTAAGTACCAAGATCACGTGTGTAAATGTTGAATTTAAGAGGGCTGGGAGACAGCGAAGAGTAAAACAAATAGAAGTTGATTCCAGTGGTAGGGTCAGGAAGCATCAAGGTAGGGCAGACTGTGTACCAAGTTCTTTCCTGATGAAACAAGAAACCATTGTATTCAAGCCAAAACATATGGTGGGAAGAAGAGGAGGAGCTGCTTGCCAAGCAAATATAAAGAGGCACTACTCCTGAATTAAAGAAGCAGCAGTAGATGGGAGAAGAGCTAAACTGAGTTTTTCTCTGATGATTTAAGAAATATTTATGATATATCTTTCTCAGAGAGAAGAGGATTATTGGAATGTCACACTACTACTCAGTTTTTCTTAAGAATAATTACTTTTTTCCCCGATTCTGCCCACATGCTTGATACTATTTCAGCATAAAAGAAGGCATAGCTCTTGTTTCAAGTAAGTAATTTTTCATTAAGAGAGTCATGAATCTTGTGACAAGCAGCAGCGGTCTTCAAACTGCCCAAACCAGAGTTTCTAACTATCATTTATTCAAGATTCTTAATTAACTACAGTAGGTTCTGAAAACAATACCATAACATACAACTGAGTTTGAAGATAAGAGATCGTAGTTTAAGGAATTTGGCTGTACAACAATGGTACTACTATACTCTGAAATCTGCTTTCTGTTACATTTTATTGTGCTTGTCCTTTTAGTATTTGGAGTTTGGTGAGATCTTAAGAAACCCATAATTATTATATTTTTAGACATATGGTGAGGTAACTTCACTGATAATTAGATATTCTGAAATTAAATTGGTCTCAAAGATTTTCACAAAATTTAATATATGGTATTTTTCCAGAAAGTATAAAAACAGAACATCCTTTACCTGAAATACCTTAACGATGCCCACATTGTGTTAAAAATGTCCTCTTTATGAATGAAAATTTAACAGTAGTTCTTCAATTTCAGCACATTAAAAAAGATGACCAGTGGGAAATTTTGACTTTTTTAACTCTGCATATCATTGTCTGCTGTGATATCAATTGTGAAAGAATGTCAGCTTTTGAGAAGACATCTGCAGCCCATGAATCTCATAAAACTCACCTACCGTTTTACTTGCTGATGCAGCATCATGAAACAGTAGTACACCACAAAAGTCATGTCCCTCCAGTAAAGAACCAAATGCATTTTTAAGTCATTGTGGGGAAGATTGCATTTTGGTTCACTACCATTCACTGTCTAAACAGGATTCATTTTTCGTTAAACTTTTGCATTAATCTTGAGCATGACTTTCAATCCCTCTCCCCCATGCTCTGTTCTATTACTCTATATTACTTTGGCTTTTCTTCCAAAAGAACTTTGGCAGTAAAATGAATGTTTTCAGCACCTGAAATGTAATAGAATTACTAGAATTTCCTGAGTTGAGCCCCTGTTTGGTTACCTCTGGGGAAGATCTGCCAGTTGGGTTTGTGACAGGAGTCAGCAGAGTTCTCCATGACCAAGGAAGGAGCAGAAAGCTCAACTCTTTGGGAAGACTGTTTCCTGCAGTGTCCCTTCAGTACTCACCTTCTTTTCATTTCCAACTCCAATGAACACAGCCATGATGGGAGTGTACAGAGAGAGAGTCGGCCCTCCAGTGATGCAGGCAGAACACGGTAGGGGCAAATAGCTCTGAGACAGGAAGGGGGATAAAGCTGTTTTGTAATTCACTGTGGAGCATAAGACAAGGCAAAAAAAAAAAATAGGGTAGAAATGGAAAATTTAACTAAGTGTATAAATCTGGAGGAATTCCTAACTCCAAGGCTGGCATATTAGAACAAGGTCTATACGCACAATGGGGAATAAAAGCCACGAGATAGTGATTTTCAAATCTTGATTTTTAAATCTTAATTTTTAGTCTATTATGCTTTTTTTTTCTTTGGCTGAAGCATTTTTTTTTTTGATTTACCGCACTGAACATATGACTGAAATATATGTGTACTATCTAATATGCTGCGTCTCTCAAAACAGTAATTTAAGATGAATCTCATTAAAAACCCTCTTTCTGAACAGATAAAGCGGTAATGTAATTTTAATGAGGTAAGGTGATTTCTTGCTGTGCAAATGTGCCTAGACCTGTAAAAACACCGTTTTCTTTCTACCCAGTGGGGATAATCATGAGTGTTTATCGATGCATCATTGTCCTATTTGCTGGTAAGACTGACCTAGTGAGCTACATATAAGAACTAGGGACTCCTCTGCCAATAAAAAGGTCAGTATTGCTGTTCTGAAATTGCATTGTTTCATTGTTAGAATTGTTATAATGTCATTGTCATAAACTTTCACAATCTTGTTTGTTTGAATTACAGCTTTCAGTTGAATTTGTCATGACAATTTTTTTTTCTACTTAGGTTTCCCTTTTGCTGCTGATGATTGCATTTAAAACAGCACCCATCAGAACTGTGGGGGATTTTCTTGGGTTTCACCATGCTCAGAATAGTTTCTCATGGTTGCAAGAAAATCATACTCTTCCTTTCTGGAAAACACTGCTCTCATGTTGAAGCAGCTTCTTAGAAAATGTAGAGTCATTTGCTTAGCAGTTTTCCTTTCTTATTATTTTTCTTTTTTTTTTAATAAAATCTTTTTTTTTAGCAGGATGTATGGAAAGGAATAAAAGAGAGCAGGAAAGGTGTTCTCAAAGCACAACGTGACAGTATTTTTAGAAAACAAACCCAGAAAAAAGGCTGAAAAAATACCTGAAATGCAGCTTCTCAGATACAGAAATTACCCCACCACTAATTCACAAAAAAATGACAGGAAACAAATCCCCTCCAAAATGAAAGTAAAGTGAACTCTATCCAAACCTCTTGGAGCCTCTTTGGTTCCGCTTAACATAAAGCACTCTGGATACTTTGGGAAATTTCAGTTATCATTATATATTGGACACTTCAGGTCATATTAGAATAAGATGATGACCAAAAATGCATGGTTTTGTGTATTTTTACATTATGCTGAGGCATTTCAATTTTTTTTTTCTTAGTTTTATCTAAGGTCGTTTCTGACATTTACATATTGTTATTACTATGATTATTACTGGTTTGGGTTTGGCTTTTGTTTTCTTTTTACGCTTTAGTCATAGTAACAGGTCGAAGTTCTAATCTGGATCACAGACCTATTGCAAATTTATTTTGTAATTTTCCTGGAGGGGCTATATTGTATTTTACACTAAATAAATTCTATTAATTTCTTATTGTCTTCCTAATTTTTAATTTATGCTAGTCATTGAATTATTACTCATACCTAAATTCAGCAAATCCCTAAAGTACAGAGTTATCTAATTTCATATAAAGCAATGGAAAAGTTCAAAATTATGTAAAATCTCTGCTTTTGAGTACAGGTATAAGATAAGCAGAAACTTCCAAGGAAAAGACGTTTTAATTAATATCTAAATGATTAATGTATATTGCATATAAAAAGACAGATCTGAGAGAATCTTGGAAACTATTTTCTTTTCATTTCCTATTTGTTGAAAAATTGCTTCCATAAAACAATGATTAATTCTAAATTGGACTCCAAGAGGTTTTTTAACGCTGCTAAATTTGCAAGAATATTTTGTGAATTACTGGCATGCACTTAGTTTTTTCTAGTTGGGACTTCTTGTGGAAACATACATACTTTTTTAAATATCTAAGGCCAACTTGTTAGCTAATCAGTAATAAAAATACTGATCTCAATGTGCAGATTCTAGACAAAGCCAAGGGAACTGGTTTAGGAGCATTTAATTTCAATGAATGGACATTACAGTTTTGAAGAAAACTGAGCACTGCCATCTTTTGTTGGAAGAGACTAACTGCAGCTTTCAAGTGTCGGAATATTTGGATCAGTTCTGATTTGTACACACTACTTTTTATGAGAAAGTTTGTTTACCACTAATAAGACAATTTTTTTTCTATTAAACACGAGAAAGAACATTTTCTGTGGAGAATATTTGCTGACGGAGAAGACTTCAAGCATGAACAAAGTTATGAACAAAAGTCAGGACCTATCATTCTACTAGACTACTATACTTTTATAAACTTCAGACCAAATCCATAAGAATAGATATGGTCCTTTTTTTTACAATAAAGACAATGCATTCAAGTTTGATTTGTTAATGTAGCTGATGTTTTTAAGGGGGAAAAAAAAATCCTACCTGTAACCTGTACTGCTGCTGAATCACAGTTTATTTTCTGAGAAGAGAAACCAAGTCTAGGAGTGGTCAGAAGGTCTTTGTTTTCCGTTTTGTAGTTCAGGAAGAAAAGGGTGAAATGACAAATGGCAGGTACTGTACATGAAAATGCAGAAACTTTTACGTCTCAAATTTTATTCATTGTGTATTATGGCAGCTTAACAAGGACTGGTGCTTCATGATCAAAGGAGTTTGTAAGGAATAGCGTAGTGCCTTTCAAAACTGGGAGTTCTGTGGTTTTAAAATGGTTATCAGTTCATCATTTTTCCAAGTAGAAAGATATATCAGACCCACACCTACCATTTTTGTACACATAATTTGCTCATATCTATTACTTCTTATTTGAGTTCTTTCTGGAATTTTTGTAACTGGCAAAGTTAGGACTCTCAATGCTGCATTTGACTGTCAGTCTTTGGCTGAAGATGTAGATTACCTACAGGCAACTATTTTGATGCCAGTACCTCAGTAGGAGTTAAAAAAAGAAAAGAAAAGGAAAGGAAAAAAAAGTTATATATTTACATAATGAGCTTATAGTACATTTGCTGCACTCCCCCTGTTCTTCCTTCCCACTGTACAGTAGATTCCCACCTGGAAGTTCAAGATGGTGGAAGATGCTATGGCAGAGGGAAAAGAGTGAAGATGCCAGATGATGGAAGAACCCTCATTAATGTGAGTGCTGGGCATAAGCCATCCTTTCACCTGAATATCTCTACTGACGAAGTTTGTCCTGAGCACCAGACATCCTAAACCACAGTAAGGAGCGTGAAACGTGAATTCTTCTCCACAGTTGTGGCTGTAAAGACTTCTCGATATTCCCCATTCAGATGCCACCCCAGTTTGAACACTGGGCATATCTGAAAGGGCAACCACTATATTCTTGCTCTATCCAAGCCCCAGATGATCTAAGCTCAATAGGCAGTGGTTTTTTTTTTTTTCCTTTTTGGAATATCCAAATCTATACTGTAAATATGTCACTTTGCTTTAGAACCAAAATTGTTTTCTAAACCACTATCAGTACTTTAATACAAAATGTGTTTTCTTTTGGCATCTCTAAGTTTAGTTTCTAGCTTATAGTGCTTGACCAGACATTGGAAAGTCTGATTTATTTAGTTATTAACTTTTCAAATGGTCCTTTTCCTTTAAAAAGGATTGAATCAAAACATTATTTTGCTTTATTTATATTTTCCATGTAGAGGAAATTAACCGGCTTGTGTAAGACAAGTAACAAACACTATCAAATCTTAGCCCTTTTATCTCTCAAGAGCCCAAATTTAGTAATATTCCAGTAGCTTGTATGAAGGAGCTTTGGAAAGCGCATCAATTGCCACACAGCTCATCTTGTAAAAAAATCAAGTGGGAAAGAAGTCCACTCTGGATTAAGAAACATAACCCTCTCCTTCCAGCTACCAGGACCTTTGTGTTTCAGTGTCGTCTCCAGTATTTGTGCCTTCCACAAGTCTGAAGCTAAACAGATCAGCATCACTGATGGCTTTGGCAAGTCTCTGAGTAAGCAGACTAATTATATGACCTCATGTGTATATTTGGATGTGTGGGGCATGACTGGTGTGAGCCTGAATTTAGGAAAGAAGAGACCTGCAACCTCCTGTTATTCATCAATGGAATGGCCTACAGACCCCTGCCTTGCCCTGAAGACTATCTTAAAATCTGAGATATAATATTTAGATAACAAAGATTCTTATAAGCCTTAGAATTCTGTCATTCTCACTTCTTTCAAAATCCAATTTGTGGAATAAAAAGCGCTCTCACTGTAATCTATTTGGATAAGAAATAATTAGACTCTAAATGTATTAATATATATTTAATGCATTAATATGTTCAGTCACTGGGCTTATCATACAATTTTTATTCTTAGTTTTCCCAACAGGCTATGGTAATGACCGTTTCACAGTCTCCAAAAATGAACTGCAAAAATCTCATTTGGCTCTATGAGTAAAAACTATTTGCTCAAACAGCAAAATGTTAATGAGCACACACCTATTAATCACTGTGTCTTTTGCTGACACAACTTGTTAACAAGGTTTCACATGAAAATTATTGAGCAATTTCATTCTATGCCCTTAGCTTTCTTGGATATGTAAGCACTGAATTTTGAAAGACATAAACGCCACTTATCTGTGTCTTCTTTATGTAACCTCTCCTAGAGATTTGGCCATGCCAATGCTTTTACGAATATTAGCACTATTACACAATCAACAGAATGCCCAAATACCCTGATTATTTGTTTACTACAGGTATAGTTCAATACATTTACTGGAGGTATAGTTTAATACACTCATTCTGTCAGAGCAATTTTTGCATAAAAGGGGGTGGTGGTGTTTGTGGTTTTTAACCTAATAATATAAACACATTTGAGTGATTGCTATATGAAAGGAAAAGTGTTTCTGCCCCAGCCAAGGCTACAGTCAGTTTTCAATGGATAAAAAAAAAAAAAAAGGCAAATTTGTGCACTGAATTCACTTTTAGCTGCCTTTACAGATCAGGAAGAGTTACTTTTCTCTTCTGTAAAAGAATAAAAGTTCTAGGAAAAAAAATACTCATGGTAAGTGCAAGGGCTCCTCAAAAGTAATGCACACAGTCGGGGTCAAAATGAGAACAGTGATGCTTTTCCTGGATAAGAAGGGATCTCCGACTTCTACCAAGTGTGGGACAATGGGCACTGCCCTATTTGCATTGCTACCTCTCAGTTCAGTTCTTCATGCAACAAAATTTACCTTACAATTTCCAACTCTAGTGTGTTAAAAGTTTGCATAGTAAAATCCTAAACTAAGGATGTGGTTTGGGGGATTTTTTTTGCTTTTTTTTTAATAATAAAAAAGCAGGATTTTTGAAAGCAGAATATGATGATCTGCTTATGGGCAACGCAAAAAACATCATAGTAACAAATATATAAGCAATACAAATAACTCGTTCAACAATCATAATGCATTTCTTTCAAAGACTGCGATTTTCAAAGTATTCCCCCATACACTGCAGCCTGGCAGTAAGGCAGCCACCTGCTGCTGGAAGTGAAATTACTAGATCTGAGAAGTCAGGCATATCCTGGATCGCTTCTAGTTCATTCACGATCTTGCACTTTCCTTACTAAGTTCTGCTTCCTAAGTAATTAGGTGGTATCTACTTACATGCAGTAGACTAACCTGTGTCTCACGCATTCATGCCTCATTTCCTCATTTAATGCTCTTTTCAGTCTTGTTATTTATTTTGTTTAATATTACACTTCCAGCTCTATAGCGGAATGAGTCACACTCATTGCCATCCACAACAGCACTCTCCAAGGCCTGTGAAACAATAAAGTAATTTGTAAAAGCTTTTCCACTGAAGTTATATACAGTCAGAGAAGCTAACCTTTATTTTAATGGCACTCAAATTAGGATGAAGTTCCATTCAGAAAAGATTATTCATAATAAAATACAGAAGAACATCATGTATTTTATATGATTAAAAAAAAAAAAAAGGAAAAAGAAAAGAACCCACAACATCACAGCCACAACATACCAGGATAGTGGTGTGAGACACAGTGGCTTACACTCTCAGATTTTTTTTTTTTCATTCAGAAACATAAAAAATAAAAATAGACTGAAAATTTCAGAGCAATTTTCTTCTTTGCCATAGAAAAGGGGAGATCATGTTCTCAGAAATTCCTACATTAAATATAGAACGACTGATTTATTTTCCTCACAACAGAAAAGTAATTTCTCATTTCAAAATATTGTTTCCTCCGAGTTGTATGCTGTTCCCTGTTCAGCTATCATTATCCACCTACGATCATTACATTTTGCAATTAGAATTTGGAACAAAAAAAGTAATTATTACCTTCCTGAAGGTGACATTGACAGAGAGACAATAAAATGCCTATGAGATAAAAGACAGGCAATCCCTTCTAACATACAAAAGGAATTTATTCCTTGCTAGCCAAGAATAGTCCAGAACCCAAACACAGAAGGATCTGTTTACCTATAACAGGAGGGGAACTCCTGTACTTTTTCCATTAAGGAAATCACCATTGTTTCAATTACATCAATAGAAACTTGACGTGTGATAGTACATTCCTTTTTTTCTGTCATTTTAACCACAAGTTTCAGTTTATTGATTGTGGTAGGAATATACTGAACGAGGAGATAGAAGAATTGGTATCATTACTCTCTTACTTTTCCTTAAGGTAGCTCGCTCCATTGACTTCCACTGGAATAAACATCGGAACACCCAAATGCATATATTACTTATCTGTACTTACATCGCCCAAACTGTTCTGTAAAGTTTAAGCAAGCTTCAAGATGCTGGCCTCCTGTAACAGTCTATAAAAATCACCTCCTGAGGCCATTTAATCAAATCTTCAGTGAAGTACAAGTCAGAACACAGTACGGCCGATTTCAGGGCGACCGTGCCATTTCTACAGGCATCGCCATCTGCCATGTTTATTTCTCCAAGTCTATAAAGCATAAGATAATTTGTCCTATTTACAGTTGATGTGAGTAGGGTACAAACACTTAACACCATTCCCATGTTAAGAAAGTTCTCAGCTTGCCAGAAAACGAAAAAATATTTAATAATATGTGCATGCAGAATTCAGAGTCTAATCCTGTGTAGCTCATGAATTCCGTTAACTTGGGTTCAAGATGACAAATACAACCCTGAACAGAGAAATATTGCTGAAATGGAAAAAATATTAGGCTCTTGTTGTTTGTTTTTTTTTTTAAAAAAAAATAAATAAACAAACAAACAAATAAATAATTTTACCTTTATATGCTGGAGGAGCTGGAAATGAAATTAAGGCTTTAGACTCCCACACTTCTAATCTGAAGCTCAGAACATACATAAAATGAATATATTTTACCAGAGCAAAAACATGACTAGTCAACCAATGCAAAACCACCAACAGAATTACACGCTGGCATTTGTGTCACTGTGAAGAGTATTCCATTCCCATTTAAGGAATATTTATTTCTTTCAAAAATTAAACAAGCATTATCTGACACATTCAAATATCATAAGTTTTCACTAGTTTTTAAAAAAAACACAAACAACATTAAAAGTATAATTTTAATACCATTGCAATGCTATTAAAAATCAAAGTATAAAATTTCATGCATGGAGAAGATGATGAAGGGGAGCATGTATTTTATACCATCTTAAAAAATCTACTTGTCTCTTCTTATAAATTGTGCCATGAGACTTCTTATATAATAAAGTTTAGTTAAAATAAGTTTTCTTACCTGCATCCATGTGAAGACCATGGCACGTTACAAGTCTATGTAAATGTCCCATACACAATTTTCAGTATTCCTGTATAGACAATGTTATATTTCTGTAATATTCTAGAAGAAACATAATCGTCTTTGGGTGTACACTGACATTGTTAGCAGAGTCCTTTACAACAACAGAGTACCTTCTGTAATTTTCCCGAGAGCTGAAAACTCTTTCAAATGAACATGAGTCAGGCAGTACTTTCGGGAATAATGTTGCAAAGTTGTGAATGCTGCTTACCTTTCCCATGAATACCGCCTTTTGGAGGAAGTACATCAAGTGTCAGAAATGATGTGAACTCTAGTTTGTTGGAGTACCTGTTAGCATAGTGATATTTTCAAAGATATTGCTCTATGATGTCTTGATAACTTTGAAGAGAAACAGCTATTTAGGTTGACAAATGAAACAAGGGTTGCACAAACCAAATACATGAAATTGATTGTGTCTTGCTGAATGATTTAAATATGGGCTTAGATTCAAAGCTCATTGGCACTTTTTGATCCAGGAGAATTTTATATTAAATATTGGTTATTCAAAAATCTAACATCAGCTTGTTTATTGGCAATGTGCTAACAATAAAGAACTTGACTTCGAGCACTCTGATGATAGTTCTGAGACCTCTTTTAAACTTAAACACACATGCTCATCTCTTCCACTGTGTTCTAGGAGCCTGCTCTACTATAATTGTGCCCTCTGTTTGGAACTCTAGCCATATGGCAGGTGTCACTATGATTACTTTAGAAATTAACCTCTTATCAGAAGCAGGAGAGAGCACAAGGTGGCACAAAAAAAAATAAATCTGAATTCAACAAGAACCATTTACTTCTTTTGCAAATATTATTACGCTTCTAGGAGAGGCTTTCTTATTTGGTGATATCACTATTGTTTATTTCAGTTCTAGCTTCATAAAGGTGTGTCTTCTTGGGGTAGATGCTCTCTCAGATTTCTGATGGTTTTGCTAATTTTTGTCAATATTGAAATTACTTTAAAAAAAAAGAAAAAAGTTGTACAATAATATTTGCAAAATTGTCATCTTCCAAACAAGTATTTAGAATATTTCACTGTGTGACAAGATTAATATTTCATAGAAATAAACTTCTTGAAGATATGAGCAATTTTCATAGAATGGGTGACTATACAAGGTTGATTTATTATAACAAGTGTTCTAATAACTTTTATTAAAGGGCTTCATACAAAGCTGGGATTTCCAAAGTTGTTTATGGTTAAAGTTTTCAAAATCTCTCGTCCTGTACGTCCTTATGCCTCACATAGTATTGCTAGTCTGTGCTTAACGAATGACACATGAAAGGCTGTTTGGAAGTTGTGCTGTAGGGAAGGACTTTATTCTGAGTCATGAACAGTGCTGAACTGTAGACTCATTAATCTGATTAAAAGCATGGCTCGTTATAGTGCAGCAGGTTATGCAATTTTTAAATAATACATAGTTTGTCTGAGGTCTCATTAATTGAAGTTATTATGTATTTTATTTATTTTTATGAGTTTTTGATCTAAAGTGTTGTATTATTATGCTGTTTACATCATCAAATTTGCCACTGGCCATGCATGTGCAACACCTGAATGTTTGCAATGCCTTATAATGCTTACTAGATATTTGGTTGAGTTTTCAGCTTTTTTGTATGATTTAGAATTATGAATCACCCGAAAGATGAATGTATTGCATATCTTTGGTGCTTGGCCCTTCTCTGCATCCATTTTGAAAAATGATTATACAACTCAAAAGGACTGCTAATAAAGAAGCTTATAACAGAATTTAAACAATGCTTTGAAAGAAACTTCCTCCCTCTTTTTTAAAAAAATAAATTAAAATAGGATATACTTAACAAAACAATCTACTGAAAATTTAGTTCTATCACTGCATTCATGCACATACTCCTTTCCCTGGTGGACAAAATCATTAAGGTCACAGTGATAAGATTATTCTTTCTATGAATCGCTCAGCATTACGAGTGATTCAATCAGCAAGGCAACAAAGGCAATGAACAAGGCAATCAGCAATAAATAAAATATTATTCTGAATCACCTCAATAGATGCCAAGTCAGTAGGCAGCAAATAGGCAGTAACAAAAAAAAAAAACCAAAAAAAAACAACAAAAGAAAAAAGAAACTCTACAGCAAAAGGAAAAACATTAACACTGCAAAGCCAACTCAGTTAAAAGCTTTGGTTCATATTATCCTGAGATGAACCATCAATGCCATTTTTAGTAGGAATATATGATGATTCGAGTCATATCTGATCTACTGTCTCTAGTGAATGCAGAAAGTTGATCTGTGTCATAAAAGATGCAGGAAACATCCTGGAATCAGACTCTATGTGGAGAGAACAGTAATGAAAAATTTCCTTTAAGACCTAGGATTTCTTATTTGCAGAGCCCTTGCTGACAGGCTTATGTTTGACATGACGTGTCTGGAAAGCTTGTAGTTGTTTGGCTCTCATATAATGTACTCTGATTCTGCAAAGAACTGCTTCATAACTCAATTATAGTTCACTGGGAATATGACATTTACTAAGAAGAAACTGTGAATGACAGACAAATTCTTAGAACTGGGGTGGGCTCTGGACCTTTTTGTCAGAATTGCATGTACTTCTCTCTCATAGACAAACACACCTTTTGTAGAGATGGCAAATTCTGTTTCAAAGCTTGCCACTTCTTCCAGGTGCTGCAAATACGTATCCTGAGGGTCAAACAGCAAAAATAAATTATTGAGATTTTCACTTTCTTTATGTAACTTTCAGACAAATTCTGAAAATTTACACAGACAAACCTTCTACTAGTGTTGAATAAGAACATGTAAAGCTAAAAAAACCCCATATTAACTAAGTCCAGAGAAGCTTCAGTAGAAAGTAACTATTGCTGGTAAGGTTTTTTCTGAATATCAAACTCACTTAGGGGATTAAACTAAAAGATGCCAGATGGGACTTAACCAAAGGAAACTCAGTTTCCTGGGAAGCGACTATTATGCTAGCTAAGAAACTATCATCAGAACCATAATCAGAACTGTTTCCCGGGGCTTTCTTTTGAAATATGATAAACTCCTTTTTTAAAACCTGGGCCATACATCCCCTCTCTAGGTACTCAGGTCCCAAGAAATAACACCACATGGAAGAGAGAGTTTTCCTGGGATTGTGACATCCCAGACTTCCTAGTACATGCACACATTCTTCTACCTGTTCAGTGCTCAACTTACACAAAGAACAAGAGAAAGTCCTATCAAAGAAACATGCCGTATTAATGCAAAAATCTTACTGAGATGCATCTGAAAAGGGAAGTACAGTCATATAGCGATAGAACCATCTAAATCATAGAGCTGAGAATCCATTTGAATGTAAGACAGCATACAAATTAACTAGTATAATTCAACACAGTGCTATTACTCCTCAACCCTGTCTCACAACATGCTGTTGAACCTTCATCCAAATTAACTTGCATCTTTCTTTGACACTGTCATGGTCCTTTCATCTACAAACAGTTTATCTGTATTTTAACAAGATACAATCGCGTCTTTAAATGAGGATGAGCTAAGCAGACAAGGTTTGAAAAATTCATACTCATGGATCTTTGAGCTGAGAAGCATGCAAAGTCATGCACCCAAGTATGCCAGACCAAGTAATTAGTATTTGAAAATGTTAGTGTTTTAGAAGTGTTTTCTTAGGTGTTTCAATATAAAGCTATAAAATATTTTGACTGTCAGTATTTTTTTTAAAACAAGAAAACACCACCAAAAATAAAAAAACAACTCATGAAAGAAAAATTCATGTTCTTTTGTTTTTTCTCCTTTAATACACATGGTAATCTCTCTCTAATACACACGGTAATTAAGTGGATAATCTCTCCATTATTTAGTGCTTCTATTTTAAACAGACCTTGTCTATAGAATCATGAATTATAATTCCATGGACTATGGAATGGTTCCAGTAGTAGCCCCCTCACTTATATGGTCATTGGGATTTTACATCTGTTAAGCATCATGAGTTATGTAAATATACTACTTATTATTAATTGATCAGAGTTTACAAGTAGTTCTAGATTTGCTCCAGGGGGCTCAGCTGGTGTACGTACCAGGTTGTCTGACATCAGATGTTTTTGGTTTGAATCTGTTTTTCCACTAGGCAGATTTTAATGATTTTTCCCTACTGTTACTACACTCACAGGGAATCATACAGTCAGCTGCTTCATTCAAAAAAAAAAATCTAAGATTTACCTGTTCGCCACCACTTGGACTAGATGATTGTTGAAGGTCCCTTCCAAGTGGAACTATTCTATCCTATTCTATTTTATTTAAATAACTTACAGAGTTGTAGGAAATAACTGACATGTCCTTATCTAGAAAGATGGTTGTTTTGGCCAGTTTCACTGACACTACAACTGCAGTGTTGAAAAAAGTTTTCCTTACGTCAATTCTTACCTGGTAATAGTACATGAAGTTCCCAGCTCCAAATACAACATCAACTCTTCACATTCATCTTAATCACTAACGACTTCCCAAGCAGAAAAATGTAAATCGCCTGTGTGAACAAATTGGATTTTCTGGAAGAAAACGAAAGTGAATGAAAAGCCTAGGTTTACTTTACAGGACATCTAATAGCATAATATTCCTTTCAAATCCCACTCCAGTTATTATAATCATGCATTTTGCCTATCACTGAAATAGATACAGGATTTACCCCAGAAAAAAAAAACAATGTAGTTTTACAGTTCTATAGGAAATAACAGGAAAATTAACAGTTTATTGATTGACAAAGAACAAGTCCTTTCAAAACAAATTTCTAGAACACAGCAATTCTGTAGCCAAAAGCTAGTGTAGTGAGTTAGTGAACCACAAATAATCACTTTTCCCTGTCTCTGCGTCTGTCCTGACTGTTTCTCAACAGAAGCTTGAGTGCCTGTTTTTTTTCTTCTGAAAACAATGAAAATGTAAAGTAGCAATCAGAACACAGAAGTTTTAAATTTTTTTTTTTTTAAAAGCAAAACTTCAAAGTGCCTGTTTGGAAAAAAAAATATTGAATTAAACTTACTCTTTAGCAAAGTTAGCATATCAAGAGAAAATCTGTCCTCACCTGCTGCACAAAAAAATGGACCATCCAAGCAAAAAACATCCCAAGAGAAAAATCTCACAAATGAAAAGAACTGTGGAAGATACCTAGCTGTTTCTGAGATAAAATATTTTGTTAAGCTGGAGATGATTGACCTTGCTTGGGTAGAAAGACTTAAAAAAAAAGGAAAACTGGCTGGGATCAAAGAACCATGGCTCAGTATTATTTTTTTTTTTTTTTTTTTTTTCAGAATGAGCTTATTTGGGGCAGGTTGTTTGTGCTTAGCAGTCACATCCTTCTGGGCAACTTGCTATGCAAAATACATCTGAGAACAGACACAGAATTTTTTGGAAGGAGATAGATGACATATAGCAGGCACAAGTATCTGTCTTCACTGGGAGTCTTCCCAGCTGAATGCAAAATTTGCCTCCTGGTCTCTGGGCATAATTCTACCAATAATGCTTTTTTGTAGAAGACATTTATTCATGAACATTCAACTACAAGAAACAGTTATGTTTTCTAAAGAAATGACAAAATAGTTAATGTTCATGTGTTAATAGATGGGGCTTACAAACATTTGGGAGCAGTATATGCTTTGGACAACTTATTTATATAGAGCGTAAGATAAATTGTAATATCACAAAAAGATATAAATAATACGTACATTTGTTATCTGTGTAGCATATTTCCTTCCAGAGTATCTCTGATCTTTTCAATATTATCAGACTTGACTTTTGGATGAAGGAAGAACCTTGTAACAAAAGACACCAGAGAATTCTTACTTTCTGGGTACATGCAGAGCCTCTAAAGTCTCATACAAAAGGTTTCTATAGAAACCTGAAGGGCTCAACCAACCAGTGCTAAAAAGCTGAACCCCGAGGCCTACACAAAACCCACAAACACATTTATCTGTCCTAATGGCTCCTGAAGTCACTGATTTCTCTCATGCTTCAGCATACCTTCTTAATATATGATGTTGTACCTTACATTAGCATACTCTATCTTTGAAAATAAAACATTCTGATAACTGTTAAAGACATGGCTTTAACTCAGGTCCTTAACTAATCCCAAAGCTAGTGAATTGAAAATTAACTCTGATCCCCTTTTTGGCATATACTATCTCCTAGGACATATAATATGAGTTTTGCTTTTTTTAAAGGAGCTGTTTGTCCTATATATAGTTATGTTTCAAACTGTTACTCACTAAAAGAGCAAGTATTTTTGGTTCCTTCTGAAAGTCATATTTCCATAGTGATGCCTAGCTGACAAAAATATGCAATACATCATGATAACTGAAAATTAACTCACTATCACAGATACTGCTCCCAGATACCATTTTAAAGTCAGTCTGGAATATTATATTGGTGCAAAATTCAGTTTTGAACCTTATTTTAATATATATTCAGTATAAAGCATTCACTTTTCTTAATTTTCAGCTTGTTCCCTGTTTCTGTTTTTGTTTGTTTCAATTAGTTATTTGAGGCTAAAATAGAGGTAACGTCTCATTTCAGGGTCCACTCCTAAATAGCAGCTTGGATGAGGCTGCACTAAGTTTGGCTTCCTCTTCCCTGTGCAGGGACACACTCTCCTAGCGCTGCTGCAGCACTGCACAGTCCTCCAGCAGGCCTTGCAGAAGACTTCCATCTCTACTCTCCACAACATGTTTTTCCATCATGCTCATTTTCGTACTATAGAACCACCAGGGTCATCATTCCTGAGACAGTATTTCTCCATGTTTGTCTCCAGAATGCTCATAAATGTTCACGTTCTGTTGGTGGTTAAGGCTGTGCAGAAATCCAGAGAGAGATACACATCCACTGGGTCACCAAAGATGAAAGCTTTCACTGAGCAGAGGGTATATAGCACAAGAAAGATGAAAGGCAGCTCAACTCTATCACGTACTTTGGGCACTGCTTTCAATGTGCCAGAAAGGATAGACCACATATTTCTCACATCTGTTTAGTGGGAGTTTTTTGTTGTACAGAATCTTTTTGTTTTCTTGACAATTGTCTTAGAAATGCAGATTCCCTCCATTTTACTATTTCTGATATTTCATTATGGCTCAATTTCTGTTAAAATAATATTTCAAATAGATTTCCAGTCCATAAATATAATAATATTTTCTTTCCGCTACACCAAGAAGAACCTGCAAGAATCACAGAACTCCAAAGCTCAACAGCATGCCAATGCTTAACAAAGAAATGGCTCTCCAAGAGAAATGGAGCATTCATTTCTCTCTGAGTTTGCAGAGGTACAATAATAGGACATACCACAGATATCAATTCCAATGATAATTATTCATACCATCTACGAACAACTCTCACAAATGTTATGGAGTTTAGGGCAAGTTTATATTTATAAAGAATTCATGACATACCTCCTTTCAATCATCTCACATCCACCCACACTGACATTTCACAAACCAAACTTATCCGTAATACCTCTCAGTGCAAGGCATTTTCTACACATTTGTTCAGGTCAGCACGCAAATGTTCTCACTTTCCAGTCTTAAAAAAAAAAGAAAAGAAAAGAAAAAAACCCCACATACTCCCACATCCTTGTACAAAAGACTACTCAAGGTCAAGATCAAGAAAAAAGGCTTTTGTCCTCCTTTTTTTGTTCTCCTCTTAGTTTGTGCAATACCTTCTTTCTCACAGTGCGTAATAAATTTCCAATCAGAACTTTGCAACTCTTGCAATTTCTTTCTCCCAGGCATAACAAGATCAGACAGAGACAAAATGACAAATATTTAACACCTTTGTCTACCTTTCCACTGCAAAAATAAGGAGCTACTGCCATAAAAATTAACTCTGAAAAATTAAGTAATAGAAAGCAAAACCGAGTCTTCTATTTCTCAGTAAAATCCTCACTGTACCTTTTTTATGCCAAGAACTATATCATGATTTCTTCTTCTATGGTTATTGGAAATATTTTTGAGGTACTTTACAGCAGATTTTCCTCCTATTTCTTAATCACCTGCGAAGTTGTCTAGACCAGGTTCTGCTTGTTTCAAAGATGTAAAAACTGCCGAACAGTCCTTCCTCTAATTCTGAGGCAACAGTTGTGCTTTTCTCTTGGATGGACCCCAATGACATACTTCACTTACAAAAAAAAGACAAGAAAAACCACCAGAGAGTTCTTTCTATGGTAAGGCAATGTATGTCTCAGCCGAAGACAAACTTCTGTGTATGATAGTTATTATATTCCATGAACTGCATTAAAAGCTGGAAAACTACTATTAGAAAATAGTGTGGTATTTTTACAAAGGAATGGTGCAAAATCGTTAAACATACAAAAAATATATATATGCTCTACATGACTTAACGTAATGTAAAGGCAGAAAATGCTAACTCACATTTACTTGTTCACCAAGACAATTATTCTACAAATTTATTTAAGTACTAAGCATTATTATTCTCTGATTTACAGATTTGTTGTGGAACTAAAGTCACTTGCTCACAGCTTGCTAGCATGTCATGGCTGTATTAAAATGAATCTATTTCTGACCCCAAATAGCATAAATGAGCTATTAGGCCCGAATGAAGTAAGGATCCATCACTGCAGTTTCAGAGCAAAGCCCTCATCAGCCTCTGAATTTTATTACTGTACCACTTCAGTGCCGTGCAGACTCATTCATGAAAATAGTTTTCAAAAGCCCATGTCAAAGAATCCTGAGCGGAGTTTTCAGAGGCTTTTAATTCATTTTTAAACTTTGTTCCTAAGTATGGAACTGATGCCAATAAAATGGCCACAAGAACTTTATTTTATTTTAAGAAAAAGTACTAGGTTTTATGCCAGTATTTCTCTCAGGTATAGCTGAAATGTTTCATCTTAAACTCCCCAGAAATGTCAGCTTCAGGCAACTCATCTCAAGTTAAAAATATCAGCTTTAGGAGTGAACTACAATAAAGCAAATGAAAAGGGCCTGGCAACTGGCAGTGTCAGTAAAGCCTAACTATAGCTGACAAGTGTCAGTTCCCTGTGCAGTGCAGGGCATTATAATGCACGTATGGTAAATGGTGGGCCTTGCGATCTGGATGTACCTCTTAATGATTTCCACCACTCTGTAAATGTCAGACATGAGATGTGAATTTCTATTCACTTTACCACTTCAGTGTATGATCCTGAATAATCACTATAATCTGTTCTTAGCAACTGTGGTCAGGATAAGGGAAGTACATCTACTTCCTTAACTTTCTCATCAGAAATCGTTGCCAGTTCTCCCAGTAAACTTCAGGAGACAAGAAAACGAGACTGAAACAAAAGAAGACCTTTAATCAAGATTCTACAATGCCAGTATGATTTGTGACCTATTCTCGCAAAGCCCTTGAACACATGTATAATTAAGAACTTAATTCATTCCACTGAAGGAAATAAAACTGCTTTATATACGTTACTGTTTTGAAGGAGTACAGTGTTGTTCTCACAGTAGTAAGATTTCATAGAATGCTGTTGAAAGCTATGAATTATAATTTTTTAATTACATGAAATAAGAAACAGCACACACCCCCCAAAAGAAAAAGAGAATGAAACTTAGCCAAACAGACATGAATAAAATGTATTCTTTTACAACTTAAAATATATTTAAGATGTAAATAAATGGACCCCATTTAGATGTCAGTCAGAGAAACTAGTTAGATTTAGTTAGAGAATCTAGTCAAGTTTTTTTACAGTATCAGTATATACTTGAGGAAAGAATCTTTGATGCATTCAGAGGAGACACTGCTCACATTTCTTTGCTAAATATCATCAGAAGTACTACAGACTGCAGAATGACTGCTGCTGCTGAAAAAAGATCTCAAAAAGGGGTCATAAAGGGAACAGGCAACAGATTTGATTTAAGGACAAAATGTCCTAAAAATAGCATGCCTGCATACAATATAGCTGCAACACAGAAGCAGCAGACTAATATAATCAATGCAAACTGAGGGCCCCAAAAGGGAATACTAGTAAGCACAAATTTGACATACTAGAAAAAAAGAAAGAAAAATAAACTCAAAAGTAACACCACCAATATATTAGACTTTTCTTCTGAATATGCTACTAGGGACGGCAGTATTTATTACTTTGCCTTTTAAAGGAATGAATTAATTGATTAATGACATTACTTTCAGAATTAATAAATTTTAAATGTATTAATTTTAGAATTAATTTATTTGCTGACCACAGGTTAGACTGAAGTTAAAGCCCTCTTAATTGTTCACAGCAATCGAAATAATTGAATTAAATTGAAACTGGATCAATTTATTTAATATAAATCTTGATATTCTGTGGTCAAATTACTCTATCATAAAAACTAATGTGGTCTTTAAAGTTCCATAAAATTGAATACTCTGACAATGATCTGATCTTTCTAATATTCAAAAGAAGGCTTCTGCTGAAGACTGAAGTACACTAGAACCAGTATTTCCATCTTGACTATCTCGGTAAAGGAGCTAAGCAGAACAGGCTCCACAAGAAGGAGTAACAAACTCCAACAAAGCAAGATTTCTACAGAGTCTTGCTGGAAAAAAAAGTTATCATTCCTGACAGAGGAGCAACAGATAGAAGGCTGTGACTAAGGACAACAAATTTAAATGTGAAAAATTTATCTTGTAATTTTCTAATAGTCCTCTAGCAAGAGATGAAATAACATTTGAAAGTACTACTAGAAAGACTGTTTTAAGAGAGATTTTAGGGAGGTAGGACTATAAATGAGAATTAATGAAGGCATAGGCTGCAGAAGAAAATGAAATAAAATGCTTCACAGCACATCTGACTTTTGATACAAGAATGTAGGTGAAATTGAAAAATACTCATTTGCATCTGAATATATTCTAATGAGAAAAGACAAAAATCATAAAAGGAGGAAGGAAGACGAGCTTTTTTGTTCTAAGTTGACAAATGTCACACAAACACCCAGAGTGAGGAAGGCCCTGGTGCTTGTTTTAATTTCTAGGACTCATCAGGCTAAAAGTCAAGAATCTTGTCTCATCATAGGCTACGTCCAAAAAAACCCCTCACTTGAAGACAGGTACAGCTCCAGCAGCAATAAAATTACTTCAGGTGGTCGTATCCAGCCCAATAAGCTGTTTTTCTATGTCTTGCTGCAATGTGCAGCAACCAAATCCCATTTTATGGGTTACAGACAGGACAGTGAGCAGACTACTACCCCTGAACATTGCTGACACAGACGCCTTTCCTAAACTTTTTCTGAACCTGCAGTTTACTAGAAGTCAAACTAATCATTTACCCAGTACACATCTTGCAAAGCGTCTATATTTTCGCAAAATCAATTTTTGCCAACTCTTTCCCGCCGAGTATTGTGCACACTATGTACAGCAGGGTGCTGTAACAGTAAAACCTTCAGCTTAGGACTCAGAAGAACGTATCCTCAGAGTATCTTCCCTCTCTTTTACTTTCTGATCAACAGTTGCATCATCTCTTTTGCCAGCCAGCTGATATGTGTCAGTCACACTGCTATACCTGAGCAATGAACCCTTCTTTCATAATAAAGACACTAAGTTAGTTGACCTGGTAAATTTACTTTCCGTTTTATGATAAAACGAAGGAGCTGTGTTACACCTGTTCTTTGGGTGCCGACATATCTTTCATAGATCTAATTAATATACTTCTATGGAACAAGGACTGAGTAGGAGACAAAAATTACTCCAATATAGTTCTAAAAATGTATAAGGAACTGCATGTCCTAATACCGACCAGGGAAAGTAGAAAGCAGGCAGAAAATACAGTGCAGCTTTTCCAGTTTTCTCATGTGACTTCAGCCCATTACACAGGTAAAAACATGTAAGTGATGTCTAACAGGTAAAATTCATATTATAATCAAAAGATTTTGACTTTTAGGATGGGACAGCATGGAAGGCGCTGTTATAAAAAGTCTGACAGTGAACAGGATTGTACGTTAAGCCACCAAAATGGAATTTTGCGACAGAAAATAACATTGTCCCCAGATACACCTTTCAAGTATCAATGGCAACATCTTCTGAAAGCAATTGAGTATTGCAAATTAATTAGAAGAAAATTATTAATGTATTCAACTTACATTGCAAGAAATACTAAATAGTTTGTCAGTGAATAATACATACTGCATACAGATCGACACAAATGAAACAAAAGATTATCAAAAGAATAACTGTTGACTTTGACATTATACCAGCTATTAATTTTCTGCCTAATCCTTCAAAATTTACTCGCATAAATAATCCATTCTCTTGACATTTGCTAAACAGAACTGGTCACAAATAAGAACTGTTGTCCTTATGCTCCTCTGAGAAGCTGCATTCACTATATGTCTGCACCAGTCTGTTCTTCACGATTTTCTGCAGCTGACACATCATGTCCTCCAATTGCATCATAAAAGAAGGTTGAACAAGAAGAGGTTTGCCAACATATAAAAGCTGAGGTGCTAGTCTTTCCCTTTACTAGAATACATTATAACTAGATAGATATGAAAATATTATTGCTCTGGTATATGACTTAAACCTATATTTGTGGAAAGTGAGTTCCTAAACTAAGCTGTATTTGACTAGTTTTCAAGCAAGCTGTTGAAAGAACTGTTGATCCTAAAAACATCAAAGGCTTAAGAATGCCCTCTAAGTCAGCAATGCTCTTCAAGGAAATGATAAATATGGCATTAAGAGGCCTTAAATTTAATTTCAGATAAAAATATGTGCTATTGTCTCCCTTATGTAGTAAGTCTCAGTGGATGACATAGGTGCATGAACTTCAGTCAGATTTTTTTCTATTTTTGATGAGTGTCAGCTATAATGCAACTACTGCCCTTAGTTCATGGAGGTATAGAAGTATTACTGATTGTTTGCATTACAACACTAGCAGTCAAAAATACCTCAGAGAAAGGGAAACATAATCACCATGTCTAGACAGAGCAGGTAAAATTCAAAGAGAAAATATCATTGTTTTCCAATGAAGTCTTGTTAGAGATACTGTGTACTGCCGTGTCCAAGTGGCATGTTAGGCAAAGAGACAGCATTTGAGTTTCCAAGGACATGTATTATTTGACACTTAAATCATTTCCAGCAGTCTCAACAGCAACATTAGTTTCCAAACTGTTCTGCATCAAATTCCTTTCCTGCCTCAGGAAAGATAAAAGGCTAGCTTAAATCCTGATGTGTGACTGGCACTGCTCCCTTCACTTCTTTTTTAACTTTATCTACATTTGATAAAGCTAGTCTCTATAAGTCCAACACCTCCTTTTTGCCATTCCACTTTACAGTCTACTTTTGGAGTTCTTGTGGCATTGGTATCTAGAAAGAAGAAAGAGACAGGATAAGATAATAATTAGAGCCAGGAATCAAAACCTTTTTAAACAGGTCGAATTGCCCACTGTCAGATCACCAAATTTTGCCCTTTTTTCTGCCATGAGTTAACTCCTAAAGCTTTGGTAGATCAGACTCACCATCCTCTTTCAGGCCATTCTGCTTTAACAATTACATAGGGTTCTGGTTACTGAATTTTATATATATACAGATATTGTATTGAGAAAATCCATCATCCATCTTACTAGTATAAGATTCTCTTTTCCTTTATAAAATCTTTCTTGAGACGGACACTAACCAACAAACAATATCTGTGAGGAAAGCAAAACAATAGGGACATGACCTATGAAGACATTTTGAAGCTATACTGGTATGTCCGTAAAATAACTAGGGGAAAAATACAACTCACTATTCAAATTACAACTTACACACCATTCAAATTCTGGTATCAGCTGATAAAAGAGCACTGACTCTCCTCTTTAACTACTTCAAAACAGTATTGGAAGCATTTTATGCATGGTTTTGAACTTTGTTTGGAGGGAGAATCAGGTCCGTAATTTTGGACTAGAAAGCATTAATATCTGTTTATATACACAACTTGCTGAAGATGGCCAAGTACCAGGATCAAGACATTCCTCCCCAGGCAAAGACTGAAAAATATGCTTTGTTTTAGGGAGTGGAAATAATTTTGACTGATAGCAAAGGATATCATTATGTATGCTAACTTAAGCATCAGTGTTTGCAAAAGCAGATCTTTTATTTGCTAAATATCCACTGATGTTTGGTTTAGTCTCTCTGAAAATAAGAAGGAAATCAATTCCATATAGTATCAGCACTGGCTAAATTTTGAGCATGAGATTCTCAAAAGAAAGTCTTACCTGAAATACTCCATGCATTTATCCATCATGAATAAGAACAACTTTACCTGAGCAAGGAAATAGAAAAATTGATAGAATAATTAAAAGAAACATAAGACCAAATTATCTTGGCTTAGTTTGCTCAACAGAATGAAAGCTTTGGGAAGAGGAAGAAGCAAAGGAAGGAGATAAATTTGTTCCCTAGAAACATACCAGAGAACGGAAAGCAGCCAGCAAAAAGGCTATGTGAAAGGTCAATGTGTCAACAGAACACGTATGCATGAGCTGTCCGTAAATAAGTTTGAAACAATCCTCCTATGCATCAAAAGAGTGAGGGTCTGGAAAAGATCCTCAGTGGAAGCAAAAATATTTATTTTAAGATGGGGTTTCATTAAGTTAATGGAGCCAGATGATGTAAGCTTCTACAATAAGAAGGATTTGGATTTGATGGCCCAGATCTTTCATGACACTGTGTTCCAATTCTGGCCTTGGCTTCACAGTTCCTTCTCTTTGTCCATCTCATGCAGGTTACTTTTGTTTAGGTGAGAAGCTGGTGTCCAATACAAAAATATTTCATTACAACACAGATATGGCATCAAAGCTTGGATTTAAACAAATGAAAGTCCAGCTGTGACAGATGTGATTCAGGAAAGAATTAACTTCTCCAGTTTCAGGCTGACAATAGGTCATAGGGTTTCATCATTTCCACTAATTTAGGAGGTGAAAGTTAGAAGATTGAGTGGACAGTAAAGCTTCCTCTATGTCTGCTTCCTTTCAGCTAGATTTTCACTTCCCATCAGGAAAGAAAAGAACAGTGAAGATCTCTGAGCGTCAGTTCCCTGAGTTATGGAATCTGAGTTCAATTTTTTGGGGATCCTCTATGTCCAAGGATAGGATGGACATTATTTCTATCTCTGGAAATGTCAAATATGAGTTTGCAGTGCCAAAAATTTCTTACATGAGGTACACCACACTGCTATCTGCACAGGATGAATTCAATCAATTTAGTCTCTACAATTTCATCTAAGTTTATTTTGAAAACATTAACATGATAAGGAAACAAGCAAACCAAGTGAAGCACATCCAAAGCTACCAAAATGAAATGTTTCCAGAGACAGACAAAAAAGAATATTTTGATATATGATAGAAATAGAAAGCTAGGAAAGAAACCTTTACGATGCTCCACACATAAAACAACAAATTGTTTCAGCTCTACTTTCCCAACATTTCCTCTTCGGTTCCATCCAGCTTACTGCCTGATCAACAAGTACAAGTCTTCTGGCCATAATGAAATCTATTAGGGCAAAAGACTGAAGCTGAGGTAGGGCCAATGCATTTCATGTAGAATTCTTTCAGCTTACCCAATTCACCAGAATTGCTCATCGTAGAGTATACATCCCTGCTTACCCAACACCAGTGATCCTTTGTTTGTAAAAGCTCATGATTCAGATGGTGAAAAGAACAACTGCCTTTTTCATACAGCTGGATGAGAAACGTTCTTAATGCAAAGAGCAATCAGTACTGTGAAGTACTGACAGAATAAGAGGAAAAAGATGATGTGAGTTGTTCTGCAACTCTGATGATGTGACCTCAGTTTCCTCAGGGTTTGGTATTTTTTGGTGATATTGGGAGATGGATAGGGGAAAACTGTCTCCCATTTGTAAAATCCAGTTTATGCCCTTACAGTAGAATTACTGGGACAAACTAAGTAAAATAAGTGTAAAACTGAGTAATACATCTATAATATTAACTCATAAACATGATGGGACTTAAAAGATAGATGTAACTGAAAAGAGAGAAAAAGGAGAGAGAGAGAGTTTCTTTTAGAATTTATAAAATATTCAAAACCCAAATAAACAGTTCAAAATATTTGAACAGAATATTTAACCCCCAACTCCTCCCCCACTTCCCAGGTAAATATTTTTCTCTACATCAAAGTTTGGGAAATTGCTACAGACTTAAAATGGAAGGAGGTCTTTCTGCATGATTTCTAGGCCTTCCTTTAGATTCAGAGAATTTTAAGAAGTTGGCTAAATCTTATTTCTCTTAATATAAGACAACAATTCTCCCATCAATCACCAAACGTAAAGGATATTTCCCAGAAGATATAGAGCCCCAAAAGGTAAGAATCAAATCTGCATTTCCATAACAAATACCTACATAATTAAATTTTCCCTATTTTTAAAGTTGTGTAGGGCAATACAAACATATACAAGTGTAGGTGGCTTACTTTAGTTTTGGGATACAGAACTGAACTTTTCAATATGAAAAAACTTTAATGAGTTCAATTTCACCTTTATTACAAGTGCTTATATACCTGACCAGAACAGGTGGTTAACGATTTAATAATATTTTTCATACATTTATGTTTGAAATGCACTGGTTTATGCTTTTAAATTTTCTTCTATTACAATGAAAATAACTTAAAATTAAGAGAGTGGGAGGCATAAAAAAAAATTTACCCTACTCAATGTCAAAAAGAATATCACATTATTGATCTGTAGACAGAAGGAAATTAAATATGGGATCCCCTTCTCATTGAAAAGAAAATAACTGGAACAACTCTGCAAAAGTTTACGTAAGTAATAGATTAAAAATGTAGGCATAAAATCAGCTACTGTCTTGAATGTATCTTCTGCAGGAGTTTTATTTACAGAACACCACAAATATAAGGATTTATCAGAGGAGTATAAACTTAACTTTCTTTGCTGACCTTAACTCTTGTGTGTACACAGCCACAGAGACATTTCATAGCTGTGAGATCCAAAATTATTACTTTATCTCTGAAAACAGAATTGTTTTCAGTCACATATCATCTTAATATATTTTGCTTCTGGAAGTTTTTCTTCTTGGATTTCTTGAAAACATCTCTGTATTTTATCAGAAGTCAGTCTAATAGATGGATAAAAATCAAACAATACTTTTTTTCCGTGGAGAGTTACAAAATCATTTTTGCAACACTGAGGCCTGAGTTGTATTAATCTGGCACATTTTATCTCCATTAAATATTCATGAAGGGTCAATCCAAACTTGTCACTTAACTGTAAACTATTTCTATCTGTGTAATTGTATCTTTACCTGCATTTTGCGTCATTCCACGTACAGCTTGGTGTATAAAGAAAACAAAGAATGAGACAAAATAGACAAGTGACTTATAGGTGTCCAAGTATCAAGAAATTCAGAGATAGAGATTTGGAACATAATCATAAAGACTAGCTTTAGCTTAACACCTCTAACTTCAGTACTCTCCATGTACCAGTCTCTGCCAGAAAACAGTACTGTTTCTCTCCTTTCATTGGCAGTAGATTGAACAGAAGATGACCACCCTTTAGCTAAATCTTTCCTTCCTGAATATTTACTGTCCCTGTATGATTTAGGCAAGTGGCAACAGTACCATGGACACAGATCACCATGCTCCCAGAACACAGGTTGATTACATAGAACAGTCGATAAAACATAGGTTCATAGGTTCATTCAGTCCATTACTAAAACACACTACAGCCTGCGTTCTAAGACCTATATAAAATTCTGTTTTCTTAGACAGCAGTCATTTCCATTCGGTTCTCAATTCTTGTGCGTACACATTGACAAACCAACCACTGTAAGTAGTGTATTTCTTGATAATTTGAGAGGGGAAAAAAAAAGAGTCTTAAAAGGATCGTGGATATTCACACAACAGAAGCTTGAACACAGGATCTTAAAGACACAGAATAACCCTGTTTGAAAGGGATGTTGGCAGTTCATCTAGTCCAAACTTCTGCTCAGAGCAGGGTCAGCCATATGATTAGACACTGTTGCTCCACACTTGAACCAGCCAGGTGTTGAAAATCTCTAAAGATGGAGAATACACAATTCCTCTGGATAACCTGTTCCATTATTCCAATGCCCTAAGGTGAAAAAGGGTTTCCTTGAATCAAAGTTGGAACCTCTCATGTTTCAATTTATATCTGTTGCCTCTTGCCCTCTCAGGGCATGCATGACTTCCTTCATGCTCGACTATATAAAAATATGAGTAGGATACTGTTTTCCAGCACTGACAGAGTAGTTGTACTGAAGTGAAATACTTCAAGTGAAAGTACAGAAAATATGGTTTTATTTTAAGTTGCAGATTCTTACAAGTAGTTTCATTAGTAGTTCTTTTAATAAAAATACTAGAAAAATTAAACAACCCATTGTTCTCTGTTCACTGTTTCCATTCCCACCTCTCATATATGCTTTTCCAGCCTTACAACCCTCTCACTGAAAGAAAAGAAAAAAATGGGAAGAGAAGAAAAATTAGAAATAAAAATAAATAAAAATGTCTCAAAAGTTTAGGATTTCCATTTGAAAAACTGAAATACAACTCCAGAACATTTTTTGTATCTTCAATATTCTTCAATTCCAAGATAGATCAAGCTTTTCGTTACTACTAAATTTATTGAGAAGAAAAAGTTATAAGTTCCACTCTAATGTATTTATAAAGCCTCTGTCTTATCCAAGAAATTTCTTGCATCTGCAGAATTGCTTACAGCTCTTAGAACCCTTGCTCATTCATTTGGTCAGAAGTACGGGGAAAAAAGGTGGGTTCTCCTACCCACCTTGATTACTGGCAAAGAAAATCAAAACACAAAGAAATTCACAAAATATAATAACTAATTTGAATATAAGACACTGCATCAATGTTGGTTCTGTTAACTATGACAGATATTTGGACAGAATATTTTGTTAGTTGAACAGATTTATCATGGAATAATTTCTAGGCAAAGGCTAAAATTTTCAAATGTCAGTACCCAAAAATCCATCTCCAGGCACACAATTAAACAAAGCATAATTTTCAACTGTACATCTGTGTAATTTTATCTTTCCATTGAAAATCTCACAAGTCCCAAATAATATTATCTTTATATTGTGTGTATATGTAGTGCCAAGATCTGAGAGGCTTCAGGTTTTGAGGGGAAGAATTCCAAGAGAACCCTCCTCCAGATAAAACCCCTGCTTGACCATGGACATTAAATAACTCTCGACTAGCTTCGTACCAGTTTACCACCTTCTGTACTTCACAATGGAGGGGAAAATAAATGGTTGAAAGTTGTTGAGAAATAAATATATTAAAGAGATGATGAGAAAGTTAGGTTTTATGGATGGTGGCTAACACATTAGGGAAAGTAGGCTTAGCATATATTAAAAAAATCACTTCTTTCAAACCATCTTTTCTTATACAAAGTGCTAAGGGTATAAGAAAGTTTGTTCTTCCTTACTTCTACATAGAGTACACATTCTTGTTTTTCTGTTTTGTTTCCATCCATGCAGATCCAGGTAGTATTAGAAATATCACCCAGGCAGTTGGAAGCAATGTTCTTGATTTTTATATTAAACTATTTTACTTATATACAATGATGTTTTGGACAACAACGTTAGAACACATTTTAGCAGACATGCGCAAGTCCCCACTTTTACAAAAGGGAGAGATATTAAATGTACATCACAAATTTAGAAGTAAGCAGCTGGCTGACAAATCTTTCCTCTGCTGATTCTTGTCTTGTTAGCTTTTTTTGTAAGTCTCCCAAGAGCTTCTTTAGCTGCACCATGTGATATTTCACTACTGCTATTTTCTACTCGTGCAGCAAAACCTAGTATTTCATTGTAAACAAATGGTGTTAACACTTGTGATGCTTAATGTTTTGTCAGATTGCTCAGCAAGCGTGAAGAAAATTCAAACACTTCCAAGGCTTTTTTCATGCTGTCAGACTTCACTAAATCGAGGAGATCTCCCAAATGGATGGTCTTGTTTGCTGCGTTTAGATCATTTGCTAAAAATTAAGAGTTGAAACTCATGCAACTCTTAAAACAAGGAATACCTGGTTAGTAAAACCTTTTTTTTTCCACCTGGAACAAGTAAACATTTTTCTTCACAAGAAGCTTATAGGCTATGGACATATTTCTTAGCTACAACAGGCTTACTTCCCAGAATGGCTTGCCTTCCATGTATTTCTGTGAATGGCTTCCTTGATATTTCTATGCATAATTTCCTATACACATGCTTTATTTTATATTTGGATATTAAAATCTGCACATTATCTACCCAAGTAGATATGTTTTTCAAAATCTACATTTTTCATCAATATTTATATCTTTAAGCTGTTCATATAATTAGTCCTTTTTTGGGGGTGGGGGATCAGGAATGAAAAACTATATCAGAATGAAATGTTTTGCAAAATATGGATTTTTTTTCTTTCTTCAATTGGTCCTATTCATACATCACTCTTAAAACAAGAAAGAGCTAGCTGTGTCAGATAAATCATTAATAACATATACATTATCTAATTGGAATAACGTATTAATTTTAAGAAACATGAATAACCTTAAGAAAAGTTGATATGCACAATTCCTACTATGCAGACTGACACAATTTTAGAGGTTTATATAAAGTACTCAAAGAAGTAATCCTGAAGCTTCCTTTCCCTTTGATTTCAAAAGCTGTTTGAGATGCACTAAAACCTTGAAAACGTTAAGTTCAATGTATTTAACGGTTATCTAGTGCTTTTTGACAAGGCCTATGATATTCATGCTGGCCTCTAGCTGCTAATCCAGAAGGTTACAGGTTTGCATAGATCATAAACTGCAAGCCCAATGCATCTGTCTCAGATACTCCACTGTATCTCAAACGGGAAGAGATGGTTATTTTTAAGCAACTGAATCAAGTCAGTAAGAATGATCTGATACATCTCTTACCTTCTAACTAATTTAAAGCTGTAAACGAGATGCAAGATACCACGTTGCTCTACTTAGTACAATAGACAAAAAATGCTCACTCTTGGGGTTGGCCACCTGCGAACAGCTGAATGTAGTGTTTGGGCCTTTGGGAAGGGGTGTTGTTGGTGGTGTTTGTTCTTTTTTTAAAGTCTGATTTTTCGGGTTTTTTGAACAATTCTTCACATATTGCACTGGTGTAGTCCAGTCAAAAGTATTGTAGATGTGATCAGAATTGTACTTAAAAAAAGCACGTATAAATCCTCTTCCCTAACCTGATCTGAAAATTTTCACCAAAAGTCTCCAACGTTCTTTAAAATGTTATGCTAATATTCAAGGCAATATAATCAGGACAATAGGCCAATTGTTACAGCATGTTTATATCAGAAGCAGGAGATGGGGCTTAAAATCCTATAAAATTAATTCTTTTTTAACTAGCCATTGATTTTCTTACAAATATCTTAAATTAAAACATTTAAGCTGTCTGTCTTCTATTTTAGCTATAGATTAACATGGTTTACATTTCACTTTATGAAATGAATTCACAACACATCACAAATGTTCTAATATTTTATCCTGTAACAGACAAAAGTGGGCTTGGAGGTGATGAGCAGCGGAGTGCTGGTGGGGACAGCACTCAATGCTCCCTTATTGAGGTGTCAGCAGGAAAAGAGGAGGGAGAGGTAAATAAGTTGTTGTTGGTATCAGTTAGCAGCTAAACATTATTCTACCCATGCAGAACAGGCAAAAGGTATGAAATAAGTGAGGTAAAAAAACGATGTCTCCATAAGCCACTTAATCTTACTTAGGATGTAACAGGGACATGACTAGAAAATTAAGAAAGGACCTTTTCTTAGGAACCATCTAATCCTGGATGCAGGATTATTACCTGCATTACTACATTATATGTACAATACAGATTATTTTGTCAAAAAAATTCAGTATCTCCTTTGCTGTTTTGAACCATGGAGTAACACAGATTTTATCACGTGCCCATTAGTCTAAAAACCAGAAATGAACGGCATCTGAAATTTTAACTCATACTAGGGTGCATCACCCAGGAATCCCTTCCTGACAAACAAGAACAGCTCTACCTCTAGATACACTCTATTTAGCTCAGATTTGACACTTTTTGAAAGGAGCAAAACAAACTTAAGACTGACCTGTGAGGTTTAACAAAAATCTCTCATCCTAGACACTTTATTTTTAAAACATTTCTACCATCACCATGAATATTTTATTTGTGACTATGTTTTATACATCAATATCTTTCTGATTAAAGTTTTAATTTCACGAGAAATTAGTTTCACCAGACTAAGGACAACAAATATGGTCCCTGCAGGACAGGAAGAGAAACAAAGAAAACACGAAGTAACAAATCAATGTTAGCTAAAACATTCGACAAAGAGAGGCAATTGTAACATGTTCTAGGAAAAAAACCTATCATTAACTCTGATTAAAAAGTCTCAATTACTTAGGGACACACAGAATTTTATTACTTGAACCGTGTAATAAACTGCTCCTAGTAACCTCCTTGACTTAGCACATACTAACCCAACAGTATACAAATACAGAAAATAAGGAAGGGTATCAAAATCAGGCCTCCAAATTGCAAAGTATCTGAGGCAAGCACTAATTCAATCTTGGCTGAGGTCTCAGAACACTACTGTGATTTAGCCATAAATTTATTTTCCTGAAGGAACTAATTCCAAAGCCAAGAACCCACTGCCATTACTACAACTCATATGAAACCCTTCAAGCACATACTGGAATAACCTGGTGGGGAGAGGGAAATAAAAATATCTCTAGCAATCTACTTCCAGGCCATTTACCCAGGTTGATGGCAACTAAACCAGAAGCAGACTAGTAACTCCTGCAGGATTTAGTCCAGAGAGAGCATTCAGCAGGCTCTGATGCCACCGAATGTTTCCAAACATCTATTTAAACTTATTAACAGATAGAAAATATTATAGGAAGAAAAAAGCAATTATACTCCATTTCTTGTAACTAAAACATTTCTTTTCGCATTTATAATAAATTGCTATCACAGGAGTTGCCCAGTTGTGTCAGACATCTTGTTATGTAGAATATTTTTAAAATAAAGACTAAAAGTTTTTACAAGAGAAACAACAAAAAAAATAATGTGCAGGCAAATTTAATTTCTTACTTCCTGCTGGACTTTTGGTTTGTATGTTTTTGTTCCGCTTCAAAACGATTTTTAAACAGACTTGGACATCCCTTTACATAACATTGTCAGTTTGAACCAGATTTATTTGTCCAATGAAGTATGCTTTATCAGAACATTCATTACCCTTTTTGAACGTAGTGGAATCAAGGATCAGAAAGCAATTTTCCTTCTTTCCTGTTCTCAAAAGTATGACTTTTTTTTTAGTGAGGTTAAGCAGTGCTTTTTCAAATTCCCTGTGCTTGATGTGTCATCCGTCGATGAGTCAAGTCTGTTATGCTGGAACTCTGAATACAAGAATGGTCTCTCACTTTGAAAACTTTTTAAAGAAATGCTTTATTTTTTCTATAGGGGGATTTGAAATATGCTGTCCTTTTATTTGTAGATGTCATGGCCATACCCATTGATACAAGGTGTTGACTTTGTACACAGACTCTTCAAATATTCATACTTCCTACATGACTGCATTGCCTAACTAGTTCTGTTTTGAAAGACTAAAGCTACAACATCAACATGAACAGACTGGAATTTCTTTGCACTTTTAGAAACATCTGCTCTACATGTCACTATGTAATATATGTATATATTTACTGTAAAAGAAATTAAGGTGTTACTTTGCTGCCAAAAATTTAAGCATGTACAGGACGTTACTATTTTTGACACACTGCAGATGGAGTGCTTTAAAAAGCACAGTTTAGCCTTTGCAGCCACATGTAATGGATGCATACCCATCCTCCAGATAAAAACAACTCTATGAAGTAAATGTTTAGTCTGCCCTTCTGCTTTTCACTGAATTTTACTTCTAACAGCTGCTTTCTAGTTCACATAAAAATACTATTGATAACTGAGGGAAGGGCTTTGCATCTAAAACTTGACTTATGTTTTTCTTACTGATCAGCTTATCCCCTTTCTCAATTTAAGGGGGTTCAAATTCACAGGTCCAAAATCCTAGGAAAATATTCTGATCAGATGATGATAGGCTGGATAGGGGTACCCCTTACGAATCGTACTATGAAACTGTGCCATTATGTAAAAAAGCATATAATATTCACAGGGAGAGAAGAAAAAAACAGGAGTATGACACCCATTATAGTGGTTACAACTTTTAGCTATAGAATTTGTAATTTATAGAAACTCGTGTCCTTTCTACCTTGCTTAAAACATAAAAGAACAGTGAAGACAATTGGAAAGCCTATGGAAAATGCTCAAGCATTGGCATGCATTAGGAGACTTTGGTGGGGTAGGGGGTCAGGAGGAGAAGATTTATCAGTCTCCCAAAACACTCATTGCTCCAGGTGAGGCACCAGTGAAAATGAGGTATTTTTATTTTTGCCCGATCCATCTTTTAACTTCTCAAACTCTGCCTCTTCTTAGTGAACAATCTTTGCTGGACATTTTTGTTCTTGGGATACTCCAAATTGCAAAAGGAAATGCTGGTCCCATTTAAACTTTATGTTATTATTTGTAATTACCTGGTTAAACTAAATTGTCAATTAAAGAACACATCTATTTTGTATCATCTGAAAAGTAGAATTGATTCAGGAGGTAGTCCACAATATTGGAAAAAAGAAATCTCAATCTCAAAGTTTCCGAATATATATGTAGCCACCACTATAAAGTATTTTACAGTAAGTAAATACTTCCATGACCGTTATGTGGAGCAGAGTTTGTAAAAATGAAAAGGTGATATCTCAGCATGGTGATTCTCCTGTGCTCTTTTACTTTCAAAGCTACATGTAAGAGCCAAAGAATAATCCAGTTTTAAACACTCTTTTCCTAAAAGCTTTTTCCGCAGTGTTCAGGACACACATGTTTTGTCCGATACACAGAAGTGAGAGCAAAGGTCTATTAGTGTTTCAGCACAGGTTAGAAAAACCCTTCTGAGGAGAGTCTGACCATTCTCTTTTACTGTGGTTTGGTTCACACCGTGGAGTGGTCTCACTGACCATGAACTGGATTCTGTCTGGAATCACAGAATCAACCAGGTTGGAAGAGACCTCAGGGATCATCGAGTCCAACCGCTGCCCCTACACCACCCTGTCAACTAGACCATGGCACTAAGTGCCTCGTCCAGTCTTTTCTTAAACACATCCAGAGATGGTGACTCCACCACCTCCCTGGGCAGCCCATTCCAATGTCTAATAACCCTTTCTGTAAAGAAATTCTTCCTGATGTCCAACCTGAACCTCCCCTGGTGAAGCTTGAGGCTGTGCCCTCTTGTCCTATTGCTAGTTGCCCGGGAGAAGAGGCCAACTCCCACTTCACTACAACCTCCCTTCAGGTAGGTGTAGACTGGAAGATACACTGCAGGAGCTCACTTCCCACACTCCAGCTGCAGAAGGGCAGGCAGCAGCCCATGGGACTAGACTAGAGCTAGGCTGAAGCAAAACCACACCAACATAGACATAATGGGGATGTCAGGTCCTCAGCACCAGCTGTTTTACTCTGGAGAGCCATTCCTATTTGTCCACCTGCTAACGCAGAAGTAGCTCAACTGCCTGCCAACTGCATGTTAGGCACCACAACCGGCATTTCTTGCATATGCTCATTCTTTCTTTTTGTCTCTCTCGCACAAAAATCAGGCAGGGAGGTTGCTGATAAATAGCACAAGACATTCTCTGTTCAGTGCCTGAGCAATCTGTCTCTGTGGTCTTCCCAGCCTTTATGAGCCCAAGGATTTGGAAAGTAAAACTATCAACTGAACCCAACTAAATCATATTGTACAGAACAAAGCAGAGACAGAACTCTGGCTGGCCGTCACCATTCAGAAACACAGCGCTGCGCTTACACCAATAATATGTGAAAAAATAAATGCTTCTCTGAACTGACAATTTTTTACTTCCATTTTCCTTTCAATAAATAATACTGAGTTAGTGTAGATGCTTTTTAAGATGGAGAAGAATAAAGCAAAATTAAATGGTATTGAACATCAAAACATCACTTCAGCTAAGCAGCAGGATGTTTAGATCCTTGCTGAAAGCTTCTCTGAACTGCTGGAAGCTCCTTGACTTCGCAAAATCATGCAATACATCCTAAAGCAGGTCAAATATTAGGCACTTCAGCCGCCAGGAATTTCTCATCAGCAAAATGAGAGGGCAGGGAGGAAAGCAGCTCTTCCATCATTTCAGAACCTAGGAAAGGCTGCTGCTACAGTCAGGTGACAGTTGGTGGTATTGGATGTTGTTTTATCTAAATTTTCCTGCTATCAAATTTGATTATATATCATTAATGTTTTTAATATAACTAGCTTCTGTTATTTTTTTTAAGCAAGACTTGTGTCTATATTAAAAAGTATTCTGAAAATGCAATTTTATGTATGCTTACGAAAATCGTTATGAACAATTATGTGTACAGAATATTTAATTGCATGTACGCACATGGATAATTTTCACCATTTGCATGTACACATCCCTAAGTGTTTGCAAGAACAATCATAATATTTGGACATAATTTATTAGCTGGACAATTACACAAATTATACATTTGTATTTTAAATGAGTACCTTATTTTTTCTACATTCTGTGTAATATTTGATCAACTCATTAAGAAACATGAAGATTAAAATTCAAAAGTGGATGCATGCCTGTTACACTTAATTAGTGATTGCTGAGAAAAGGATCTGAGAATTATCATACTGCATAATGGAAACGATCTACACAGCAATAAAAATATTCTGCACAGTGTTTTAATTTGATTCACTGTCTTTGGTAAACTTAAAATAGGTGAAGTAAAATATAGTATTTTGCATTATCTAAGGGTTTAATTTTAGAGTTTTATTTACAAATGCTACAAGTCATTTAAAGAAAGGAATAAGTATCATAGTAGGAAGGTGTATTACAGATTTTTTTTTACAGCCATGCTGCAATGGCTTCAGTGTCTATTAAATATTTAAACATGTATACCATACATTAAAAAATTGACAGAGCAGCAGAGGGTAAAAATGCAGCACTTTTGGTATAAAGATTTCAGATACGATACAAACATGAAAGCAAAGTAACTGAGTAAGTGTGAATCATCCTGCTAAGATGCTGAAAATGTTCAAAGGGTTAAGGATGGCAAATCATGTTTTGTTGCTATGTGCAGCAAGGATAAAAATCTACTGGAACCCCCTTTAATAGGTGAAAGGTGGTCTGAGCCAAAACGCACATACTGACGTCCAACCCTTCCCCAGAGAATCAATGATGTTTTTTTGTGTGTGATCAATGTAATATTCCACAGCTAAATTTAGGGACTCTGCATCCTATGAAAATGGCACCTCTCTATGACTAATTAACAACAAAAAATTGTGGTTATCTACAGGTTTAATTATTTACTCTCCAAGGTTTTGATTAACTTAAATCTTTTTAGTAAGGGCAAAGGAGTGTATGGAAAAAAAAAAAAAGAGCAGCATTTCTAGTGTTGTTTATTCAGAAGGGATTCTGTAATTTTCCCTAGTCAGCTTGTAAGATTACACCATCTTTGCTGTTAACTCCCCTAACCCAAGCAACATACAGTGCGAGACAGACTGCTAATAAACCTGTTTCACTGTGTCTGTGTATTATTTGGCTAAATCATAAACTATGCCTACATAATTCTCCTTTTTATTTTGGAATGTTAAAGACTTCTAGTAATACAGAGATCATTAGATTCAGTGTTTGATCTTGATGTGTGAGAAGACGGCTGAAAAGTTAAAAACAGATGTCTTTAGCCACAGTGATAGTAACTGGTTTCAGGCATATTTTGTAAAGCAAACAGATCTTTACATCCAGGTCCACTCTCTTTTCGGTACTGGCACTGCATCTGCGTGTTTACAAGTCATGGGGTGACACACGTTGCTTCCACCAAAGTCAGAGGGAGTTTTCTCTGATATCAGGGGGGGCAGATTTCACTTTTAATAATTCATTTGTCACACAGGCCGAAGTATTTGCAGTGATACAGTGAGTGGGTATTGTGCAAAGGAACGAATAGGAAGGAGACACACTCACCATAGAAACTCTTCCAGGAGCCAGCACCATTGTAAGCGCTGTTTTCTCCAAGCACTCTGAAGATTCTTGCTTATGTGCGATTGCTCTGCCCGGAAGTGCATAACAAAAATCAATTAAATGAAAATTTAAAGGAAGAAACAGACCTGAAACTCAGGGAATAAGAGTTCAGTTCTCAGCTCTAACACCAGCTTACTCTAAAACTATAAGCAAACCCCTTATGGCTCAATTTAGAAATATTAATAAGAGAAATTAACACATGAGGAGATTTTTGAGAGTCTTGCAATTCATATTACAGTGAGAAATACCCCGTGAAAGTCTACTTTTGGAAATCTGCTCTACACTCTTCCTCTTTTTTTCCGCCCTTAAACTTATCCCCCATTTGTAAAATGCAAAAATGAAGGTTCACTATGAAAATGAATATTTTAATATCAATTATTGTTCTTAGTACTATGAATATTTAATCTATTTCTGTAGGACTTACTTTATCAAGCAGAAGTTCATTAGGGATAAACTTCATATGATGTAGTCATTACTTTGAAGTAGTTTTTACATTAAGCTTATATTCAAATTCATTTTTTCAAGAAGCCTATGCTACCCAATAAAAAAAATTTCAAGAACCAACTAACCTATATGCAGGAAAAATGATGACACTTTATTCAAATACCTGTAGGAAAGTTCTATTTGTATGATTTCAGGGTGCCCTTGTGATTCAGGCAGATGTGATCTTCCCAGACAGAGTGTAGCATTATCATTAAACCAACAAGAAAGAAAGATGTATTGATCTACAAAAGTCAGGCTTACAGTTTTCACTGCTGGCGAGTTAGCAACACATGGACAACTCAGCTAGAAAGTTTCATACTTTAAATTAGTTGTTCTAAATAAAGGCAAAAATTTGACCAATGAGTAGAACAGCCTACATACGGATTCCCAGCCACGCAGTATTGCAACTCTGCAGTGATATTTCTACAGTTCCAGTGCTAACAATACTTTCTGGTTCATCTACAATTATGGGCCAAGTCCTGAGACCATCATCCTACAGCACAACAGATACATACAGACCTCTCCAGCTGTTACACGTACTCCTTTAACCATGGAGGTTTGTATTAAATACAGAGTTTATGCAAATATTTATATTGCCACAAAAATATGGATCTTGTGATCTTATCAGGTAAGTGTAAAGAATAAAACATTGAAAACATTTTTGCTATTGCAATGGACACATAAACAAATCAAATCTCTTAGACGATTCAGCTCTGCCTTGCCTAGAGAAGGCAAGAGACGCAGCTGTCAGAATGATTGCAATCCCACCTAATCTCTGCTGAAAAGTGTGAGGACTCATTTTCACTAGCTTTCTCCACAGTTTCCCTTCACAGAGAGACTCCAGATGCCAACATTTCTCTAGAAATAAAGTTTCAGGGCCATTTTACCACTACATGGCCTTCTGATGGAAAAAAAGAAAGCCATTCACATATCCCTCCTCATACAGATAAATAAAAAAGAATTCTGGTTTGTTCCATAGAGAAAGAATATTCACAGAACTCTGTTCAGTCTTCCTCTTTGTAGAGTGCTTTCTATTAAACATTGAAACAAACTGTAGTGACTGAAAGACATGAAAGCCTCAGTGCTTAGGGGGAGCAAACACCTGTGAATGCCACTGCTTCCGAGGGGTTACTGGTATTTATGAACTCTTGACTATCACACAGTAAAATAAGGAAGCCATCTCTATTTCACTTGAATACATACAGTTGTCTTGGTTTTTTGAAATGCTGTAAATCATCCATGCACAGAATAGGATACAGTTGAATTTTAGCAATGCTCAGGTATGTCTAATTGGGAATGCCAGTCACTGCAATTTTACGTATTAGAGAGATGTGTCCTACCCAAAGTGCCTTTCAAAAAAAACAAAACCACAAGCAAAACTCCCAAACCATTAAAAATATGCTAAAAATCTTGCCAAGCCCATTATAATCCCAGGTCACAAGCTAGGGAAGTTAGACAATTCTCTCTAACAGAGTTAAAATGACAGAAAGAACGAAGACCAGAAGGACAGATGGAAAACTCATTTGGGAGATATTCAAACATTTTGAGAAACTAAGTAACGGATTCAGCTCCATTCTAACAAAACAAGGATGTGTGTGGTAGACCTACCAGAACATCTACACTGGAAGACAGCACATTCTTTTGATAATTTGCTGAAAGTTTCTAGCTGGCAGGATCTGTAGCTGTAGTTAGTCTGCTCTCAGCTATGGTTCTTGCTACATGTAATGATAAAGGCTGACATAATGAAAGCAAAATTAAGTAAACTACAAATCTTGTGTGCAGTTTTTTTCAGGTGTTTACTCATTTAATGCCCTTGTAAACCCAAATGCTAGTTGATTATTCCCAATAGTGCTCCATTTCAAATCAGTGACACAGAGACATAGAGAGGTTACTCAAACTACCCAGAACATGGTTTTGGAGCAAATTATTCTTCCATATGTTCAATATTTTTGGAAGAAAATAGTGCAGGCAGCCCTATCTATTTATGTTTAACGTTTCTGAAACAATTTTGAATCCAACTGAAGCAGCAGGTGACTGCACTAAAAGAAGAAAAAAAACCAAAAACCTAAGCGTAATCCTAAATTATTTTTCAGATGATTCTGTCATGTTCCTGACAAGGAATAGGCACCTTTCAGGGTATGTATTATGTGTGTACAGTGAACAAGGCTGTTGTCCATTGGAATCCTGCTTTATTCGAAGCAAAAAGGAAATACGGGGGCTGAACATGCAAGAAAGTGCAGAAGAGTGGAAAACTGAAGGACAGCAGGATTAGGTAACTTCTAAGGTCACATACAACAAGCTTCTGGCACAGGCAGAAGACTCTCTTTTTGGTCTCCTCTTCTAATAACAGGCAGTATGGAAAAAATCTGTTCGTGTAGTATGAGAAAATATTTGTTTTGCTCTTACAGCCCAGCTTTTTGTTTGTGCAGTGCTGTGGGCTCACTGCTCTGCCCTGGGCTTCCACACTGCTAACAGGGAAAAAGCAGTCTTGAAAACAGATCAGGTGTTGGAACAAAACCAATTACACTTCCACTCTTTTCACAGGTGATACAATCCACGCTTCCTTTTCTCAGCTTAGTTTCTCTAAATGCATTCCATTTCCATTTAATAGATTCAATGGAAAACTACATAAGTCTTGCATAAACAGTACTTTTAAACAGAGATGTCACATTTATTTTTCCCTCAAGACATATTCTTTCCCTATGGCGCATAAAGTTTCCAGAAGATGGAGTTCAGACATGCTTTTAGGATCTCTGAAGAAAAGTGAAAAGACACTCTTGAAATATCAGGGATGTTTAGTCACATGATTAGAAGTAGCCAGGAAAATTTCATGATATGAACTGTTTCCTGACCCAGAGCTCAAATTAGTGTGTCCATGGAAGGTCAGAGTACGACACCACATCCAGAAATTAATGCTGGCTCTGCAATTCTCAGGAATATCCTTACCCAATGGGATTCAGAGTAGTCACCAGGCAGCTAAGATCTGGGGCACCTTACAGCATCTACACAGCACCTACGCACGTGCATGATGCATCTTTGCTCTGAGAATCCCTTTTCCGCCCTACCTCAACATTTCCTCCCCTGAAAGTCTGAGAGGCAGAAGGATTCTGCTGAACATTTTTGGCCATGGGGTCACAACTAATTTGGCCATGTACCTGTGTCATTCTACTAACACAAAAAACACTGTTACTGACCAAACATCATTTGTGGCTTGTAGTGTGTAAGTGCAATTCCATGTTAACAATACACAATTACTTGTTCCTGGCTTCATTATCTGTTGATGCTAACAATATACAGATTGACTAGTTCTGCCCTTGAAGGGTATCTGAGGCTGTCCTGTAAATAAATTGAAATGCAAATTAAAAAAAAAAAACTAAACCAGTTTGTGAAAGACTGCTTGTAAGTGTTCTATTAGTACCTTTGTCACTGCAGGCAACCAGAGTGTGAAGCTGGTAAGAAGTCAAGCAAGCTCTTGACGTCAGTTATTCCTCATTTGGAACAATTTTAAACAATCTTTGTCTTATGTTCATATGCTGATCATTGATTAAGCCACAGGGATTTTTCCTCTGGTGTTTCTTTGCCCTTATTACTATAAACAATGTAGTACTTTTCCAAACCACTTAGTTTCAGACTCTGTATACGGTCTATTAATAAATGCACTCTTATATTTTTTGTTTTTCATTAATACCTAGAAGACAGCTGATTTTCTGACAAGCTCTGGATCTCTGAAGCACTCACAATTATCAGCAATAAGTTATGTTTATTTCTTAGTTGCGTTTGAATGTTAGAATTTATGCACAAAGAATAAATCATTCCTCTAACAGGATGATCAGTTTTTGCATTTCTCCATGTAGTTACACATTAGTCATTTGGCATTCTCAGTTAAATGAATATGTTCACTTCAAATAAATAGTAAGGAAAAAACAATAGCAGACATACAGATTTAATAGGCAAGCAGCATGCTTATTGCCGTACCTAAGGGACTTTTGATGTTACAGGAAACCACTGATGTCTGCTTTCATTCACATAGCACACACAGTGATTTTAGACAGAATTAATTTCTTTCAATATCTTTAATTAAAAGCAAAGTAAGGCTCCAGTTCACAGATTAATAACCTGTGAGTTATTATTTCAGCTGTGTTCAGTGAATATTGCATATGTGTGCCTAGATTTCATGTTTCTTCACAGCATAGAACCCAGTAATGTGGATTCCACAAGTTTTCTTTTCAGCCTTTCTCCATAGCATTCTCAAAAGCCATTGCTATTTCTTGCTACCACCCATTGAAAGGCTTAAGTTGCCTCATTGTTTTTCAGGGCAGAGTCACTGAAATAAGGTGCTGCAGCTCAACAGATGAAGTCTGAGAGCTTTTCCAGAGACTCTGTGGGCACCGCAACTGCTAAACATAAGGTCTGGTAGGTCAGATATGAATTGTACATGAGATGTCTTGCACCGTGTGCTGAAGCTATACCTGCAGGTGTCACCTCAGCAAAGATGGGAAACCAATGCAATGACTGATATGAAAGAACAACACACCAGGATTTACTTTTAACAGGAAAATTGTTCCTTTCCTTCCCATCTCTGGTTGCAGTCAGGAATGGCTCATCTTTACTACTCTAGAGCACAGCAGAGCAGAGGTGCTTGTCCTATGAGGGAAGGTGGGAAAAGGGAGCAGGTCTGAAGTAGCAGGTGTGCAAAAGTACAGGAGAATGGGTTTGCCCCTCTGTTTGCAAACTGCTAGACTCTATTGACCTCATTCTTCTGATTTCCAAATTATTTCTTATCTTCACAGAAAGCATGTAATGTTTTTTTTCTGGTTGATTATAAATTCAATGCATCGTTAGCTAATACGGCCCAGCAGAATAAACCAATTATAAAAATCTCAAGATCAAATTCCTGGCTGTGCCATTCCCATCCATAGAAAAAACATTTGAACACTCTCTCTCTTTTACGAGTATGTGAAGTAACTCCCTTTTTTTATCCAGCTACTAATTCATGAGCTATCAGGAGCACCAATGGAGAGTGATACAATGCAGAGCACTGCACGACTATGAGCTAGCAGACTAGTCATTACGTATTTCTGGGGTCAGGTCGTATAGTAACATGATCAGCCTACTATCAGCTAGACCTGAACCTTTCAGCTGGATCATGAAGCACAACAATGTTTGTATTCAGTTATTTTCTGCTATTGTTTCTTGCTTCTCTCAGACATTCTAAACTGTGACAAGAAGGAAACCCTTTAAGCTTCTTCACACATCTTTTTCTGTCTAAAAGGTGTTGAAGTGTGAAGTAACTACTACTAGGATGGTTCAGGATAAGTATGTTTGTGTACATGATGACAGCAATTATTACTGGTTCTGAATATTGCATTCACCGTACGATGGCCTATTAGTTTTTTCCCCTTCTGTTGGATATTTGGAAATACTTAGATAATTAAAATGATCATTGTATTGGGTTTGCCTGGCAAGGTTTTGGTAGCAGAGGGGCTACAGGGGTGGCTTCTGTGAGAAGATGACAGAAGCTTTCCCCATGTCCTACGGAGCGCCAGTTCCAGGCAGCTCCAAGATGAACACACCGCTGGCCAGGGCTGAGCCCATCTGTGGTGGTGGTAGTGTCTCTGTGATAACATATTTAAGAAGGAGTAGAAACAGCTGTGCAACAGCAGCTGGAAGAGAAGAGTGAGAATATGTGAGAGAAACAGCCCTGCAGGCACCAAGTTCAGTGAAGAAGGAGGAGGAGGTGCTGCAGGCACCGGAGCAGAGATTGCCCTGCAGCCCGTGGTGAAGACCATGGTGAAGCAGGTTGTCTCACTGCAGCCCATGGAGGTTAACGGTGGTGCAGATATCCACTTTTCAGCCCATGGAGGATCCCACACTGCAGCAGGTGGATACACCTAAAGGAGGTTGTGACCCTGTGGGTGAGCCCATACTGGAGCAGGCTCCTGGTAGGACCTGTGGCCCCATGGGGAACCCATGCTGGAGCAGTTCATTCCTGAAGGACTACACTCTGTGGAAAGGACCCATGCTGGAGCAGTTTGTGAAGAACTGCAGCCTGTGGAAAGGACCCATGTCAGAGAAGTTCATGGAGGACTGTCTCCCATGGGTGGGACCCCATGCTGAAGTAGGGGATAAGTGTGAGGAGGAAAGAGCAGCAGAGACAACATGTGATGAACTGACCACAACCCCCAATTCCATGTCCCCCCGTGGCACCTGGTAGGAAGAAATTGGGAGTGATGTTGAGCCCAGGTAGAGAGAGGAGGGGGGGGAAGGCGTTTTGAGATTTATATTTCTTTCTCATTGTCCTACTCTGGTTTAGATTGGTAATAAATCAAATTAATTTCCACAAGTCTGGTTTGCCTGTGACAGTAATCACTGAGTGATCTCCCGGTCTTACCTTTATCCAAATATGACCCTTTGTCATATTTTCTCCCCTCAGTTCTGCTGAGGATGGGGAGTGACAGAGCAGCTTGGTGGGCACCTGGCAGCTAGCCAAAGTCAAACCACCACATCATTTACCTATCAAGGCATCATCAATTCCAGTAGCACAGCTCTGCAATAGATTCAGCTCTCCTTGACACTAGTAATAGTTTTGCCATTCTTACCCAAGATGCAAAGTGCATGATAGTCATATGCCAAGGTAATTGCTATAAAGTTGAAGAGATCAACATGTTCAAAGTGTATACTGAATGATACTATAAGCACAAAAAGCTTTCCTTGTGACTGTTTATATGTCCTTTCCCCCGCAGAACCCACATTTAAGGGTGAAACAAACTCCCTAAAACCAAGAAAAAAGGTCTGGAAGAACTGGAAGAATTAAAACATAACTGCAAAGTATTTCCAGTGGAAAAACTAACATTTTGAATCATTCCTTTGAGGAAGCCTGCTTCTCTCAACTCTTATTGCAGTGTTCCTAAGACTCTTACAGATCTTCCCGCTGGCCTTGTTCAAATTATCATTCCTGCTGCAGGAAGGAGAGCAAAATTATTGCTGTAAAATAAAGGGCCACGGACAAGGAATGGAAATAGACCTAGAATGGAAATACCTCTGTTAACAGCCCCACCACTGTAGATGGAGGTCGCTCTTCAGAGAGCGGTGAGATGCCTTCCTTCCTCACTGCTTCCCCTTTCTGTTCCTCACCTCCTGATACTTACTCAAAATATTCTTCTCTGAATGTTCCGAGTTTCATCCTGTGATATATGGTGTGTAAATTCCAGCCTACCAGGTAAAAACAGGATCAAAGTTTAAACTGACTTATTAAGCCAACACACCCTGGGAGGTTTTCTGACAAACAGATTTTTACTTTATTTTTTTAATTCAGTGGACCCGCAAAGCATGAGGGTCTAGCAGTTACGATTCTAACAAGCGCATTAGAGTAATAATGGGTGTTCCCGAAAAATCTCGTGAGAGTCCTCTTCAACCCCATGTAAATTCAAATTCCTCACAGTTTAGTGTTGGGTGTGTAGGTACCTGAAGGCTCTTTTCTCCCCCATCCTGCTGCCCAACACAATCTCCAAAAATAGTGTTGTGTGTACAGCTAAGCAAACATTCAGACTAAACTCACTGAAGGGAGCAATAGAGGTTAAAAGAGAAATACTATTAACTTGCAGTGCTACTCCTACACCAACAGCTGGTAAGCCCTCAGAAAAGCATAAATAAACTAATTAGACACAGAAAAATTTTCAGTATAATGATGTCCATCCACACATTGAGCCATCTTCTTTGATAAGCAAAGGGAAAAGGGAATCCACAAAATTTCACTTGCAGGCATATGACCTATGCACTAGTGACCTTTATCTAAGCAGCAAGGTACCTTTACGTATAGCTATGAGCCGATGTACACAAGCATGCCTGGCTACCCCATTAACTGGATACAAATTCCATCAATTTCTCTGCACAGCCTTTAAAGAATTTTTTTTTTTTTTTTTTTTTTTTTGCATTAATAAGAGCTGCAGCAGTCTAAAACTTCCCAAAGGAATGTGCGGGAGCTCGTGTTAGCTGTGTAACAATACTCTGATTGTGAAGTTTTCAATACCTATAATGGAATACTGAAGAAAAGTTATTGTACAAAGTGAGAGCACCTATTAAAATTTCATTACAATATTTCTACTGTTGTTTTGAAAAACCTGCAATGCTACGTATGTTTCCTGGCATGTATGCAAGACTACTATCTGACTTTTAGCTAGAAGAGTAAAAATTCTTACTTAACAGTTTAATGCGTCAGACTGGGGAGAAGGTGAAAAGGGGCAAGAGGAATTCTACAATATCTGGGAGATTACTATTGCAAGACGGCCAACTTTGTCAGCAACCATGCATACGGCTGTATGAACCTGCGTCTACTTCTTTCTGGTTATTAGATTCAATTCTGTTCAGATGGAGGTTAACTTTGTTCACCTCAGCTTCTTCCTTTTCCATTTCAATGATCATACCACAACAAGGGCATGGACCAAAGTTGGGTGTTTCTTTAGATTTGGTGCTACATTCAGTGCTTACACTGAAAGATTTTATTCCTCTCCAAATAACATTTGTTTGCTTTTCAACTCAAAGGTACATGCATGAATTGCATAATCATATCCACAGAAGATTTTTTCAAATGGTTTTCAAAATAAGGGGGACAATACCAAAGCATCCAGTAAGCATGGCTGCTGGCTTCAGTAAAAGCAGAAGCAGAACATAAATGCTGCAGATTAGATTCTGTGCTGTTTCACAGTGATGTAGTTCAGTTTTAATCACCTTATTAGCAGTGGTTTTAGTTTAGGTCAGGATGTCCCCCGACAGAGATTTTAATGACATATTAGAGGTATAGATAGTAGTATCAAGTACAGTTTCCCAAATTTTGCAAAAGTGAAGAGAGTGAGAATCTAAAGCAAACAAGAAATAAGCTTGGAGCGAATTATTACTGATGGAATAGCCAAGATTTTCTCTCAGCCATAGGTTCTCCTAAACTTAGAGATCTGCAAAGTCATAATTGTATTTTCTTCTTGTTCATTTAAGAAATATCTTGTATGTTCTTAGTGATGTGTAAAAACTACTTATTAATGACCTGCAACTTCTCCATTGGCTGTGGGGCACTGCCATTTTGCCACAATGCCAAGAGCTAGTTCAAGTGTTTTGCAGAGTCACTCACTGCTCAATGAAATTAAAACAAATGGAGGATTTTAAATTTCACAGTACTTCATGCAAACAAGATTTCAAAATGGAGAGAACTATGAAAGCTTTGGTGGATCACAGAAAAGAATACTACAGGCAGGGGCTTTTTTTCTGTATGCAACATTAATGATTACACAATTGTGGAGGGAAATGAAGTATGCTAGCACTAATAACCTGCCTCCCATCAACGGCACAAATCAGCATAAATCTCCCTACAGCAGAGGAACAGCACTGATTTACATCAAATATCAGACCACTCTCTGTGGTCCACATTGGACCACTCATCCACTCCTGAGGTACGAGGTTAGGGTATGTATTCCACCATTCCAACTGGCAGCAGTTGGAACACTCCCTTCATCTTAAAAAAGATCTTAGGCACCCACTACTGTAATCTTTACATTTATAGTAACCTGCCAGCTTCTGCTTTTATTTAAAGTAAGTTCTAATTGTACACGGAATTTTAGGTCTCAGTTTATATTTATAGTATGAAACAGTATTCTCCTACAGATTTTTCAAGGAAAGCCGAGAAAACACTATTTTATAAGAATGCACGTAAAGATGTAGAAGATATTTTTTTTTTAGTGCTGGGAGAACAGTAATTTTAAACAGAGACAATGATGAGCACTATTTGAGACGTTTTCATTCATATACTTGCTGTTATATTTCCACCAGAGTCAGAATTATAAAATTTGCCCCATGAGTTCCATCATTTAATTTTTATCATTCAATACTTTCACATCAAAGATTTTCACTAATTCATAATTCCTGTAGGAATATTATAGGGTTATTTGTAAAACACTTATTTTCTCCCCTTGAAACTCCTGCTTGAGTTTTCCATTCTAAGCAGGAAATGATGCTGTTAGTATTTGCATGAAGTCCAGGAAGAGGAGTAGGTTAATGTCATATGTGCTGGATGAGAAAGGATTATGGGCAATGGAATATATTATATACATAAGCTTACTTCACAAAAGACATCCTGCTCTTGCAATACACCCATTTTTACTGTTGCTCCCTGATGCCCACTCTAATGAACAAGTTATGCTCTTCGCCTTTATAGATCCTGTCTTATAATAGAATTGTGCAGTGAAAATATTAATTGCAGCAACATGCCATATTAACAGAAGGATTTTTCTGTATCCCTACTTACACCGTTACCCAGTGATTTGGCATGCCAGGGAATTTGTAGATTTAACTTACTAGAGATTTCATTTCTTGTAAAAGAGAACATCAGATGTTTTCCTCATTCCAGTAGGCTACACTTGTCCTGCTAGTTCATGTGAGAACCTTGTAAACAACACAGAATACATTAGCAGTAGCTTATGTCTATAGAGATCGAATAACAAAACATAATTAAAAAAGAAGATCCAGATTATGACATTGCTGAAATACCCCAGGTTGCAGTAAATAAATGGTTCTCTCTCCTCTTTTCCATTTCCTGCTCTTTAACAAAATTAATCAGCTTGCAGTGCATGATATTCACACTCTTTCACCTGGCTATGGAGCAGGAGGTCTGGGAGTACTTTACTGTACAAATTTTGCTGAAGACATTATGGGTTTCTATACATTATGCTGCTTTGCTTGTCCAGCAAAATTAATGTAATAATTCTTCATCCTTGTGTTCCTAAATAAATTTTATATACTTAGTTTCAGCATCATTCTTTCCAAGTTTTATCAGTGGAGCTTACTAAAAAACCCACAATATAGTACCCAAAACTGAAGAGGCTAAATCTCAATTTAAAGAACATGAAAAGAGAGGAAAGAAAGATTGGGTAGAGTTTAAGCCAATGAAAGTATGAGTCATTATTATATAACAAGCAAGTTGGGTATGTTCTGGTATTTTAAGTTGAAGAAGAGATAGGTTGAGAGGGGAAGAGAGCACAGAAGTGGGAGTCAACAGGGGAACTGAGGTAAAGTAAGTGGGTATGGAAAAGTTTAGGAGCACTAATAGGAACTTCTATGTTCCCTTCATTCTTGTTTTCCTACATTTTTTTAAATGTCAGGTAGAGCTCTTAAAAAATGTTAACTCTGTTTTCATCCCAAGGGATGAAGTATCTATTTAAACCATATCGATGTAATTAATTTTCACTAGGTAGCTATTAGGCAACTTCTAGGTAACTTTGACAAACTACTTCCATTCATAGAAGACACAGCTGGGTAGAAATTAGCCTCTAAAAATACTTTCACACAACCTGCTTGTTTTCTAGTCACTGTCTTCTTATGTTATGCTCATTCCATCTGTCAATAGATATGAGTCACACATTCGACCTTTCAGTTTCACTTGCGCACATAAATTTCTTCCAATTTCCTGTGAAACAAACACTTTTAACTCTTTAGGGGCTAGCAATTTGCACATATAGCACTCCAGAACAGTTAAGGTAGAAGCAAGCTCTTGTGCTGATACTCTTAACTTTCGAGTCCGCACCACCTTTTGAAAGCAGATTGTCTCTTCGTTATGCTGACCACCCTTCTGCCCACCCTACCACTAACTTTCCCTGAAAAAACCTAGCAAATATGCGGAGCTCCAGTTTAAAAACCACAGTCTAACTATATTTTCAAAGAAAGCTAAATGGCAGAGTAGCATATACAAGTCAGTCCTGACATTACAAACCATGATCAGCAGATTCACTGAAGAAAAGATATCATTTTACCATTTTTAAATCTGCAGCAGGCAACATTTGGTTCAAAGCTAACTTAAAAATAAAGACTCATGCTTGCCCAAATGCTACCCACTGACATAAATCATGATGCCTTTTACCAACAGATCCTATTTTTTTTCTCCCCAAACACAATAAACACCTCCAGTATGAACAGAGGAGGAACACGGCCACAAAGAACACAGCAAAATGTGAAAGCTAGAGCATTATTCTGGAATCTGGGAGTATATTGCCTTAATCTTTCTTTCAGGTATAGTACACAATTTAATTTAATCTTTCAGGGAGCTTTCAAGACAAAGGGAAAAAAACTGTCACTTTTAATATGAACCACAAAGCTGGACTACTGAAAAAGAGACCAAATTCTGCACAGTGCTCTGGTACAGAAGGACAGAGACTTGACATGTCCAGTTAGTTGGCAGATGTCACTTATGAGCTCATTTAACTCATTATTGTTGAAACGGCAGCTTAGCAGCAAGATGCTTTAACAGAATGCTAGACTCTCAGTCTGTTTCAATTAAGCATTACAATGGCATACAAGGGTCTGCAGTTTGACCTTAACGTTTCCTTCCAAAATACACCAGATTTAGACCAACTGTAATATTGTCCTATTAAAACTACTTTAACCATCTAAGCAAAGTCCCTTTGCCAGTAGTGACCAAGATTTCTCCATCTATGGTCATAAGAGGGCACTTTTGATGGAGAAAATAGGATGTTAAGCCTGAAGTTCAGAGCATACAGTTGCTGGAAGGGATGACTGGATGAGCTACGGCTGAGATGACACTGGAACTGCTCAGGCTCCTATGCCTGTACACCAATATGACAACCTATAGGGGCCAGTGAGGTTTTATCACTGTCATGTGAGAGTAGTGCTTTAGATAACACTGTAAAATGTGGAAGCACACAGAAAACCTGCTATTGGTTTATGGATGAAGACTGAATTTTTTGACCTCTGGTCTTTGGTATGTTAGCTTTGAAATAGTAAAACAGAATGCATGACCTGTTGATATAATAGGGTTAAATTTTGCCCAAGCAAGCTTCAGCATGAAACAAACACCTCTCTTTCATTTTCAGCCTTCAGTGTTTTAGCTAAATCAGAATATAGCACTCATTAACCTAAAGAAAAATCTATTTCATCCTAGTAGCACTTTGGAGATGCACATTGGCATTATCATTGCACTTTTAAACAAATTTAAAGATCTATTTGATATCATGCCACAAAACAGTAACAAGACAAACCTCAACAAATAATGAATGTTCACGTATCTCATCAAGATAATAGAGGGACATCAGCATTTCCACTCAATGATTTGCGATCTCCATGTAATAAATAACGAGAGAAATACTGGGGAATAGTCAATGATATATGATCCAAAATATGTTTTCACAGAAGACCTACACCCAGGCATAGCCTACAGATACTTTAAAAATATTTCTGGAATTTCACAAGATTCTGATCTCAGCAGTATCTGAATCAAGCACTTTGTCTAGCCAGTTTTAATTCAGCTTTTCCTATCAAAGATGAAATCATAACTCACATACCTTATGGATAAGTGCTCCCAGTCACTTATTTGAGTGGAGACTAATGAAATTAATGAACCCAAGATGACATCACAGATGCACATGTGGTCTTTGTGTTAAAAATCTTTTCCTTCCTTACAGACAACACACACTCAAAGGATTACTTTTACTTTTGGTGACTTACCCTCACTGTCAATTTAAGTATCAACTAAAGAAAAAAGAACCTTTCAAGTAGTACTGAGATCACTGGCAGACAGCAGCTTGTACATTGGTTCCTAAACTGAAGAAAAAAAAACCATGACCATATATGGACAACACCAAAAACAGAGCCTAAAATTAGCAATAAGCAATATTAGTCACTGGGGGCTTTTTGTTTGTTTTGTGAAGTGTGGGTTGGGAGTGTGTGTGTGGGGGTTGATGGGGGTTTTTTTTGTTTGCTTTTTACAGCGTCAACAACCACACAAGCTGCACTTGTATGCTGATACTTTGGTCATTAGGTGCCTTTAGGCTAAATTAAAATTATAATTCTTCAGGTTCTTCACATTCATTAGTCCAGATAAACACTTGTCATCAGCACACAGTTAGCTGATAGTAACACCTACACTGTTAAAAAAAAAAGCAGGAAAAAAATCTTTCAAGTGATGGCTCTGATTTAACAGGCAGCTTTCCTATGTCAAACTTAGTCTTACAAAAAAATTATGATACATGGTCCATTTACAGATCTATAACACTGTCTACTATTGCTTTCTTAATGCTTCAAATCCCGCAGTGTTTTTTCTCAATTTCCAAAAGCATAAATGTCCATTATTACTCGAACCTCTTCCCACTGAAGTCAACTGAATTTAGAAGATGACTGTCAGAACACGTGTGAGACGACACAGCAACCTAGCCAGATACACTGAAGTCAGTGTCTATTTGCTTCTCCACAAAAACCTGATCTTATTTTTGGCATGACCAGATTTTTATTTCACAAATCAGGCAGGGAAAAGAACAGAAGGACTTAAATAGTTTCATAGTAGAGATTAACAAAGAAAAGTTAATATGAAGGTTTCAAATAGATGTTTCACAGGAGACTATTGTTGTGAAAATTTAACAAGCGTTAATTATGAAACTATGACCTAAAATACAGACTCTGATTTAAGGCTAATTTAAAACATAAAGAAGTACTTTACATGTTTTAACCTGACCCAAATTATTTGAAGTCAGCGAGCTTTAGATTAAAATCAATTAAGAATAAACATGTATTTTAAGAGCCTGATTCAACCATTTTCTTTAGTTATTAGTAAAATCCAAGATGACTAGTATACAAGTAGAATGAATGAAAGAATCAAAGATAGTATGCACTAAGTTTCTCTTAAAGGGTCCTTTACAAAAACCAAGCAAGTGGTCCATATATGGAGAACAGTGACATTAAAAAATGAGAAATCTATATTTTTAGGTTCTTTACCAGATATGCATTTACATCAGGTGACTCACCAAATGATACAAATTTTGCAGCAAAACTGTAGAGATTTGATGACTATGGTCTCCTTTTATTTGTATCTGATAATTCCTAACCAAGGAAGGTAAAATTTGCCAGTGGTCTTTTGGGTTGAAATTCCTGGGTCGTATTTCTTGTTGAAAATAACACAAGCCTTTAACTCCATGACTGAGTTAGGAAACTATTTTGCTATTAAAAGAAGCAGCATCCTACACTATTTTCATTTTTCATGATGTTTCTAAAAAGGTTAAAGTTTAAAAACAAAACAAAAAAACAGGACTGTGTGTTCATTCTCTCCTGATAGTTATTCAACAGATACAACTAGTCTAAAACAGTCAATAATTGACCAAGTGTTATTTTCAGCAATATTTTCCAATCGCAGACACTAGGACATCTATTAACTGATTCAAGCAGACAAGGAAGAACTTGATCAAAGTATCCAGACAGGAACAAATTTCACACGTCGTTCACTTTCTGCAGGTTGTTCTGGAACCTTAAGTTTAACCAAATGATGCAGAATGAGAATAGACAGCTTATGATTTTAGCATACCAATATGCCCAGACACCTTCATCTGTATGCTTGCAGAGTTTTACAGCTAGAAGCTGCATTAAAATTGATGAAAGACAATGTAACTTCTGTTGGATGATTCTGTGCATCTTTGAATTGGTGAAACAATGCAGCGCAAGAAAGTCTCCCAAATATTTTCTTTTATTTAACGAAATGCCTTTGCTCTAAGTAACTTGATTTCCTCTTTTGATGCAGTTTCACTATTTCCACTCTTAGCTATTTGCATACTGCAATCATAAACCTAGTGATTAAGCCACTGTTAATAGCAGCTTAGTGACACAAAATTATTTATTAAAATTAAAGGGCATAGGAAACATTTAAAAACCTTCAAGTTGGTTCACTGTAGAAGTCCCAGAATCAGTGAAGGTTTAAACAAAATCATACATTAAAGTGAACAAGTACCTTTACTGATTCATTATTACATATACAAGACAACGTTAGACTTGTGTGCTTGATATATGCGTACAGGTACACTGCAGAGTAGGACGGTAATATGCATGATTGCATGGGACGGTAGAAAGGTTTTGTTTTGGGTTGGAGGGTTTGTAACTGTTCTGTATGGCTTCATTACACAGCAAAGGCAGTTATTCTGTTAGTGCTAATTAAGCCTCGGGGAACAATTTGTTGAGGTAGTTGGAGATAATTTGGACGAGAGCAAAAAGAGGAATTTTAATGTTTTAATCCCAAGCAGAAGCAGAAACTTTCCAGCTCCCAAATTCTGAAATTCCAGCATAGGAGCTAAATGACTGATCCTGCAAAGAGCAAGAACTCCCAGCTTTCACTGAAACTTACTGATGTTTGCAGCACATTGCAGGATTGAGTCTTTTTAATGCAGGTCCATTACTACATTAAAATAATTTGGATTGACTGCATCCTTTTATATAGTTGTACTATCACAGAATACTCTTCTGTTTGTCAAGATTGCATTCAGGAGTTTACATTTGTATATGAGATATACCCCAGGTAGTGGTTTTTAACCATTAAATATTTTTCTGTTAATTTTTCAAATGCTTGTTAACAAATGAAGGAACCATTACTCTTCCAGCAAAGAAGCTCCTGTAACGACTATTTGATTTCATTAATGTCAGCCCTCCCAGCAACAGCACTGAAGGCTGTACCCTCATACTGTGATGTGAGCTTGTATCAAAGATGGACCACTAGCACAGGTAATGTCTGATCTTTCACCTAAATGTGAATTTAGGTATTGCCTGTTTTATCTTCTAGGCCATAACTTAGAGAACTTAGAACAGATAAAAGGCAAACAAGATAAAAGAGACTGCTTGTTTCTTTGCTGACAAAAAAAGTGGCAAACTGGGAGGCTGTCTAGGGATCAAGAAAAAAAACTAGCAACAGTTCCCTGTTAAGGATGCAGAGAGGAAAAAAAGGGGAGGAGGAGGTGTTTTCTAGATCGGCAACCTGATTTAGAGCTGAGAAAGAAACAGAACAAGTGGCTGTGAGATATAAACACTGCCAACTTTGTTATGGACTTGCAAGGGGTAAAACCAGAGAAGTATAGCGAATCTCCTGAGGGCAGGCAAGAGAGATGCAAGTAAACACAGATTTGTGTATTTGGAGACAATTTTTTGCTCAGATAATATTTTAGAAGACTGGAGATGAAAAGCATTCCCTTTTTGAGTCCCGAGAGTCTCAACACTTTATAATCCAGAGAATGACATACTTTAGAAAAATAATAAAGTTGGATTCTTTGCTGGGCAACACCACGGAAGCAGATTAAAAAAAAATTCTTTTCTTTTTTCGGACATAGATGTCCCTCTGTATTTTGACTTCTCAGATGCCTTTAGTTGCAAAAGAACACTTCAACACAAATACATGTATTTTACCAAATCCCATTCTTCTGTCAGGGTATCCTCTCCCAGGATTCCATGAGTTTTCCATGATTTATAATTTTGCAAGCTTTCCACTAATCTTCATTTCCCTTCATTACTTTCTTTCCTACATCCCCTATCTTACTTCACTCCAATCCCACCAACACCTCTGCTTTTATGTCTCTCTGCAGTTTTGTCATTCCTTGACCTTTCTCACAGTCATTGATGTTATTTGTTCTCAATTTGCATTCCCACACATATCTCCTGTGCATTAACCTTCTCCCCTCAGCTTCCTCCTGCTATCACAAATTGAAGCCATCTTTCCTTGATCCAGCTTCTCTTTGTTCTTTCAGAGAACAATGCAAGAGAGTGGCCATCATGTCTAAGTACAACCTAAGCTTCTCTTCTCACAGGAGAAGAGATAATAATCATTTTAACAGCGTGTTGGAGAAGGTAGTCTCCAAGTTTGCTACTGAAGTAAGACTTTCTGTCCTAACTCAGAGCATGTACATTTGGAATTAAGAAGAAAAAATTTTTAAATAATTGATGTGCATATTTAAATAACACATAACATATGTTTTATTTGTTTTGAGGAGAAAAAAACCAAAACTCCAACATAAAAAAAACCAAAACAAAACAAAACTCAATCTTAAATAAGTGATGTTCAACACTGGAATCCTCAGGAGCTTAGTCGCTTCTTAATGGTTGGATCCACAAAATAGTTTTCTTTATGCAAAAGGAAACCACCTAACCCTAAATATTTTTCCTTTAATGTGTCTGAAAAGTACTCAGATACATTTGGGGATTCTACTGTTAGCACCTAGAGGCCACAGTCTGCCTAGACACCAGGCAGAACAAAACAGCAGCTTTTGTTTCAGGGAACAAAAGGCTGTCAGACAAATGGGTACACCTAAAGTCTGAAGTTTTAGCAAAAACAACTGCTCCCCTTCTCCAAGAACCCCTCAAACCTCCTCAGTCCCTCAAGAGTCTAAGACATGACTCACTGAAATGCCTAGAGGATTTACTTTCAAATAATGTCAACTCATAATCAATTATCCAAGGACTTATTATTAAATGTATTTTTAAACATAGATTATGCTCTAAATTCGGGAAGTGTGATACCTTTATGCAGAAGAGAAGCTGAATGTTTTTCTCAAAGGAATGACCGGTGCACTCTTGACCATGAAGTTGTCTTCTGAGCTTCCAGGATGTAAACTGCCTTTTAGTTATTATCTTCCATAGAGCCCAGGCTCAGAAAACCCAAAGGCAAAAATGGTAAGAAAAAGAAATTATCAGCTGCCTTAGAAAGCAAGGAAGAGCTACTTTAGAAGTTCAGCAATAAGGAAGTAGTAGTGTTATTCCTCTAAGCAGAAAAGATACAGCCAATAGAAGAAAAATATCTGGTTACTCCATGTTTCTTTACAAATTAATTTCATTGTGTCAAAGTTTTGCGTGTGACTTTTGTGCCATGTAAATCTGTCTTTGAAGGTTCAAATGACCCATAATTATTCACAGCCTTCTACACAAAGAGAAACAGTAACTCAGACACAGTCTGAGGGATAAACTCTTTTAAACCAATGTTTAAGATCTTAACTAATGCTTATGAAAATCATTTATCTGTTTCAACAGATCAAGGATAACAAAAGAACATGGAACAAATTAACAACCCAACAGGTAACTGAAAAATATCAGTAAAGCTGTATAAGTTATGAAAGCTTACCCAAAAGAAGTGGGGCAAAAATGTCCATTCTGTTCCTAGAGTTAGAACTCAATAGTTCAAGCCCATTTCAAGTCCAGCACTACTCTATCATGCATATTTTGTTTATGCAATTTAAGAGATGCAGTGGAAAAATATTAAACATATTTGTATATCTTGCTTTGGGTCTATAGTTCTCTTTCATAAGACCATTTTCTACCTTAAGTATCTTGCAATGCCCTTCTTCGAGCAGTAGATATTTTTTTCTTGAAAAGCCAATGTTACACATATGATTTGGGTAAAAGTCCAAGGATTAACGCTGAGCTTTAACATCATGGTTTATATATAGCTGAACATTTGTCCACTTGCTTAGAGCAAAAAAGTCTGAAAGAAGAGGTGGCAAAGATGAAAATAAATGATTGATGATTAAGCCTGACGTAAGGGTTAGAGCACTGGCTCGGGTTCAAGGCAGCATAGATTCAGAATGTGATGTACTGAAGAAGATGTACCAGAGCCTAGAAAATCTGCAGTGAGGGATAGGTGAACCAGAATACAACCTCACAACTAACACCAGTTAGATTTTCCTTGCAATCCTCACTTTAATTTTAGAGGTCTTAAAGAGGAAAAGCTGGTACTATCAGAAGTTAAAGCTAGAGGCAATGACAGGGTTAGGATCAGCTGAAGGTCTGTATTTATAGCAAAGGCTTTTGTATCACTGCAAAGGCCATGTGCAGTAGATGAGTGGGTTAAGGCAGTAGACAAGTGGGTTAAGACATAATATAGAGACAGGCAAGAAGTATGGATAAGATTAGCCAATTAGGAGAGCAGAGGCTGAGAGTAGAGCTGAGTGGCTTGGAGGCCCTGGGCAGCTTAGTTACTAGAAATAGAACATGGTTCATGGTGTAGTCTGGCATTTGGAGGTGCTGAAATCAGATTTCAGGCTGATTTAGAGTTAGGGCATAAAGTACCTTGATCCCCAAACTGAACTAATTACTTCATCCTACAGGGATCTTAAATGAGATTGAAGATTAAAACTGATGCAGGTTTGAGTCTGGAAGCTTAAAATTAACAAAAATCAAAATGCATGGCCAAGAACAATGCTTACTACTCAATCCCACAGGATAAGTAACAAAAGTTCAGCTCAGACATAGCTGTAAATAAACTGTAGAAGTGTCAAGAGATTAGGATGAAGGCTGTGAATCACTTGTGATTTGGATTATGTCCTGTGCAGACAGAAGTTCCTAGGTTACTAGGCTGTACAGTTTAGGGTGGGAATAGAGATAAGGTTGTGAAATACAGTTATGAAGAGCTAGATTTATATCACAGTGTTGAAAAGGCCACAGGTCTAGGACAAGAATTTATGCTGGGATTAAGTTTGAGATAGGCAGAAATCCCCAAGCTTGGCTAAGAAAAAAGTGGCAGCTTCCTTAAGAGGTTTAAGGCACATACAAGGTTGTAAACTGGTAAAATAATATTGTAATAGAGATTTCAAAGTGTCACAAAGATCAAGTGTTTTGGTGGAATACTTAACAACAGTGTGGTACATCTCATTAGCCAGGGAGAAAGATCACTCAACATTCAAGAGCATTATGTGAGCACCTAAAAGAATGGGAGTAAAAACATTCTAACTACCTCCATTTAACAGTACTTATTCTGTAGATGGCCTAATTCCCCAAGATTTTTTTTTTATTTAATTTAATTTTAATTTAATCTAAATTAATTAAGAGATAATTAAACCTAAAGTCTTGATTTCTGGATTCTCATGTCCCAGTCAATGACTAGAAGCACTAAGATATGTGAAAGACTCCTTTCACCTTTTCAGGAAACATTTATATTAAAATAAACATGGAAAAGTAAATTGCATTACAGCTGAAAGTAACGAGACCAGATTCTCCCTCTGTCTAGGTTAGGTGACTGGGAAGAATACAAGTAAAAATGGTAAAAGGAAACACTGCAGGCAAAATTATCTGTTCATTTTAAGGTTTGGGGTTTTTTTGAACTCAGAGAAGTGAAAACAATATGTATCATATTTTCTTTCTCCTGAAAGAAGTTACAGGTTCTTCCCACTGACTTTATGCACTTTTTTCATATTTTATAGCACAATTTTATATTAAGATAAGCAAATGGCATTATTTAAATTCTGTTAAAAACTAAACCACAAACTTGACTTTGTATTTAAGTCAACCCTAACAGAAAGGAAGTATTTAGAAATAATTCCCTGTTAAAAAATAAAGTTAATTTTTTTCAAATGTCTTAACATGCAGAAAAGATTTTATTAGTGTTCCAATTGTTTGTGTTCTCCATATCACTTAGAAATTCTTTATTGAGGAATGTTACTGTTGAGAACTTTTAAAGGCATAGGTCTTGATTTGACAAGTTCTAGAATAAGCACCAAAGATTTGCACTATTTGAAGTTTAGTAAGACTAAAAAACTAGATAATTAAAATCTTACTCTTTTAAAGACTGTATAATCAGCAAGATTAATTATTTTAAAGAAGGGAGGAATTAAAATAGTATGAAGTTTCCCACAACATGGTAGGATATTTTTTCCGTTTAAAGACCCAGTCCAAAAGTAAAGCATTTTGAATTTGTCGTGTATCAGCAGTCAGGTACTAAGTGTTTTACTTCATCTTGATGATAGTATAAACAGCCACATTTTCTGTTTCTTCCGTTCAGGTAGCCTTTCTTTGTGAATTCATTTTGTTTACCTATACCACGCAGGTGGCTGAAGACTGTTTCATTTACGTAGGCTGCATACAGCAGCCATACCAGGTCTTAGCACAAAGGCAGGCTAGTTTTCGATGTAATGTTTTTGTCCCAGAAATCCACCGTCTTAGAGCTGTGTCCCACACATCACTGTTTCTCCACCTACATAACATTTAGACAACAGATGAATCACTAGATCTCGTCACCCTATGGTTGGCAGCATCTCCCAGGCACACCAGCTGTAAACGGCTCCTCAGGCCACACAGCTGGTGACGGAGAGTTCAGACTTTATTTCCTACTAATGCCTCTGGGCTAGGTTACAAGCTGCAGAGACAAGCACAAAAATCATCCAGACATAAATTCTTCAAGTGAGTGGGAATCTATAACCACTCCAGCAGCAGCAGACATAGTACATCCCAGACAGTACTTTTAGGAAGGAACAGTGAAGTGGCTTCACTTTCTTCTAGGCATCTACTTCGGAGGTTAGCAGAAAAAACAGAAGTGCTGAAGACCACATTCTCCTTGCATAATCCTATCATGAAACAGGCAGCTGGGATGAAGGAGCAAGGGAAGTAAAAGTAGAGAAGGTCCTATTTTGCATATTTTATGAACTGTTTTACTATGGGCTGGGGTGTAAAAAATATCAAGCTGTCAGCTCTGCCTTTTTAAAAGTAAGTACGTGAAGTTGCAGAAACAACCATGCTGCTGCTGTCAAGAGGTTTCCTGGGTAAGCCAGACAATCTTGCTTTCCGATGCCCATGATAGAGCCTGGGCAGTTCATGGCATTGCTCCATTAACATCTGGCTAGTGGGTAGTCTGTACAATGCAAGGCAAGCTGAGTGACATGCCTCATTGATATTCATTGACTGCAATCGCTATGGGACACCATCCCTGGTCAAATAAAGGTTAAGTCAGAAGATGGCTGATTTCTCTTTTGCCCCTTCCCCAGTCAACCATAGCCTTCTGTAAGCAGCAATTCGGAGTGTTTTGTTGTTATAGTCTGTGGCTATTCAGGAGCGATGGACACCCCAAGCACTTTTGAACAACATGCCACTTTTAAGCTGTGCTAGAAATAAGCACTAGCTTAGTGCTTAAAGCATGGTATGTGCCTGTCTGTGGTGAAACATTGTTATTGATACAGCTGATTACAAGGGAACAAAGTAGGTGTAAGAGGGTCAATAACTAAGTTCTCCAAAACTGACTCATTTACACAGAGGGTTTTTTTGCTACCCTGCAGTCAGCACAGAAAACAGAGAAGTAATTATGACCGTACACTATGTGTACGGCTGCATGAAAAGATAATTCTTTTTTTTTAAAAAATAAGGAGATTAATAGGACAGTTTGGATACTAAGGGTAAGGTGTGGGCTTGCGAGAACCGGGTTTAAGCCAGCTTGGCATCTGCCTCCCTTCAGAGGCAGATGTCTGAATGTTTTAATACAGAAGTAGACACAGTTTATGACTTACAGTTTTTCTCTTTTGACAGAGATAAATACAACTGATATAATCCACTCTTAAAACTCTGTCTCACTAGCAAGTCCCTGAACCACTTAAACTAGCACTGCGCAGTCCTATTCGTAAGCACAGGGACTTGTTTCTGCATAGGACTGAATTTCACTCCAGTTGACTCTAAGAAATAACTGTTTATTACTTGACTAACATCTCAGATAAGACACTGGGTAGATCTTGACCATCCCCGGATCATTCCTTCAAGTAACAAATTGTTTGGCTGTTTATCTTCCATGGCTTTGTCTCTATTTTCAAAGCCGGAGCCCCAAATTTGAAGGTGCCACTACCCAAGTGATTTCTTGGAGCCAGAACTCCAGTAATTATAACCTGCAATTATCCTTATATCTGGGAACAGAAAAAGAAACAACAGCAGGGTCATGTATTGCCACAAAGTAGCACAGAAAAATGTATCAAATCTGAGAAGACAACTTCAGCCGCCTGACCCCTTCTTTTTGCGGTGCCAAACATCTCTCTTACTACTCTCTCTCTGAAGGAAGCATTGCTGGAGAAGCCACTTTGCACCTGCAGAAATATCTTTGTTGAATAATGGGGTAGATAAAGGCATAAAATATTTTTATTGCTCAAGTTTCCTCATAGAACCAGTATTTGGCTGCAGGGCACTTCCACCTACAGATCAACATAAAAAAGATCCTGCTGTATATATGCTGTCCTCCCCCACTGGGCAGGAGTAAAGGGAGAGGGGAATTCTTTAGTTACTACTCTGCCTAACTGGAAGACAGACATTCCTGTAAAACTGTGTGTGGGAGCATTTCACAGTGAAACCAAAACACTGTTAAAAGTAAATTCAGTGAACTAGTTCTTACGCAGTGCTGCTATCCGAAAAGATGAGGGTATTTTATTATAGACACACAAACTGCCAGACACCAACACCACTGCAGTGCCAGGTTGCTACGGGAGAGCTAGCGCTCTTTTTGTCCACAGGATCCCATTATTAAGGCTATGGACCAAGTCATACCTTCACATGCCAGTCCCTTATCGACCTGCGGAGCTGAAGGCAATATGTACCTTGTTGCTTCAGATTCTATATAACTGTTTTAGTCCAACTGAATTCTTGTTTTGAGATTACACAATCAGCCAGCATAAGTCAACATGGCACCCTTAACTTTCAAATTATACCAGATTTATGACATTAAAAGAACAAGCATGGGCCTTACTTACAACATCGCCATACAATTGATGAACTTCTGTGCCAAATCTGTTTCATGGGAAAAAGTCATTGCACCTAGTTGCTTCATGCAGCATCAGTCCAAGGACACACAGAAGTGAAAAAAAGGTCTTACTACAACTATGAGGCACTGCATTTGTGATAGAATGACACCAAGAGTAACATGGTATTGTTTTGGTTTGCAAGTTTTATCCTCAAGATGACAAAACAATGAAGATTTACTCTCTGCCTTATTCTCAGACCAAGTGACAAAATATAAATACTTGATGTTTAATATAATTGATTTTCCACCCACCAGGAGCAACAGCTACACACTAAAAACCAATGCCAATCTCTAAACTCCTACTTTTTTTGATCACATTTGACTGTTGTATAACAAGTTATATTGAAAAGTGTCAAAGTGAAGGAAAGAAGGTAGCAAAGGAACTAATGTGGTCAAGACCATCACACTTTTCATAATAAACACTTAGAGCATCAAAATATTAATGACAAAAAAAAACGCTGCTTGGCATTAAAACTATGTTGGCTCTTTAGGACACTGGTTTCCTCAAGTTGCCCTGTCTTCCTACTTCATACCAAAGAGGAACAAAAATTTACGATATTGCAATTCTGTGAACGTCAACAGAGTAGAATTAAAGCTTCATACTCGGCCTGAGCAAGTCCAGCTACTGCTTTTCTGTAATTTCTGGAAGAGCTACTCCAGAAAACATACTCTTCCATTAAGCCTCAATGTGACTTCATGTCTCAAACCTTTGCAGCTATTCCCACTCAGATTTCTGTGTCCTTGAAGGCATACAGATGAATATTTGCAGAAAATAGTTTAAGAAATGTTGATTTTTAAACTCTAGTATCATTACCACTACACTGTATTCTTAGGGCAATCTAAGAGAATGACAACTCTGTGCACTATGCATGCACTCAGGCATCGTTTATAAGGGATGCTCACTTGTTGGGAGTCGCTTTCACAAGTTACATTCAAGATGCCGTTACAAATGTAAAAATACTAAAGAAACAACAGATAGGTATTAGCTGTTAACATTACAGTGATCCATTAAAAATATTAGGTCACACACAAAGTAATAAGCTTTGTGTAAGAAAATGCTAGACGTTCTACCCAAGTGCATGCCACTGTTCCACCTAGCCAAGCCAAAAGAAGCTTCAGCTTCTGTTCTTTTCACACTTTTGTAGTGTTGTTTCTATATGGAGGTATTCACTGTTTCCATGAAGAGAGCTAATGCTCTCATCATACATTGTACACATTGGTCAAGAAGTATTCCTGGAGCCAGCACAACCAAGTAGAAAAAGTCAGGCTTTTTCATTATTATCAGCATTGGATAAAGGTGCTTTTCATTTATACCAAACGTTTGAGACTTCTTTATTAGTTCATAACTGGACATAGTTTATGGACCTACTAACTGATTGTTCTTTGTTGACCTGTGTATTAACTAACCATAAAGAGCTTCTGTCTAGCAGAAACCAACCTAAGTCCTCTCTCTTTAATCCTCATCTGAAATGTAGCAAGTCTTCTTTGTCCCTCAGCAAGACCTGCCCCGAAAGCACGAAGCGCAGTTCTGATGAGACCACATTTAATCAGACAGCATGCTATCTGACATATGGGGCACAACTCTTCCAGTTTCTTACCAATAAATAAATTGTTCCTTAAAGTTGAATGATACTACTGGCGGATTGTGCAGCAGAACTTTCACACTTTTAGGTTTTACAGAGTTTTAGTTCAGCCTAATTTTATGGAAACCACCACACTGTTGGTGTTTTGCACAGTGCATTACATTGCGGTAATTACACTAGTGATTAGGCTGTGAGCACACAGTCACTTTTTAACTGGCTACAGGGATACTATAGGCTATCTAGCCTATCATAGCTTGAGAAACTGCCATAGCTATGTTTTTCTCTGTGAAACTGCAGTTCGGTTGATATTTGAGTTTAAGTGTGAGTTCAGTTTAAACTAGTTAAGAACACAATAATGAGCTTTTCTTCACTACGGCAGACTCTTCCAAGTGATGAGTAGGCCTCAAGGAGTCAGTAGATGGAGCAGGGTCAGTGGAACTGAAAATTGGCTTTACTCTATACTTTCTATTCACCTTAACCTCACCACTAAAACAAACATACAAAGCTAATATTCGTATCCAGTAGAATGAAGACATCATCTTTATGCTGCTACTTATTATAAATTATAAAATTTAGACATAATACTGTATTCTGTGATCCACACTGAACTCAGTGTATGTAACACTGAAGTAGGAAGAGTTCATGTTGATCTGTTATCAGATTATATGTATGAAAAATGCTGCTCAGAATAACTATTGTGTTATCTGAATTGACATGGAAAAAAAAAAAAAAAAAAAGGCTTTAGTGCTGTAGACATCCTGCCATTCTACACCATATTAAATAGATTTCATTGATGCCATAATGAAACTTGTGCCATAATCTCCAGCACTGAGCACTTCCATTCCAAAGGTCTTACCATTGAGAGCAAGAGGATTGTCTGATTTGTCATTTTCTCCTTGCCAAGACCACCAAAGTCAGATCTCTCCACTGTGCTAGTGGAAACTATCAAGAAAGGCACTCTTTGAGCCTGAGAGCAGTACTGCCATTAATCTGTACAGGGAACTAGGTCAAAGAAGCCCCAAGGCCTCTCTGAACTACGTAAGCAAACAGAAGCTCATAAAAGGATATTTCTGCAGCTGATGTTCCCTTGTGCAAAACAACAGCCAATCAATAGTGTCTTTTCAAGACAAACCCATGCACTGGATGACAAGAGAAAGGACAATGTCCAAGTTACTCCTTAGCTCAAAATACATCCTGTTTGCTCAGCTCATTGGGGTGGGGGCAAGTCTATACAAAAGAGATCCCAGTGGATGCAAGCAATGAGCCCCAGGCTATCCTTTACTGCCAACTGTAGCAATAGCCAAGCATTTTACCCACTGGGGACTAATCTCTCAGAATTGTTACAGTCCAATTACTGTTTGGTTGCAATGTACTACATGGAATTTTAAACAACAGCTTTCAGTTAGAAAGTTCTATAACCCACTGTCAAAGTCATAGGCCAGACAGTAATCTCCAACTATGTTTTCTTACAGCAGGTTGTAACGAATTAGGAATTTTATCAGACAGTTTATCATAGAAATATAGGATGAAATTTATTTTAGATGCAACATAGAATCCACTTGCTTAAATACTATTAATGGTAAGAGTGCATATATACATGAAAACAAATAAGAAAGAAAACAAAGTACAACCTGGCACACAGGAAGAAACAGTTCCTTAGAGCTCAGCATCTAGGAGTGCTTCAGCCTCAATAAATGTTGTAAGGAAACAAGACTGCAACTTAGGTATCAGACTACATTTAAGGAAATGATACAGAGGTGCACAAATACCTTAACCATTTTCTCTAGGAGCGCTGCCTCCTACATACTAGAAAGTTGTATCAATAAACAAATTTTTTCCAGCCTCTATTGAAATATTTAGGAAATATTAGCACCAGGGCTAACTCTGCCTTCTGAATTACCTTCAAATGTATTGTTTCCAAAATGAGTTGTTTCAGCTTTCCCCATGCTTCCCGAATTTTGAAAGACTTCTTGTTCACAATTTTATGTCCAAGCTGATTTACAAGAGCATAGCAGGGTGCTAAGAGAACCAATCCTCAAAACAATGGGGTTTCTCCAAAAAGCAATGGTTTTTCTTTGTATAAGAAAGAAAATTTCATATACATTGTAGAATATACAGGCATAAATACTTGATTCAGCAATCCTATAAAAATGAGGAATGTACTTTGAGAAGTCTATTTTCAGGGATGGTGATAAATAGTGATTTCAATATCAACATAATTCATGCAAACATTTGCTGATCAGATTAATTTTTTTCATAAATTAGCCCCACGAAGTTCATCTTCCCACATCCCCAAATAGAAAACTATGATAAGAACCTGTCTTTCATAATTTTGGAGAGCACATATTTGCAAATCACAGATGAAGATGTAGCAATGACAAAGCTCATGTCAGGCTTGTACCCAGACTTAACCAGCCCACGTACCTTCTTGGTACAGTTCACATCTCTCTGCTGCATCTTCTCCCCAGGAGTTCTAGGTAGCACAATTGCTTTCTCTGCCAGGTCTGTACCAGTCTTCTCCCTCTGAGCAACCCTAATGGCTCTCTCTAGAGACATGCCAAGATTAGTTAGTTTTTAACTATGGATCTTCCCCCATATATTTCTGCTCACCAATGCTGGAAAAACAAAAGACCAGCAATCTAGAGTGCATCTGGTAATTCCATCTTTACCTTTTAATAGACATACCACTCTAGAGGTGACACACCTGAAGCTGGTGTCTTTCCTTCACGCTGGTTTCCAAATAGCTCATCTGTTTAACTTCAGACAACGTAGACTCACAATGAACATAACAGTAGCACTTCTCGGTTTTACAGTCATCTTACTACCAAAATATTGCATAGTAAACTGATCAGCCCTGCATTCTTAGCACAAAATATGCTGGTTTATAGGTGTACCTATTGATTTGCACTAGTACTACATTCTGCAAGTATTAAAGCTAGCTTTACATCCTTAAAGTACTTTTAAAGAGCCCAGAGCAAAATGCACTTCCACCAAAACAAGACAAAGAATTAGTTTAATAATCATGCCCTAGAGTCTCATCAGCTACATAATTTTTCCAAAAAAAAGCTTAATCCGTACCTTAAAACATCATTTCATGCTATGCCCAGCAATCATACACCAAGCTCAAACAGGTACAGGACTCAAACAGGTACACACAATCTGCCTCAGTTTGGAACAAGGCATAGAAAGAAATCAGGCAGCAGGAACAATCACAAATCAAGGACCCTAGATGTTCTGAAAACTTTACATATTTTTTAAACTGAATTTCAGCAATATTTTGAATGTGTAGGAAATAAAGAGCCAGCTTGTTCTCCTCAGCCTCCCTTCCCTCCAGTCTAACACATCCCCTTTTCACTCATATTTATCTTTCTGAAACACTTGTTACCTCAGCCTGTCCCAAGAGGCTGTGGCACTATCCCTCTTTGCAGTAGTCTTATTTTTTACCTAGTTTTTGTGGGAGTTGTACCTGAATTTTGTTTTGTTTTGTTTTTTCATGTTAATCTCTTCAGGAAGACATTTTCTCCTATTCTTCATATGAACAGGGCCTAGCACAGGGGACTCTGGTCTTGGATAAACTCTGTATTCTACTAAACAGCACATTTTAAATGGGGTAAGTTAATCGAAAAGTTTCCTTATGGAATAATAGCTCAGTGAGCAAGAGGAATGCCAGTTAAATAGTCCTAGTCTGACCACACAGAGGAGTATACTGGTGGGCAATTGAGACTATTTCCTTGTACAAGAGGTGGGGTGTGGTAACAGAATAATAACACATTTATGCAGTTTTGATACGCAGTTTCTAGAAGTAAGGGTTATTTGTAGGCTACCCACCGAGAAGGAAGTGAGATATTCCAAATGGAGATTATTACAGGTATGAGATGAGTAACGGTAAAACAAAATGAAAGTTTGTCCAAATCTATAAGAATTACGTAGTCAGAAAACTCCCTAGACACTGAAGATATCACGACTTCTCCCAATAGTAGTACCAGTCCTATGTGGATACAGGAATGAGTGAGTTACCACAGTAAATTCTGGTGGTTTATTTTTAGGTATAACTTGAGTAGTAACTCCAAACATATGGGAATATAGCATGCCACAGTAAGTTCCTACATATCTGCAGAGTGTAAAACATGAGGACAAGGACTTACCTAGTATGTTATATATAGTAGCAAGTAGAAGAGATGCGTTACAAGAAGATACATTAGCCATGGTATGTCTTACAATGAACCTTATATGAACTAGAGTAATAATCCCTAGGATCTGAGAAATATAAACTTCAACTGCAATAAGCAAAGGTAACAATGGATTACTCACTCTGGTATTTTAGCTGCTTCAGTTCCCATTTTTTTAGCTTCATATCTGCAGGTACATGTCACACAACAGTTCTACAGGCATATCATGAAGTCCAAGTTTTTCAGGAAACAGTTGCAGAAGTAAAACAGTACTGCCCCAATTCCTCATTTATACAACATCAAGGAAAAGAAAGGAAAAATCACATCTCTGAAGACTGAACCCAGAGTTACAAAAAAAACAAAGAAAAAGAAAAAAAGAGTGCTGCCTGTGCTCACATGTTCTGTAACCTGATCCAGGAGGTAAATTGGTCACAGGTGACACTCATCTGAGACCCTAATCAAAGGAACCTGCTGAGCTTTACAGATGCCTCTTATTTCATGTGTGTGGGTTGAACTATCTGTTCCCAGTTTCCTGTTTTTGCTGATAAAAACAAAAAGTTCTGCTATTGTCTTTTTCTTATCTAATCTTAGCATAAAAAAAGTTTGAGGTTTAAAATTAAGTTGACTAGACTTTTAAATTACAGTACACAGAAAATTTAAAAAAGCGCAGATGCTTACAGATACGTTAAAGCTCAGAAAAAGAAGTGTTTTGGTTTGGGGTGGGGTTTTTTTGTTTTGTTTTGGTTTTTTTTTTTTTTTTTTTTCCTTCTTAACATTATAACCTTTATCTGTGACTACTGGCAATGTTCTCCAATTTCACCCAGTAAACACAGGCAGACCCCACACACACTCAAACTCCCTTGATTCAATTTACAAATAGATGAAGAGCTTGACAGATTCAATAGATTTTGTTCCTGGTCATAATCTTCCTGAAGTAATGCCTAAACTTTTTTGCAGCTGGTATCTCAATACTCTGTCTGTTTAGACTTTCTGCACTCTTACCGCAGATTAAACACTCAGCATCTAGCTGCCCATGCAGCCTCAGAACTCCAGTTCTGCACTTGCAAAACTGATGCCAGGGAGTGGTAATTATAGTTCAATGACTTTATTGACTGCAAATGATTAAGCCAAGCATGACTGACAAAGCTTTACTGACCACTTCTATTTATAACACAGCACCATTCCATACCCATTCAGAGTCAGCTACATGTGGTTCTTGCATGAAGCAGTGCTTTACTGCCTCTTAAGTCTCAGGGGCTTTTACAATAAGGGGGAGTTATGGTTTCATAACTGGTCATAATGCTTTTTGGAAACTTCTCATAGCTTCTCGGATTTTGGGGGAGTGCAACAGAACTCTCTTGTTGAAAAGCTATAATTTTTTTTATTATTTTCTTGGTTTGGATTAACACATACTGCCATCATGTGGGCAGAAATAATAAGAAAAAATTATTATTCACTGAAAGCCTCTCACCTTGAAATCCTTACCTTCATTTTTAAACATTCTTCTTACTACCAATATGAGCAATAACTGAAGATCATTGAAACAGAAGGAAGAAAAATCTGATTTTTTGTTTGTTTTTGTTGTCACACCACACAAAATGTGCCAGTGCTGGAGGGCTCCATGGAAGGACCATAAATCTGTGGTGCAGCTGGTCCGTAACTGACTAGCACAAGTGGTAAATATCCTAGCTTCACCACAGTGCTTTAGCTACTCTTTCTCTTACTCCTTGACTGCACATCTAGACACAAGTCATACAGGGACAGAGATCAATGTGACTAGAAATAAGACAGAGCAAGTAAAAGATAGGCCATGATGCAGCAGTGCAAATGTACAGGTTGTATGTGAGTGCCAGTATCACCAGTCTTTCAATCCACGCACAAGACTCAAAAAATCCATCAGGTGAACAACCAGTTCCTTCCTACTTGGTACTCCCACAGTCTGTAGGTTCTCACTCTACCCTGGCCATTGCAAGAATGTATTTACCTCTTTCATCGTTAGGAACTTCAACTGCAGTGCTGTTGCAAGAGATCCAGAGAATAAAGGATGAAAAGAAAAAGAATGACCCACAAGCATAAATGTTCTCTTTTTTACAAAAATATCTTGAAAGAAAATCGCCACGGAATTTAAATATATCATAAATTTCTTATTGTTTTGAAAAGCCTTATCATTGGGAAAAAAAAATAGGTTGTCAAATTGTGTGTATTTATATGAACTAATGCTATTTAAAAAAATATTTTATAAGACCTGAACAGTTTTAAAAAATAATATAAGCATCTGATACTGCCAAGAACCCCAAACCCCACACTGAAATAATAAAATGCTTAAATTCTAGAACTTATTCTTGAAATACCAGCAGTTTTCAAGTTTAACTACACAGTAGAAAAACAGGGCCCGGGGAGGGGGGGGGGGGAGTGTGTTTAAACCTATGTATTAAATGTAGCTTTATCAAAAAGTAGTACTTAAGTCTTCACTAAAGTATTACAATTTCAAAGTTAAGGATGAATTTGCCAGCTTCACGGTCTCTTTCTGCGTAGCGATTATAAGCAGCTTTTCAAGGTCCATCACGTGGAACCAATTAGTGGCATCCGCCTTCACAATGAGTAGTACTGTATTCCAGAAGGGTCCCACTGAGTAACTTGCTACTCATATTGAGCTCAGAACATCAGGATCTAACAATTAGACAGTAAAATATAAATAATACATTGATTCCTCTAGTGTAGCAGCTTATCATGAGGAATGCCTGAAAATCCATGAAATATGATTCTTATTTAAGAATCTTACCTATTGCAGAAAATAACCTTTAACGCAAGAAAGCTACATCCAAACTGCATAGGATCTGAGTCTGTATGCTACAATCACTGTATAAACAAACTTCTATTGTCTAATGTAGGCAACTTAACACAAAAACATGCATATACTGCCACACAGGCGTTACTTGAGCAATCAATATTCACCAATCCTCCCACATTTAGGTACAATGGTTACCATAGATTTTTTGCTTTAAAATAACTATTAATAACTATTTTTTTTAGGAAATATGGATTCTAAAAATTTGGTCAGTATAATAGTTTCAGTATTAAGCTATTTAATTATTTAGTATATAGAACTAACGTTTCAATCATCCATTTTCTGGGTGCCATTTTCCTCTTGTGTTAAAATCAGATCTGTTCCTACAGCAGCCTTTTAATACAGTTATTTAGGTGCTTCAGAACTTGTCGTGTCATAGCTTGCTATTTTACAAGTTATAGCTAGAGGTGATAGATAATTGAATTTATACCAAGTGTAATTGGTAATGTAACAATAATTCTTTCAATTTAATAGCATTAATTTAGATTAAGGTCAGGTTATTTCTCCTTTTCATTAAAAGTAACAGCATTGTTCTCTCATTTGCCTTTAGACACACACTTGACAAACTAGACTAATGGAAAAGAAATTTTAAATAGATTAGCATTAAAACAAAAAGACGGGAGAGTTGCAAAAGCATAAGAGAATAAAGGGAGAGGTACAAACTCTAAAGCAAGAGTTCCATCAAATAAACTGGCAAATTGGCTATGTCCAATACATACCAATGTTTCATGACATTTCTGTCACTAAGACTGAGGTTCAAGCTTGACAGAAAATTCAACACTCCCCCTAACTCATGGATCAAGCCTATGTACAATAAAATAAAAAGAAATGGGGAAAAAAGAGAGCAAGCAGCATTTATTTCTGCTATTCACTTCAGGGTCACTCAGTCTTAATACATTTCATCAACATCTTCATACTCTTCAACAGAAAATATCTTGATAAAAAGTGGTTTGAACAGTGGTGCTGGAGGGAGTCCAACGTATGTTGCTCATTTACCAGTAAAAAGTTCACCAGCTTCAGTTGTAGCTCCTCATCTTTCTCACCATTTCCACTATAACCACAAATAATTCTCATGAAACAGTGTATGAAGTTCAAGGAAAACAAACACTAAGCCAAATGTACCATAACCCTCTCCTCATATAATTTCTATAATACAGAAAGTTAAGAAACTCTTCTGACTAGGGTTGGAAGGAGCCTTACAGATAAACATATAATACATTTTTGCATCAACAAATATACTTTTATCCAGCTTAAGAAGGATTTATGTAAAGACAGGACATAAAGGGTGTTTCTAAAATATTTAAAATTGCTAACTGGACTTCTGGGTTTGCAGTTGAAAGACTACAGAAATTATTTTGCAGTTTCAGTGAGATTCATTCTTTCTAGCTACTTCCAAGAATATACGACAGGATAGCTTGTTAATTATCTAGCAATTTCATCACAAAAGCTGATAGAGTATCTGATCTCTGATACACAATTTCGTAACATTTACGACACTATGACCTGGACCTGCACTGAAACACAGGACCTCCAATGAAATACAGACCAGACGAGAACCACTGCAACCTCAATACAAAACAGTACAATACAACTTTACCAACATGCAGAGAAGCACCAAGTGTTCAGTATTCCTAAGCAAACTGCTACCTAGATAAAACATATAATTAAGAAAATATAACTCTGCAGCCCTTTTTTCTACATTTCATTATAAGACAGGAGTCTGTAAGGGTCTAAAGAGGTTTGAGGTCGGTATCTTCTTTGCCTTAACTTGTAATAGTCATTAAAAGTATTCTTTTTTTTTTTTCCTCAGTCAGACCTCAACGTGCAACAACGGTGGGATAAACATATGATGTTGGCTAATCAAATCTAACAAAGTATATCCCCTTTTTTCCATAAGGAAACAGGTCCATTTCCTTTCTTGTTCCCTAACCCTCCTAGATATGAGCCTATATTTCATACAGCATTGCCCAGGGTTCTCTGACCAGTTCCAGTTAATGATCAGAGCTGGCTGAAAAACAGGCAAAAGCTCAGCAAAGCCAAGAGGATTCATTGCAGCCCTGGGAACTACAGCAACGTTTGAGCTGAAGCACCAGCCGCAAGGGCAGTTCAAATTGGGCTACGGGCACACCTGCTCTGTGGCCCATAGCTGAATCCCTCAGCAGGAAATTTCTTCACAGTTACCAGAAAGCAAGGAGTTAATATTTTATAATCTTTACATACCTTAACTCTCACCCACAGAGTTTGGCCGCTTGCCAGCTGACCACTTACCCAAAACAGAGAGAGCGGCAATGTGCTGTGCTCCCCTCAAGCCATTTACGTTGCTGTATATATGGCACCTATATACGGCAGGTAGAACTTAGACCACAAGCTGAGATAACTGAAGTTTGCCAAACTCAGACTGGAATTAGCATTATGATAAAGACAGGTAGATTTGGCAAGCTAACTGTTCAAAAAGCATAGAGTTTGACACGCTGTCTTACCATACATTTCAGGGATGTTTCAAGGATCGGGAGCTATATCACAGAATCACAGAATGTTAGGGATTGGAAGGGACCTCGAAAGATCATCTAGTCCAATCCCCCTGCCGGAGCAGGATCACCTAGATCATGTCACACAGGAACGCGTCCAGGCGGGTTTTGAATGTCTCCAGAGAAGGAGACTCCACAACCTTTCTGGGCAGCCTGTTCCAGTGTTCAGTTACCCTCACTGTAAAGAAGATTTTCCTCATATTTATGTAGAACCTCCTGTGTTCCATCTTGCACCTGTTGCCCCTTGTCCTGTCAATGGATGTCACTGAGAAGAGCCTGGCTCCATCCTATGACACTTGTCCTTTACATATTTATAAACATTAATGAGGTCACCCCTCAGTCTCCTCTTCTCCAAGCTAAAGAGACCCATCTCCCTCAGCCTCTCCTCATAAGGGAAATGTTCTAGGTCTGAAACTTCCTACAGTAAAACTAATCCTCTGAAACCTTAGTTAGACAAACAAATCCCAGGGCAGATGGTACGTTTCTGCAAATATATGAAGAGTTGCAAAGGTACAGAAAATATGGCTGTTAATAAAAATACAAGTCCATTCTCTGCTCTTGCTTTTTCCTGAATCCTGTATTTAACTCTCCCTCACTCCCAAACAACTTGGACTGATTAATCTGTTTCCTGGGTGATGGAAGAGAGTCACAGGTGCTTATGTTATAAACAATTAAGAACAGTATTGAGTTGAGCACCAGAGGCTAAAACTGAAAAGACTGACGAAGAAAAGAGTTTTTCAAGATTTCTGAAATTCCTACCTGGAGGATAAGGTTAATTCTAAGAGGACATGCCACACCAGGTCTTCTTTATTTAATCATATTTATTCAATTGTAGCCAATAATTAACTTTTGAAAATCTGCTGTTTAGTTATTATTTATCTTGTTATTAATCTCCTTGAGGTCAAGATCTAAGGACAGTTAACAAAACAAGAGCCAAAATCTATTGTCTATGCTTGAATACATAGAATATACACACTAATCCACAGAAAGGCTATTTAAAAAGAGATCTGAACAAAACCTTGAATTCTGTAGCATACCACCAGAGGGTGCACAAGGCTACGCCATTGGAACCACTCTCTGTCTTTACACACCAAATACTCTCACAAGGCTCCAAGGAGGCTTGTAAACACCATTACCCAAGTTTTCAAACGTGTGAGCCTGCACTCCAGAGGAATTACATTGTTCGCATGAGTAAGGACAGTGCTAGTTCCGAATCAGGCACAAAGTCAGATTCGGCTTTCTGATCTGAATACCCAGCCCCTCCAATGAACTATATGTTTTGGCTGCAGCCACAGTTTTCTGAATGTTTTGGCTTTTATACTGTTTCTCTGCAGTCAGTGAAGAAGTCATCCTTAGCAAAACTTTTAATTTAAAGTAAAAACTCTAAGCTCTGCCCTTCTCCTATTGAAGACTTAGCCCCTTTGGGGGAAACAACACAGCCACGAGCTAATTACTGCAAATAGCTTGTCTTTCAAAAACTAGACAGGATTCATTTGCTCACTCTCTTGGAGCCCCTGGGGCAAAAATGTAAGCTCAATCCATCCACAAGATTCTCCACGTGGCCCGTGCTTTCTTCTAGGCTCTGCAGACTTTAACCCAACGGAAGGCTTTATGAGGGATGGGTAGGGAAAGTGTTTCTGCATTATTATTTCTAGTGTGACTGGAACGGAATACGGAAGTCGTAGTAAGATGGGCTGAGGAAACTCCAGGTGCATGAAAACATTTGACATGGGGCTTCCTTTCTTGTCCTTTCCCTGCATTGAATTGCATTATGTACCGCTGGGTTTATCCTGCTTTCTTGCACAGGTTATGAAGAAACAAGACTCTACCCCAGTGAAAGTAAGGGGGCAAAACTCTGTTTTTATGATTTTTTTTCATGACCCTGGAAAAGTCCTTTCTACTCTTCTGCCCTAGCCTAGCCAAAACATTCAGTCCCCCTGCTAGACGGGAGGTGTCACGCAACACTGGAAATTAAAAAAAGCATTAGAACTAAGGGTCTAGATCATGGGCTGGGCTGAGAACTATATGTCGCTGGCTTAGGATCAGACCTAAGGCTAGGGGCACCAGGCTACTATAGATCCTACAGAGAACATGAGACTGGAGTACATGATGGAGACATCATTTGTACCATAAGAAAATGCACACCAGGGCTGATGAAACAGAAATTAGCAGATTGTATATGGACAAATAATAGTTTCTCTTAGCTATTTTATTCCATTACTAATTGCATTTACTAAACAAAACAACCTAAGACTGAAAATTAAATTGGCTGACAACAGGCAACAGTGGTTTTTTAGGACAGACAAGAGAACAGGGAAGATGCAGAATAAAATAAACCCATCCTTACTGTTCCAGAAGATGGAAGGGCAAATTGTTGTTGAGGGAATTCGCAAATGAAGATTTCATATGAGCTACTACATTTAGTAGTCCTTTGAAAGAGATCTCTTCTATCACCTTTTTCATCCTTTATACTTTAGGCCTGCCTACTTCCCTATCTACTGCTGGGTTTTAAGAAAAAATTTTATTTAGCCTCTTCTTTAAGAACCTTTCCAAGACTCTCTTTATTGTCTTTCTGTTATTTTTACTTCCACTATGAGTGTGGGAGTTATCAGTGAGCACACTCAGGACTTTATAAAGTAGCATAGTAATGTTTTCCACTTTTCACAATTCCCTTCCTAAAATTCCTAGCCTTTTATATATTTTGATTACCACTAAGTATTGAGCTTATGATTCCTGAGAACTATGAGAGTTGCTTTAACACTTTCATCCTATGGTAAAAGAGAGCTCAACACTTTTTAAAGTTTGTATCACTTACAAACTTTACTTTCATCTTACTATTCATCTGTTTTTATAGATTATTTATGTGTAATGGGCATTTTTGTCCAACATTCTCTAAGGGGATAACTGTTTATTACTATGCTTCATATGCTACTGTTTAAGCTTAATGTTTTTCACTCTACAGCAAGAGACGATCTCTTTTCTTTGGTTAGGAACCTTGTCAAACATCCATGAGGTATCTAAAGATACTGTTAACTATTTATCCATATTCAAGTGGTCACTGATTTCTTCAAAGAATTCTAATAGATTTTGAAGGTAAGATTTCCCTCAGCAGAAGTTGTGTTTTGTTTTTCCCTACATCACTGTTATCTAGGTACCTACTAATTATAATTCCATTTTATTACAATTTCCTATCTTTTCACACTCGATAGATTTGTGGTTCCTTAGACCCACCTATCTTCCTCCTGTTCTTCAAATCCTTGTCAAAAGTTAGCATAATTACTTTACTAACACACTAATATGTACTCCTTTAAGCAGCCTCAAAGAGAAGTAACCACACAAATGGAAACAGCAATTTCATATTTGATTGCCTTGGAAGTCTTGGGTGAACATCATTGGTTCTACCAGTTTGCTAGTGGTCATTTTATCAATTCATCCTACAACATCTCCAACTGATTCGTCAAATGGAGACTCTTCCTTCAGACCCATGCTTATAAAGGATCATCCTAAAGAGGAGAATATTCTTATATTTCTAACTGCTTACTGCTGTGAAGTTAATGCAGAAAAGCTACATTATTTTTTCCAACACAGTAAGCTTCTCTGAGTCTTCCCTTTGCACTTCCTTCAGAATAAAGCAACGCATCCTCACTAAATGCAATGGATTTGTGCCCACAGATTCAAACAAAAGCAGATTTAAGACTGTGTTCGATGACCTTCTCCAATCAAATCTACAATATGAAGGTTTTTCATGCAGTTAAGGATCACAACCAGCCAAAAATCATGAAGATTGTTCTTTTTTCCTGCTGGCTGACTTATTGCATAACCCTACTATCATCATCCTGTTTATTTTTCCTGGGGGAAACAACAGTTTACCACAAGAGCAGGTGTTCTAACCTTTTATTTTGCAGCATGTTACAGATGCTTTTAAGTCAACTGTCAGGTCCTTCAGCCTTTTTTTTTTTTAAATAGATGCATCTCCTGGGCAATTAATTTCTCTAATCACACTCATGCTTTGATCCAGCTGTAAGTGGAGCTTTGCTCAGTTAGAACACTTATTGTTTGTACAGTAAAACATTAATCTCACTGCAACTCCATTGTTTTGCTGGGCATCATTTTATGACATAAACACTAAAAAGAGGAACAAGGTTTTTATTAGTCACTTAAAATCACCGTTGCTTAAGCCTCCTGCAATTGTTAGTTACTGTTTAACTCCCTTAGAGCCTGGCAACACAGCTTCCCTCCTTACCACACTGGTAAGGTATATCCCCTGTTTTCCAGTCAGTCTACTTCACCGCTCCTGAAATCTTTTAGGTGTAGACCCGAACAGGCACACAGTCTCACCCCACACTGCTCAAGCCACTGCTTGGCCTTTTTAGCACTCAGTTTCTTAGGAACAGTCTGTTAGCTAACTTCTTTGCAGTTATTATTGCATAGGATTTGTATCCTCCATCACAACCTGTCTTTACTACATTTTTAGAGCACATCATCACAGGAAAGCTCTTATCTTTGTTATTTTACAGCCACAGTGCTCCAAGAGGAATCAACACTACCTCTTGCACAAAACCCTTTGGGATTATATGAAAATTTGGCCTGCTAGCAGTCGTGAGTTCTTGTAAGATCCTCACTTGATATCAGTTCCCTCTACGATAACACCAGAACCACTGAGCAAAAGTCTTTGCCTACAGATATGGGAGATCCCAAGTTCAACAGGTACTGGATTTCTCCTGATGCCATTATTTATGAGAAGATAATAATGAATAGTTATGTCTTACTTCTCAGAATACAAATTTGTTTTCCATCCTAGCTTTTTCTTTTCTTTTCCTGGACTAAGAATCACTTGGACCTCTTCCAAATAATTAAACCAATATCTTATGACATCCCAGCTGTTGTTATCTCTAGAAACAAAGTAGTTGTTGTTATAATTTATGATCACAAAACATATAAATAACTACTGATGGCAGCCTAGATGCTTAGGGGACTTCCACTTGGGCACTTCTGTCTCAAGTGACCTTTTCCTTCCATACTGCTTGCAAATTCACTTATCCTGGGAATGAGTTTAGAAATAGCATCTCAACTTACTGTCAACTATTCTTAATTTGTCTACTTTTTTGGCAATCATTTATTGAGACGGTGAACCTGACATAAAGGAAATGTTTTCATCAGCCTACCTTTTGAGACTTCTCTTGCAATAAAAATTGGAACAAATGCACCCATACTTTCAAGTGACTGAGATGTGATTTGGGTTATAATTGCCACTCTTACAGTACAGTCTGAGAAGCAAAGCAGTAAGTACACATCAACTGATGAAACATGAGATTCCCAAAGTAAAACATACCATACTTCCAGTTTTTAAAAGGAACATTTCCCATCCTGATTCCTGTCCTTAATACTGGATACAGTTATCCCTTAGGCAGAGAGAGAGAGAGAGAAGTACTTAACATGACAGAATGTCACAATGAGCCCCAGAAAGGCATACACATGCCTAGATGCTTTCCAAAGAAATGAGAATATAGCATTTTATGCATGTTGAAGGACATTATCTAACACATTGCATATAGAAAAGAACAAACTGGTTGCCATTAAGTATATTTTCATTCTACTAGGACTGTTTAAACTAAAGGACAAATTTTTATTTTGCTCATGATGTACATCTGGAGAAACTTTACTGAAGGCTGTAATCCCATGCCAAAATGAAGTTTTAAGGAAGTATGAATCAATTACACCTACTTAGAGCAGAAGTTTGGCCCTTCGTATCTGTATTTAGAAAAAACAGGTAGAAAGTAAAACCTGATCTTTTGATCTGAACTAATGATTCCCATTGAACTAATTCGAACATTTAAAATACTGTGAGGAATTGAGATCTCAAAAGAACTGTCAGGTAAATTAAGGCAATTATTTCAGTTTGGTTGAAAACACAGACTAGCTAGTGACAGGTCAACACAAAAACAATAATGTAAGAGATCTTGTGACAAATCCTCAGAGACACAGAAGCATTAAATTTAGATGGTGGACAAAACAATTAGTTACATGATAGTAATTGAGATCAATTGGAATACTATGTCCTTGCTTGAGTCACAGTTTCCCTTGTAGTCTCTCAGAACAATTACTGTTTTACCACCACAGAGATTAATATAAGAGCTTCAGAGCTGTATGCGCTTAATTGAGCAGATATAGAGCTTGTACTGTAATGTTTCTTCATGGAAAAAAACCTGAGTTTTGTGATGCATCACTTCAACTGGTCATGAAAGAGAATACTTGTTTAAAAACTGAGTCTCTATTCAAAATTGTATTAAAAACGAGCAGGCAGGCTAAAGTTTAGTTAAGAACAGAAATACTTCAAAACTTGGTTTTACATCATGGTGCTTTCCCCTCACACAATCCCAATAAAATATTCTCAGCCTTGCAGTCCAAATTATTTTATTTCAGATTTTTGTTTCAGATTTAATTCGTTGCTTTTTATATCTGTGACCTTCCCCATGAAACTGTCCAGACAGTAAATTCACCAAAATTAATTTTTGAGGAAAACTGATGGTTTTGGTCAAGCTTTTACAAAAAATTAGAAAGAAGTAGAAAGAAGTTTTGAAACTGTTGAGCAAATTCACCTGTTGAGTAGTATGGGGTTTATTTCCCCTAAATAAATGTTTTACATAACATAACTTTTTAAAAGAAAAAAATCCCCTATGTTATTTATATCATCTAAACCATAATTTTATGGGTTTTATTTAATTCAATAGTTTTATTTCAATAAGAGAATAAAAAGTTTTCTTTCCTCTATTTCTCAGCATGTGTACACATCTATTGGAAGCACAAAAAGTCTCATGCATAGCTAAGTTTTCTAAACTATTATAAGAACTTATTTTTAATGACTTAAACTTTGTCTGACATTGTCTGAACCATGACTATAGCTCCCAGAATGTAGGAGTCTTGTTTGTATCTTCCCCTGCTTTGTGGGCACTAGCAATGAGAAAAAAGCATCAGCAGAGAAAAAGCTGAGATGCAGGGAAAAAGAGGAGATGCAGGGAGATGTGATGGGGAGTAGAAGAGTGGCTGATGGGAGAGAGCAACTGCAAGAGAGAGAGAAGCAAGAGAGAAATACATCTGAGCAGCATAAGACATGCATGAACTTGGGGGATACACTTGGCAGGAACAAAGCAGGCATGAAACAGAGTTGAAAAAATAAGAGAAGCTGGAGGTGGTGAGAGCAAAGCATGGAAGGAAGGGTGTATTAACCTTTTCCCTACTTCCACATGCTCTTAATTCAGGGTAAAAGGTGAAACATGGACTGTGGTACAGCCAACTTTATGATAACAGGAGGCTTTTTCCCTGCCTGTCTCCTTTCAGTAACCTGCTGTATAAGTAAACACAACCTTCAGAAACTTGATGATGCTTTGATAAGAGACGACCAAAAAAAAGGCCAACAAGTATGGTCTGCCCAATGAGGAAGCAAAAACATTTATCTGCCCTTGCCTGTCACTCCTCATTCACTGAAATATCTCATCCAGGAAAAGGAGTATGGCAGTATTTGTGCCTGGATTGAAAGAGACAGATCAACTCTCTAGAAAAACAAAATTGGTGGAGAAAGGTTGAGTATAGTCAATATAGAGAAGAAAATATATGAAAAGTGAAGAAAAAAAGAAATAAAACTAGTTCAAAAGCACACGTACTTTACAAAATCAACAAAAAGTAAGGAAATATCAGGTGTAAACTTTCTGATGTGATCTTAATTTGACTTTGCCACATACAAGCCAAAATTACTTTTGAACTGAGTTTATTTTTAAGTTAGAGTTCATGAGTGAACTTAGAGTTCGAGCCCTTCTTTGCTATCATTTGTATAATTAATTAAATCCACACTAACAAGCCAGCAGTGAACAACATTTCCAAATTTGCTATTTTGGAGTAATTGAAGCATGAATATGATTTTGTTGCCTCTAGACTAGTGAATGATAAATAGTTGCTCCCTATCAATGAGACTCAGTTTAATATGGAGTAAATATTTATATCTGAATGATGAATCTCTGAAAAACACATTTATCATGGAAAGTATTATAGAGTGTTAATTGCAGCACTATTTAACTTGTCACAGAAGTAACATAAATCACATGAATGTAAATTAGTACTTTCAAAATGAAAGGATAGGCATTTTTGATGCTTCTTGCAGATTAATTTACTATAAATATCAACATTTTCTGACAGTAAAGTAACATGGAAGAAGAAATGTGATGGATGTGATTAACATAAAATTACCAGTGGACAATACCTCACAAAAAATAAATTTCCTTCCTTGCTGACGAAATGAAGTCAAACTGTTAGTATTTGTCAACAAACCTATTTCTTTACTCCTAGGATGGAGACGGATAGGCTGAAAATGGTGAAGACACAATACAGGTTGTTCAGTTTTTCAGAACAAAAATATTGAAGTCCTTTTATTTTCCAAATACTTTTGCCATTATGTATGAAGGACACAGATGAAGAAAACTGTATTATTCATCTATTTAAAGCAAAATCAAATCTACAAGTTCGCACCCCTTATATTAATCATGCTTTCCTCAACCATATGTTAGGGACTTTCTTTTCCTGAATACCTTGTATCCTAGGCTGCATTCAGTGGAGAGAACATTTCACTGGTAAAACAGTCTAGATTTTATATCTGATTTCTTTGCTGGGATCCTCTAAAGCTTCTACTCAGAATCAAGTATTCTCCAGATCAGAGTCATTTAGTTTTATTCACCCAAGTAGAAACATGTTGAGACTCTTTTCCCACAAAATCTATATTGCCTTTTTCTGGAAAAATCTCTCATTTTGGTACATTTGGTAATACTAACGTAGCTTTGGAAGGTCTGATGCCATGATCTCAATTTGGCCTGTTAACTGTTCATATTCTTACTGGCCTTTTTCCACCTGGCAGCAGTGCTTAAAGGTCACTTTCAAGAGCCTTTACTCACTGAACTTCTTATTTTATCTTGACCCTTACACTAACCATAAATAGTTAATGTACCTACTAAATACAGATGAGGCTAATGCTCACACCTGGCTCCTTGCTAACATCAGACATTAATTAACCACTGTGAGGTGCATGGTCTTCGGATGCCTTTACCTATATTTGAAGGATGCTAAAAATTTGAAAGAAAAAAAATTCTTCTCCTTTGTCCCAGAATCTGCAAGAGATTCTGATTGCTGACTGCATGTTTATAATTTTTCAATTTGAATGTGCTTTAAATACAGCATAGTACAGCACTTAAAAATTCTTTTGAAAATTGTGACCTTTAGACTAGTGAAATTTTTGACCTAAAACTACTTGATATCCTAGAGAATTTTGGCATTAATCACTAGACATTTCATTTTCCCCACAGTAAAAAAGACAACAATAACTTTTATTACCAGTTTAAGGAAATATGTAATTTTTTTTTCTTCTCAGACAAAAATAAAAGACAAGACTCTGTACTTTTAATTTAGTGACTATCTAAACTATAATTGTGAATATTGTTATGGAACACTACATCAGACAATTCCAGAGCTTTGGAATTCAACCAAAGATTTGAAAGTGCAATAATAAGACTTCACAAAGTTACGTTTGCATTCTCTTATTTTTAAATACTTATTTGCAAATAGCAGTAGTATCTAAGTAACAGTACAGCTTGAGAGCAAGATATCCAAATATTTTTGTATATACAATGTGATTTTTATATTAATATATATAGTGATCTCATTAGCATCAGAATTTAGGATATAAGATGTTAAATCTTTATACAGTTATGGTTGATTGACACCAGCCAACAGCCAAGTGCCCACACAGCTGCTTGCTCACTCACCTCTCCTGCAGGATGGGAAGAAAATAGAAGGAAAGCAAGAAGACTCTTGGATAGAAATAATGACAGTTTAATAGGCGAAACATAAGCTACGTGCTCAAGCAAAGCTTAAGAAAGGAATTTATTCCCTACTTCCCATTGGCAGGCAGACATTTAACCACTTCCTGGAAAGCAAGGACTCAGTGCATACCTGGCACTCACTTGGGAACGCCATAACCAGGAATGTCCCCACTCCATCCTCCTTTCCCTGAACTTTCATTGCTTACCATTTCATACTGACACTCCACAAAGTCACAGACTTTTAACAGCTACTACAAGGGTGAGGGGGTGAAAAATGTTTTGAAATTCTCTCCTGGCTAGGCTACTGGTTGATCTCGGGCACTTGGGACCACAAGCTTCGGATGATTTAATTTCTCTTGCATTTCTATGGATATGAAATCGTTTAAATCAGGCTGGTAATAATATAAAAGAAGCAAAATCCTTTCCACTTTTAAGTCACACAAAGTACCTAGGCATTGACTCAATAGCAACCACAGATTTCCTTTTTATGTTTCTGACTGTAGCTGAAAAGTGTGGTAAGAAGAAGAAAGCTGCTTATGTTCTGTGAAAGCCAGAATTATTAGGACACTAGCATTTGTTTAGTAGTTGCAGTGAAACAAAGCATACAAAGGCAGTATGATAAACTGTCAGAGATACACTGTGTGTGGATCAGAATGGAGCTGGGATTGTTCAACTCTGACTACATTTGTAAATAGTGCAGGTCAATAAAAGTGGACAGACACAATGGAGCAGTGTTGAGGAGACTCCTCAACACCTCTATCATGTGCAGATTGGAGGCAGAGTGAAGTTATTTCCGACCAGACTTAGGTCAGAGGTACCCTGAACCTCTTGGTACACATACAGTTCAAAGTTTTCCAAAGGAAAAGTAGTCTGCAAACCTTTGCTTTCCAGGCTGCAGGCTTCTCCAGGAAGCATGATGCTGTCCCTTCATCTGTCTCTCACAGATGACAGTAGAATATCAGCGATCTCGGCACCATAGCCCAAATAAGGCCTCACATGCAGATACCTTATTTTTATTCCTGTTCATGCAACCGTTTGGCCTGCTTCCTAACTCATCTCCATACTTTGAGTTTTGCACAGTGTTCAATACCAGCTCATGTTTGTGTTAAAAAGCAGTGGAAATATAAACTTTTTCCTGGCAATGGCATCAAACCACCATCCAATCTCCTGGATCTCCTTTCAGATGCAGAACCAACTTTCAGATGAAGAAAGATACTGTTGAGTTCATGAGCTGAAGCTGAACTACAGCCATGACTGATATCCTCATATGACATTTTGGAGCCCATACTTGGGTCCAAGAGAGTGGATATTACATCATAGTGTCTCATGCCCCACGACTCCTACTAGACAGTGGCTATCCTCTTTGGTCTTAGCAAGTCTGCCAGAGGCAAAATTGCAATTAAGGTCTCTGAGGCCATTCTTCAAACACCTGTATTTCAAACAGTACAAACTGAAAACAGGTAAGAGTTTGAACCCTGCTTGCTTCCCAGCTTAACAAGCCATGTCAGTATATTCCCTACTGCACAAAGAAAGACAGCAGATGTCACACTAAGGCAGAACAATAGTCCACTGAACACTATACTAGATATCCAAAACCACAGCCCAGTCTTTCAGGAAATCATGAAAATTCCTCCTTATTCACATATTCTATCACGCAATTTTATATCTTTGAGAAGAACAGGCTGTTGGAGGAGAGGAGTGAAGGAGGCACAGATATAGCACGGAGGATTTTTCCAGGGTCATCAAGTTGCTGTTTAACTTAGGGCACAAAAGTTACTGATGATGTTAGTAATTCTTCCTTTTATTTGAGTTATCTGCCCAGTCTTTTTTCCTTTTCGTGTTTATTTCACATTTGTACACCACACAAAACAAATGAGAAAAGAAAATGGTAAGTAAACATTAATTAAGAATTATATCTAAAAATGAAATTAGGACCACATTATTTTTGTCTAAATATAGAAATGCTATAATTTTGACCATTGGGAGCCTTCCCCAAAACACAGACAGTGTGAACTGTAGGTTAGAAGCTGTCAATAACCAACAACCAAATTGTCAAAAAGTATGTAAGTGATAATTCATCACCTTTCCCTTCCAAAGCAATGGCTGAAACTACTATAATATACCTGTACATTTAGATGAGAAAATAGCTCAAATCTTGTTTGGAAGATGAAAAATTAGAGTGAAAATTAAATGCTGGAATAGAAAGATTAGCAATTCTAAGGTCTCATATTGCAAAATTTTTCTTTTATATGTAGTTTAGTAAAACATAGTGGGAGTCTTCTAATGAGAAAGAGCTGTCAGATCAAACGTACTGTATCTCTAGAACTATGTATCAATTGCCTAGAAGGGCCACCTTTTTTTTTTCAGGCTGAAAAGTTGTGCTTATGTTGCTGTTTTCTAAACACAATTACTTAAGTTATGCCAATAAGCAGTTGCTGACTTACAGAAATGCAGGGTGATGATTGCAGTTGGAGTTCAAGCTCTTTTTTGACTGCTATGCTTAATAGTGCCAGAGGAAGGCAGAAGCTGAACATATTATCTATATCAAATTGTAGTAAAAGCATACATGACTACTTCACAAACAAGCTGTGAATAATCAATAGATTCTACGGAGCTTTCTTAACTCTAAGAACTATATGTAAATTACAAATTTCAGCCTTGAAAAGAAGCAAATGCTGCAAAATGATCAAGACTAAGAGAAGAAGAAAAAAAATCACAATAGGAAAACACAAATGCAGTTCACCAATGTAATGCCACTCAAACTTTAGGGCATGCATCTGCACAAAGAAGCCATCTCTTTGGCTTATGTACAGTGGTATAACAGCTTACAAATTGCAGGTGTTGAGGTCTTATTATGAGGAAAAACTTGTGGGGACAACACTCCGGTCCCTGCATCAACTCTATTTTGATTTTATATTATTGACTGGACATGAGAGGTAAAAAGCTTTTGCAATTATGAAATTGGCTTATAATTGACAATAACGGACTTCCATTTCTACTTCTGATACAGAATTTCTATGACAAGACACTTTATCTCTGTGTGAAGAGTTTATAGAGTTCATAATTTTACAAAAATATTTAGGAACCTGTTGCTATAATAGCACAATCAAAGAACACAGCTAAGGTCTTAATTGCAAAGAAAAGAAAAAAAACCCAAACAATCCACCTTAACAACTATTTTTTAAACTAGTTTTTAAAAGAACATTAAAATTCCCATGCTTGATTTCTGTATGCAGTTATCACAGGATGGTTGAGTGGGGTTGCACTGAGTCATATTAACATGGATGATCTCAATGGAATTACCTATTTCAGATAGTACCTGACACTCAGTAGAGAGCACTCTTCTCCCTGTGTTAGTCCTGCTCGCAGGAAGGTACAGGCAGTTAGAGAAGCAAATTGTTAGACACCTTTCAGAAAGTATTCCTGATCAGAAATTTGAAGGAGGTAAGAGAAAAGGAAGTATCAACAGTGTTGCTTTTAATCTGTGTTTCATCAATGCCTTTGGGTGACAGCTTTCAAACCTGACCTTGTCCCAGCTGCTGGTGGCTGTTATAGAAAAAGTACTCTCCTAACTCCCCAGTTTCCTTAACAACTACCTTTAAATAGCATTCTTTACCACTCCAGGTGACATATCTCCACTTTTCAGGAGGACTGAAAATGTAAAATATCAGTATGTAAAAGGTGGAGGGAACACAGAGGTTTTTTACCTGAAGTTTTAAAGTTTTTAAACTGAATCAGCTGTGGTATAATAAGCTAAATACAGTGGGCTACGGTGATTCTCTATTGTGTTTCCATGTATGTAGGTACATAATCCTTAGAAGGGAACAAGTTATTTTTTCAGTACTGATAGCTGCACTCACTATAAACTCTTCAATGAGGCATAATGCTGAATGAGCAGTAAGGTGGATTGAAAACTGTCTGAAAATCAGTGGGGTACCCTATGGGTCAATACTAGTTCCAATCCTGTTCAACATCTTCATTAATAATCTGCATGATGGGTCAGACTACACCTTCAGCAAGTTTGCTGAGGACACAAAACTGGGAGAGGTGGCTTACATGCCAGAAGGTCGTGCTGCCATCCAGTGGGACCTTGATAAGCTGGAGAAACGGTCTGACAAGAACAACGTGCAGATCAACAAAGAGAAGTGCGAAGTCCTGCACGTGGGCAGGAATAACGCCAGGCACCAGTATATGCAGGGACTGAGCCACTAGAAAGCATCTTTGCAGAAAAGGACTTGGGGCTCCTGCTGGACACCAAGTAGAACATGAGCCTGCAATGTGCCCTTGCAGCAAAGCAGGCTAATGGCATCCTGGGCTGCATCAGGAGGACCGTTGCTAGAAGGGGGAAGGAGGGGATCCTTCCCCTCTCCTCAGCACTGGTGAGGCCAGTGGACTGCTGTGTCCAGTTCTGGTCTCCCCAGTACAAGAGATATGGAGCTACTAGAGGAAGCCCAACAAAAGGCCACAAAGATGATTAAGGGACTGGAGCCTCTCTTCTGAGGAAAGGCTACGAGAGCTGGGACTGTTTAGCCATTTTAAGATTATGGAAAACTACGTTTTGCAATGACAGATTGTGTGCTCTTTGCTTTAGCACCAAAATAGAGCTACTAAGGCAGCATTCTTTTGCCTTTCTTTGCAGTTTCTAGAACATCCTATGCACCTAAACTCGATGGATAAATCCCACAAACCTGTATTTCTGTTTAAAATAAATGAATAGTGCAATGTATTTTCTGGCTAAGAGCCAGCGGCAGCCTGATAAAACCCTACCCATTGTGGGTTTTGTTTTAGGGTTTGTTTTTTTTTTTGGTTGTTTTTCTTAACTGACGAAACAAAAAGAGATAATCTTTTTGATTATCATTAATATTTTTGAAACATAAGAACTACAGCTTCTGTTACGATATCATCTAACAAATCCTGGAGACAGATCCCTTGCTTAGATAATGTGTTAAGGTAACTACCTTGCAGTTATAAAAGTTTAGATTATGTGGTACATCTACCAAGGAGCTTACAATGTTTGCCCCTAAGCCTTTAAATGGCTATAACAGGTGAGTACATCCCCATGGCACTGAACAGCTTAAATTCTATTTGACATATCTGTAAGTCACGTATACACTTTCAAGGGTTTAAACATATCCTAGGTAAAACAAAACAACCTCCTCCCAAATCCAAAAAAAAAAACCCTTTGGCTACAATATTACACCAAAGGCCTGTGGTCTGTCACGTGCCTGGTTGGTTCTGTTGTCCTGGGAAGCTGTCCTCAGGAATCACCACATCTTGTGTAGGGATTTTAAAGTTCTATCTCGTTCACCTTAATTTCCCTCCTTTGTCATTGTAATGATTAATACAGTTCTCTTCTCTTTGAAGATGCTTCATTATTTTCTAGTTACATTAGTCATTGTTGTTGGGGTGACTAAAACCCATGACTAAGAGAACATACATTACGCTAAAAATAATAAAATACAACAGTAATTACCAGGAAAGTAATTAACATTTACAGATTTTTCACTCTTCCTTTTTACGTGCTTTACATTTGGATTTCAGCAAATCCAAATGTACTCAGGCCAGTTCTAGAATATCTACTTCCAAGAAAAAATAGATGCATGAGTGGGTATGTTCATTGTACAAGCTACCAATTTTCTCTTAAAGGAAAATGAAACTACAGTAATCAGAAGATGTATAAAACTATAATTTTGCAGTAGGCACTTTTATTTACTTTGGGTTTTGCTTTTTGTGAAGAAAAGTACCATAATGTTCAACAAAACATATCACACTTTCCATGAAATAAATGGATTTCTGTATTTATATTGAAAAGGTTTAGCTGGATTTAATATCCAATATCAGAAACTATCCTTGAGTCCTATCCTTGAGGTTTGATGCCCTGCCTGATAAGAAGGGTTACAACAACAGTGCAAAGGGTTGTTACAGTAGTGCAAATTTAGGCTAATATTGCTGAACTAGTGCAATGGTTAGTATGCATTCTTGTAGTCCAGTGTAAGTTACCTTTCTACTTAACATTAAGTCAACCAGGATTGGATTCAAGCTAAATGACAAGATTACAGAAAGATTTTGTGTTGTCAGAGTTAAGCCTATAACATTAGAGAGTTCATTAATACATCCTGACTGAAAGAAAAAACTGAGATATATAGAGAATTCTCAAAAGTGAGCTGTTACTTGGACAGTGTAGGTATTGCTCCTATCACTGTTGCTCCATTACCATTTTCTATTACTTCCTTCATAGAAATATACACCTATTTCTTGGTGAAATTATTCTTAACACAATTACCAATTAATTAATAGAATTATTTCTATATGTTATATAATAAAATAATTTTAATATACTTATGCTCTTAATTATGCTTATTCCAACTAACCATAGGTAAACTAATATTATAGCAGTGCTTCAGGTATCACTCAGAAATTAGAACCACATAGCACTATGTGCTGTATAAAAACAAGGATGGTGCTGATCCTGCATCCTAGAAGAAACAACACACAAAGAAAGATGAAAATGGACAACAAAACTAAATAGTTAAGAAAAATATGGCAATCTAATAGGCAATATTCCAAGCACTTTGTGTACCAGCTGCTTACAATTTCATATATCACTCGCAGGAAAAGAAATATGGGGAGGAGAAAAATGAACAAGCTTGACTGAATAGTACCCAGTACTTGTTCCCAACTGAGGGAACTGAGGTCAAGAGAATTGATGAAAGACCAAGAAACCTCAGTCAGTACAGTAAATGTAGTAGAATAACTATCTTACTCGTACTCTTTTTTTCAGTAATAACATCCAACTCCATCTAAAGTAAATGTTAAGAAGGTGATAGGAGAGGAAACTATTACTATTGAGTGAGCATGTAAAATACCTAGAACATAATATTATCATGTTCTACTATTTCTCTTCCAAGTGAAGGAATAAGTCATAAGAAAAATACATTCATCTTTACTCATAACATCAAAATCTGTATCATAATAAAAGATTTTTAAGTCCAACATTTAGGAATGGAGGAAAAACCCATAGTAGCAATGATTTCACATAATAAAACATTGAATATTTTTCAGTTTTCCTTTTTTTTTGGCAAGATGCAATTTCCTGACAAAGGTTTCTGTAATATTTAACTGTATTAAACTTCATGAAAGGGCACTCTTTGTTCTTTTTCTATTTCTTTTTTTTATCTTTATGCCTTCATTGAATTACCTTTTTTACTGACAGCTAATATTTCCCACAATTTCAGGCCTCGCTAGGAGGGCAGTCATAGCCTTTCATATCCACCATGAATTATGTTTAATTAATGAAGGCAATAAATAGGATAGTAACTGTATATAAATGAAATCATCACTGTCATTTATTTTAAAAAGCCCAAAATAAAACATTGTAGAAAAGATCAGAAAATTACAATATCCCTGATTGAATAATAGGTCTATTTCTATTCCTATTTTTTCCTATTCTGAATGTATATGGGGTTTTATAACTGAAGTGCCCTTCCAAGGCTGGACTCTTAATAGCATGTACACTGAAGCACGTGCCAGGAACATTGAAATGATACTGATAAGCCCAAGTAAATCAAATTAAATAAATGGCAGAAATAATCATCCAGTTGTTTGCGTTCTTAGTCCTATACAGCAGGAGGATCAGACACGCTTTTCTCCATTTTGTCAGAGCAAATGCAACCACTATTTCTTGCATGTCCAAAGCACAGATGATTTGATTATCAGTGGTTTCACCTGTGCTGTATATTGCACCTGCACAGGAGAGACTGTAATCTTCCTCTGTCCTCCAAAGTTTCCTTAAAAACTCTTATAAGTTATCTTCTGTGTATTTTAGTTAACTTTCCCTACGTGTTTAACTAGGCATTTGAAATTAGTCTGATTGGCTGAATGAACTAATTTTCTACACTCTCGAAGATACTAGAATTAATTCCCTATACTAATTTAGTAAGATCTGGACATTTAGGGCTAACTGCAAAGCTTATCTACTTGCTCAAACTCTCTAAAGAGATCAACATGACAAGTGGAAACCAAGTTTGAGGACTTCTATTCTTTGCACTACTTGAGGTGTAGTTTAGAAAGAGAATTAAAAGTGAGCAGGTGCATCACTGATCCAATTTCCCTTAATAATGGAAAACAATGCAGTGAACATTACATTCACAAAGATCCACAACATAGGCTCAGCAAGACAACTTACTCCATACGTCACAAAAAAGCTTATCAATGCCTTGTAATAACTGCAAGGTTGTTAAGACAGAAAAGGATCAAAATCCATAAATGTACAAAGGGCAGGGAAAAACAAGGAAGGATAAGGTATCGTCTTTACTATAATCACCTTTAGAGACAAATTAGTACATAGTAAGCTACACACACAGAGGAAAAAGCATAAATAAAATGCCAAATTATATTCTTTCTACACAGGATTAATAAGCAAACAGCATGCAGTACAGTGCAAACATTACACACACAGAATTCCAAAGGAATACACCTCTGAGAAGCACAAAGTGTGCATCTCAACGTCACTACAAAAGAACTTACAAGTATTTTATTTCCCCAGGATCTTAGTATTTTGTCATATCATCTCTACTACACACAAGAGACCCTCTGGAATTTTGGGAAAATTCCATTTTTTGACTAGCTCTTCTGGTGACAGTAACAATAGATGCCTCCTTTGAAATTGCAAGAATCTTTCAACTAAGCTCCCCACACTGAGAATGCACAATCTTAGCTCCCTTTTTTATTAAATTATAACTTGATTAAAAAGTTGCTAAATGCTTAAAATTTTGTGTAATATACAGAGTATGAACAGCATCACAAAATGGTATCATGCTCTGTAACCCTTCTTGACTTTTAGTTTAAATTAGCAGTAGCGGCCAAACATGCAGATGCCATCAACTGGTTCCACTACGGTTGTTACAGCTTAGATAAAATCACCTTCACATCCCTGCCAAAAGAAATGAGTCTCATTCCCTATGCCATGCTTCTCATGGTGTTTCTGCACCAATGGTAATGAAATTATTTGATGATACAGACCGTAAAGGTGATGTAACAACTTAGAAGTTAGAGAGCTACTATTTGAACAATATGGGAGCACTCTATAAAGCATTGGAGCCTTTTCCTTCTAAAATAACTGGAACCCAGCAGAGTAGTATTGTGCATCTGTATTTGCGGTATTATAAAACTCATCATAGCTATTTGAAGACCAATGTGCCTTTGTTATTTTATCCTGCTCTTAACAACAGGTGGAGAGTAATAAGGGTAGGATCCTAAAGTAGAAGAAAACATTGTGAAATAGAGTCATCCCAGTGGTATAGAAAAAGTGAAATTAAAATTCAGTCAAGACATATGCTTGAGTAGTAAAAGTAGAGCATATGATCATGTGAAATACTGACGTGAGTTAATTTAGTTCAGTGCAAATATGAAAGCTAAAGACGGCAGTTTTCATAAACGCAGCTCCCGAACAGACTGTAAGTGACAATAAAACCCAGTTCTCACCCAGAAAGTTCCCATTACTCGTCAGAAGAAACAGTATCAGACAAGTCAAATCAGATCCTAATTTTTCTGCAAGAAATAAATATAAGGAAAGACATTCAGGTAAGGGGTCTGTCCTGTAACCGCAGATAAAGATGGCCTATAAATACAATACTACAAATTCCCAACTGGTCCATAAAAATGCAGTACTTGTTACTATGAATTAGATAACAGGCCCACTGTCTACTGGATGTAATGTAATACATTCAGCTGGACTGTTATAACCTAAGGTGCAAAGTTGCATTCATATGAAAAACCAGTCACACGGGACACACTGAACTATTCAATTTTCACCGAGAAACAGCATCCTAATAAAAAACTAGCAAGGCTAGCTTGTAGTAACGTGGAACCCTAACACCTTTCTGCATTGCTCATTGGAATTAACACCAAACATGCCACAGTAAGGTATGTGAACTTATTCTTTAGCTCAAGATCTGCAGAAGATTGGTTGTATCAACTGACAATCATATTCACAGACAGTAATTTATCATAGGTTCAGTGAACCTGTACAAGAAGGAAATCCTGTTTATAGATACAAACTACCCTGTTCCAGGTAGACAGCTGATACCATCATGATGTTACTCAACGAGAACTTAAAACTCAGCTCTCAGATGTAAGTCATAGCTCATCTTATATTGTGGGCAGTTCTGATGGTTTAGACATAACATTCTACACTAAAGTGGATTGGAGTAGTCAGAATGCATCAATGAAAGTGTCCCTCTGATTAATCTGTGTGCATGCTTACTGGGTATTTCTGTCACTTATTGTTGTAGCTGCAAAAATCCCAGCAGGAGAGCAGTCAGTAAATATAGTTAGATCTCATATGGGTTATAGATTAATAATTATACAGACCATGAAAACTTATCATAAATGTTTGTGCAGTTCTATTTGAAATAAATATTCTTTAGTCCATAGAGTATTTCAAAGGAGCAGTGGCAATCGGGTATAACACTCTCTGCTAAATGAAATAGCTTAAATTTTTAAAAATTGACATGACACGTCATAACAGGTTGTTGTCAGAATACATGCAAGTGATGTTGTTTTAAAAAATTCTCAACCTACCTCTATTAGTTTACCATGCTTTAGAACACATCACTCAGAATTAGCCATTTTATGTGGCTTATTTTATTTTATTTTTTCCCATTTTAACTTGGGAATTCTCTGACCCTGTTCTTCAGGAGAGCTACAACAGGTCTATAGCTATTTGTACCTGCATTCTGGACCCTTGTTAATCTCCACGTTTATGTCAGTTCCTCTCTTTGTTTATCTTGAAAGTAACTATCAGCCTGCTTTTGTCCTCTGAGCACCTGCATGAGCTGTGACAGTGATAATTTCTCCATTATCTTGATAAAGAAAATATTTTCGTCCTTTTCTTGAGCAGTCTGCCAATTTACCCTGAGTTTCACCCTTACCACCAGTTCCTGGAGCAAGTCCTTTGAGATCTTTAAATCTCCAGGGCTCATTCAGTCCTTGATTCCTCTATTAAGAATGCCAACAGATGGTACCATCTAATATTTTATTTCAAATCCTCACACTTTCTTAACTTGGTAGCCTACTTCAGCAACTTTATCTTACACAGGTAGATACTACTTGTCTATGTAATCCCATTCCAGCCAATTGCACAGATCCTTAAATACTATTAAAAAGATCACTCCACAGTCTGGGGAGCTATATCGGTTCACATGGGCTGAAAATCTGGTCAATACCACTGCCTGCAAAAAGTGTACCTATGAGTAAGCATGCATGATTTATTGTTGTTTTAATACAGTTATACATTTTTAATCACTCAATTACATTAAACCACAAAAGGCATTCAAATTCACAAACCTGTCTACATATTTTGTAGATCAGCTTTATTTATCTTTTACCAGATTTTTGAAATATGGTGAAGAATGGGCTCAAATGTAGGTCATACAATAAAGCACAAAGGTTTTTAATAGGTTTTGTTGAAAAGTTGCCTTTTTTTTTTTCTTAATAGCAGAGTATATTGAGTTGGTTTGATAAAACAAAAGGTATCAAAATCATCTTTTCCTTTTATGAAAATTGTATTTGAAATGAGTCACAGAATGGTAACATGCCATTCACATCATATAAATGCTTACATGAAGTTAAGCGGTCATATTTGTCAATTACACCTGTGGACTAAATCCTCAGCCTTTTTTCACTTGTAATTTAGAACTCTAATAATTGCAGATACAATAAAACCAGCCAGAGGCAATAGAAGAAAATAGAATTTCATAGGAAATTTAGTCCTTTTCACATCCCTTAAATGCCCTCAATAATCCATATCAAACTTAAAATACCTTGTCCTAAAGGTTCCAAATTTTACAAATTACAATATACCCTAAGAAGAGACCAAGAGAAATAACAGTGTCTTTATTTTGCAGCGGCTCCCCCAGTAAGGAATCTTTGTGGTGAAAACGCATAGAGGAACTATGTTAAGACAAAAGCAGACAAGCTAAAATAAATAAACAAAACCCAGCTTTTCCCTGCCTGAAGAAAATTCTGTCCAGATTCTAAATCTGGCAGTTGTTTTAAGCTGATGTGTGTGAAAACACACTAACCAAGTACCTGAAAGGTTTTTATAACCATTAGAGCAACAATCTAACTGTGGTTTGTCCCTGGTGTTCTAGAAGACATCAGACAAATTATACACTAAGGAAAAGATTATGTCTTCTGCTCCCACATTTAATATCATCACTGGTAGAGAGCATTACTTCAGTCAAATAAAATCGTCATTTATCTACAGACTGGAACACCTCCATTTAGGGTATACATTCTTTCCAAGATCATACTGCCCAAAGGAATTATATAAAAAATTGTATTTGTGCTCTATTGTGTCCAGGTTAATTATTGGAGGGTTGGAAGAAAAAGGACAATCAGAATGATTGTATCTTAAATCAAACTCAAAATTCACCAATGTTTCATGAATTATCTCAGAGAAATTACTCCTCCTTTACAAATTGGTACACAAAAGTGTCATCTGCTATACACTTTCAGCCCTGTAGCTCTCATCAATAGCCTACAGTCAGAAAAAATATCTTTCCTGAAGGATGCAATGAACATTCTTATAAGATATAAAAATGGTGAGATCACGTGCAGTGAAGTTCTAATATGTGAGCCCAGTGACAGCAACAAAACATGTTCACAGCTACTTGTAATTTAAATATGAGCTTATGTCTTAAGCTTATCTGTTTAGGTTGAACAAAACTGAAGCAAAAAACTCCATGGAATAAAATAAAATTCTGACAACAAGCTGGCAGAACTATCATCATCCTGTTGTTCAACTCTCTGTATTACCTGCCTACAGAAATCAGAATTATACCAATGGTCCTGTTAAATGTCTTTCTGGATCTTTAACTTAATTGGCAACTGAGCAACTACTTTCACTTATAAATCTCTCCACGTCTAAATTCCAGGTCATGTTTCTCCTTTGAAGTTTCCTAACAGACAATGACTATTCCAGCAGAGTTCCTTTTTAAGTTTCTACAAAATGGAGTGAATGTTTGGGCAGCAAAACCCACATAGTTCAAAAACTAAAATCAGTTAAATATGTTCACTTACCATTTCAATAAAACAGATTTTCTGCAGTGGGGTTTACGAATAGTTATAAATATATATATTTATTTATTATTTCTGTAGCAATAAAAATTACTAAATACTCCATCAATTGTTCTAATAATAACCAGCGGAATTCTCAACTATATATGAAGACTCCCTCTGCTAACAGTGATTGAAAAGATTGAAAAGGGTGAGGAGAAACTCATGCCACTAAGAAACACCTCAACAGTCTGAAGTTGCATTGCTGCCATGGCAATGACATGCAAAGAGAAAAGCATTAGGAAAAAAGTGTAGACAGATAGCAAGACTTCAGTTTGACCTAAGTTTCTGCTTATGCAATTGGGTAAGCTCATGTACCTGCTCATGCACTTCTGGGTAAGAGCAACTCTCATTATACAGAATATCATTTGGTATTTATGTCACATGGATATTGCTTTTAACCTGTAATCCAGGGATGTGCGTATATGTTTGATGCAGTTACTTTCCTATTGAAACAGTTAATGGAGATTAGATACCCTATAAATCCAATTAAGGTTTTATTAATTAGTGGTTGTTATTATACATCTCCTCTTTCGAATTCAACTAGTGTTCATTGTGATATTTTGCCTGTGTACTGTTATAAACCAAACAAATACGTAAGAAACAGAACAATAAATGAAACTTTATTTTATGCGGAACTCCTGCTACACCTGAGATGGGAAAGTTGTATTCCTGACAGGTTTTTTTTCTTTTTTTTTGCACAAAATGGTCCTGTGCATGTAGATGACTAAGAACGCAGAGGCAAAAAATATCCATTTCTTTTGTTGCATTCACTTGCTTTACCAGTTGGATCAGAAGTTATGTAAATGACCAAGCTTTATCCAGATGTTCCAGAATAATTTCACATGACAGTGTTTCGTGATAAGGACAAAGAATAAAGCATTTTTTATCCCTCTTATTTCTTAACACTGAGAGCATGCAAGGAAGGCAGAAAGTTACAGACTTTAGGAAGGAAATAATGATAACTTCAGCTTCTTTGAAGGAAAACTCAAAAATATTTAGTATTTGCATAATAAATTGTGTTATTCAAAGTTGATCTTCAAACTTCAGCAGCTGATGTATATGCCCCCAGTAATATTTGCAATGAAATTAGCAGGCTTATATTCTAAGTAAAGGTATTGAGAAAATAACATGTCTGGTAGTGTCAAAACCAGAACTGTTGAATTAGGTTGAATACTGATATACTATTGAATACTGGATACCCAGAACAGGGTGTTATTTTATTACTATACATTGTGACTTAGATTCAATACCAGGGTCCTCTTTTTCTATTTATCACTGGCATAATTTCCATTTATAGGTTTAATACTCCATTTTTAGTGGAGTAAGCATGAAACCTCAATATAAATGTTATTGATTCGTATTGCAGAATAATTGGTGATACTTAACATTTTAAACATCTTTCCAGTCTCACATGTATCCCTACAGAAACAGAAAGGTAAAGGAAAGCACAAGAAATGAACAGAAGAAGTTGACTCTTATTTTCATGGCAGCCAATTCCATTTTCACTGATACTGAATTGGATTTTGGGAGGCAAAACAGGATATCAATCTGGGCAATGTTTAAGCTTTAATCTCACACACAGTTTTGTTCTCTTCCAGTTATACAGCTGGAAAACTTCTGTATGTTAGTAAATCCAGATAACGAAGAAATGTCAAACTCTCCCAACCACTATGGGAATGCATGCAGAGAAGAAACACAGTTGTATTTTAGATAAAGAAACCATACTGTCTGGTCTTTTTTTATAGTCTTACTGCCTATAACTCAGCAGCAACTTCCAGCCTCTTTAGTGCTTCCATGTGTTTTCAAGCAGGGATATGCCCAAATCAACACACAGGAGGTAAAGAAGTAAATGAAAATTATATTTTAAGTGGTTTTTTTTTCTGGATAAAATAGTTTTGAAAATCTACCTTATTTTTACCTTGAAAATCTGAGAGTATCTGGAGCTAAATATGATTTTCAACTGAAACATGGAATTTTCATTAATGGCAATTAAAACAACAACATTGACTACATTATCTAATCAGTGTACTTTCGATAAAGTGAGCATATGTATATGCATATATGTAGACCATACATGTATTATTTAAATAAAATGATGTTCAAATTCAAAATCAACCTAAACTATATTAGTTCCCCATCACCATTACTAATATTGCATCTGGCATTTCAGACACATTAAGTTCATTTGAAATTGCATTCATTTATATTCTTCATTGCTTGAAAGTCTTAAGAGTATTTGAATTCTTCCATCTCGCTATTCTGAACCGTATCTGATATAATTTAAAAGTGATATATGATCATAAAGAAATAAAATGTTTCATGTTTATTGTCACCACACCATTTTTTCAGCTGGTTTGAAAACACAATGAAGGCAATGCCAAGAGGGAATTGTATATCTAGAAAAAAGACATTCATTAAAGGATTTGGAATGCTAGCCAACTCATTTTCAGCTGCTTCTTGCTTATTTCATTCAGCAGGTAATGATATTTAGTAATATTAATATTGGCATTTTACAGCAAGCTCTATGGCAAGGTTGACTTTCTTAGTTCTGTTTTTTTGAAAACAATTTAAATAAGGTGGGTAAATGAGAAAAGCTATTGAGTACTTTCAAGCTCTAAAGAGTCAGATTCTTCTGTGTTTACAAATTTCAAGTAATACTTCATCCATATTTTCATTGATTCCTATGACTGTCTTTGTAGATGAAAGCAAGAAAGGCAGCAGAAATAGGCCATAATCTTTTGTCAGATTCTACTCTGCTTTCAGCAATATAGAGTAATTCAACAGATTTACAACAGCATTACTGAGAATAGAATTATTTGGGCTATTTTCCATCTGCATTTCAACCTTAAATACCAAATTTTAGTCCTTAAGAAGTACCTGAAAAAACATGCTTTACTACTGGGGCAAACATCTTCAATGAAGAACATCTGTCTGATTTTCATTCAGCATAATGATATTGGTTTTCTATATTTGCAGATCACATTTGTGATTAGTATACAAGAGAGAGTGTCAACCTTATTTTTAAATGGAATTATATCAGTCTATAATTATTTACATTGCTATATATTTGTTTATACATTACATTCAACTACAGTGCTTTTATCTAAAAAATGACGCTACTGTCTCAGCTTTATACCCATTAGAATTCACATCGTGATCTCATTGAGGGACTTAAATTCCTACAGGATAATTCACAGACACACACATGCACTGACAATAAAAATGTTCCATTGATCTTTCATAATTGTGGAAGCAGCTATATATAGCTCATGCTATTGTGGGCATATGTTGCGCCTCCAGGAAGATCTGATTAGATGAGATACTTGGAACAATTCCATGAAACAACAAATTGAGATAATGAGTGCACTGAATAACCAAAGCCTTGCAGACGTTTATGGACATGCTTAACTCCACGTACACCGCTAATCCCATTTAAATCAGAGTATGCCTTTGAGAAGACAACACAGAGGTAGATGCTAAACTAGGTATTTACATTGCATATCAGCAGAGTATCTGTGCACTCTAGAGTTCTTACAAGTTTTATCTATTTACCAGCCCTCTGAGATGGAAAGTAATGCATTCATTTTAAACAGAATATGCTATGTAGAAGTCTATGGCTGAACCAGATAATGAACTCAAATTCCACAAGTCCCATTAAACTACTCTATATTCTAGATTACCCTTGCTAAATTAGAGCTCACAAAATATTCCCAAGTTATATACAATGGGACATTACTTTGTAGTTTTGTCAAATTTTGCTAAAACATTGCTAATGATTTGCTCCTTTTCTTCTACCTTGAAACGATCCCAGTAAGTATCCAGTATAAATTCATACCTCGAATCTTTCAATAATACTCTGCCATCTGCTAACAAACAATCTGCAAGCTACTCCTCATCTCCTCTCTCAGATGGGGACTACCTGAAATAGGACAAATGAATGGGATGAACAGACAGGAGAACATTGTCATATACATTGCCCAAGTAAAGACACTCTAATTTTTTTCCATAAATGATCAACTACAGTCGCAGATGAATGACCTTTTGCAACTAAAGTTCTATATCAATAATGTCTATGTCAATTCAATCTCTTAACTAAACTTCTATGTCAATATCTTCTATGTCAACATAGAAGTATTTCTGGAAGCATATTAAAATAAAATATAAAACATATTTTTAAAAGAAAGTTTCAGAAGAGACAAACAATTATATTTTTATTACATCAATGGAAACTTAGCAACCATGATTTAGAAAGAATTTTCTGCTGAAAGGAATTTTTTTCAATCTGGTGTGCAAAAAAGTGTGTCTATGAATTATCTGCCATGATGTCAGGATAAATGGTGTGGAGAAAGCCAAATTAGGGTCTGGGGTTTTTTTTATGACACAATGAAAAGAGAGCACTCGATGAAAAGGGAAAGTGGAAAATTGAAAATAATTGGTTTTTTATTGTTAGGAAAGGTGGAAAACTGAAAATAACTGGGTTTGTTTCAATTGTTGCAAAGGTCAAGAATCTAATAAAAATCAACATGAAACTGTACAGTTGTATAAATATCCATGAATGTGATAACACTGCAGGAAATCATTAAGCTTTACATTTTAAGGTTTAGATTCTAAGTCAATTTCATCTATGGAAGATTCAATGTGACCTAACGTGAGTCACATTACTCGCCATCTGTCTGCTGAAGCAATCTTACAGCTTCCTTTGAAGCATCTAGTCCTAGCTGCTACCAACAAGCAGGAAACTGTTGAGATACCTTTTTTTATTATTATGTTATATAATTCATAGAATTATAGAATATTTTCAGCATATTAGTAAGGCCACAGGACAGACAAAAAAGTTTAATTAGACAGATCTCTGGTTTTGTACCTACTAAATAAGATTTTAAAATATTCTCTTATCTCCCTTGAAATATGGAGGTTGAAGTTGAAAAAAATAACTGTAGTGTATACTAAATACATTTAAACAGAAGAGTGCAGTTGTTGTAGAAAAAATACTTTCCACTGCATTCAGCTCTGGGGCACCCAACATAAGGAGGACATGGAGCTGTTGGAACGAGTCCAGAGGAGGGCCATGAAGATGAGAGGGCTGGAGCACCTCTCCTATGAAAAAAGGCTGAGAGAGTTGGGGCTGTTCAGCCTGGAGAAGAGAAGGCTCCAGGGAGACCTCATAGCAGCCTTCCAGTACCTGAAGGGGCTACAGGAAAGCGGGAGAGGGGCTTTTTACAAGGGCATGGAGCGATAGGATGAGGGGGAATGGTTTTAAACTGAAAGAGGGTAGATTTACATTAGATATTAGGAAGAAATTCTTTACTGTGAGGGTGGTGAGACACTGGAACAGGTTGCCCAGAGAAGTTGTGGCTTCCCCCTCCCTGGCAGTGTTTAAGGCCAGACTGGACCAGGCTCTGAGCAACCTGGTCTAGTGGAAAGGGGGATTGGAACTAGATGATCTTTAAGGTCCCTTCCAACTGAAACCATTCTATGATTCTATGAAGTGGCATTATCGTCCACAGTGACATGGGAATTAGACGTGGCTCTCTGGTTTTACAACGTGTTGCCATTTCTTCAGCAGTATGTAAAAGACCACATATAAATAAATTTCTATCATTAGATCCTTCTGTTTAGATTTCGGAATAGGAAAACATTTGAGATATAATACTACATTTCAAAATGTATTTCTCTCTTGTGATTTGGTGTTCCAAAAGTCTTTTTCAATGCTCTAAACTAATTCTAAAGATGGGTGAAAATGAGTCATCTCGGCCACTGATCAACTGAACTGGAAGAAAACCAAGTGACAGTTGCCTTGGGTTAACCAGCAGAACTGGTGTACATTCAACAATAGCAAGAGAGTTATCTAAAATATTTACCTCAAAAGCTTTGTAAACTTTTCCAGCGTTCATGGAAATAGTGATAAGGATTATGGTTTGTTATTAACGTTTTCCTGATTTACCCCAGTAAGCAACAGAACAAAGAGATCTTTGAATACACAACCACACTAAAGACCGATTTTTAAAATAATGATGTTTAATGCAGTTGATGATTTTCATTAACTGCACTATCACAAATATCTTGTTTGCAATGATAAACACAATGATAAAATATCCAATAAACTAGCATCTGCAGAGAATCTATGACAAATGGTGGAGGCTTTAGTTAAGAGGGTATATTTATTTTAATCAGTATCTGCCACAGACTTGTAACTTTGCCAAAGTATGACAATTTCTTCAGGCTTTGTCTGCAACAGAAATCTAATGTAATACAGAAAAACACAACAAGGGCAATTCAACTACTGAATCAGAGCTCAGTTTCACTGTCATTGCGAGCAACCATCAAATCATTTTGCAGATGTCACCTTCACCACACTAAGTACACTGAACTCAGTAGTAGACTGCAAATTGCTGTCGATCTTGCAGAAAACATGTCATGCCACAGGTGCTTCGTTCACAGAGGCGCTGTGAACCTCCATGTCTTTCCCAAAAGATATTAGCTCAAATAAGGTACATCATTAAGTAGTACAGGTGAACTCAGGCATTGCTGTTATCAACACACTCAGGATTTTGACTCAAGTAACACAACTGTGTTACTCAAGCTCCAGAGCCACTTCCTAGCAGAACAGCAAGGTATCTTCACCCAGAGACATTCACTACTGAGTGCTGCTTTAGTAAACTGATACGGACTTGTGGTAAGGCTACCAGCTAACATCTGGAAGAGCACTTCTGTGAAAGCACTATCTGAAAATAGAATTGTCTTCCCTGTGAGAGAAGGCATTTAGGGGAGCAACAGGCAATTAAGTTACCACAGTAGTCTTGTTCCTACTTGTACTACCTTCAGCTTTCTCAACATGTAATTCAAATTCAATGATAGCACAAATTACACCACACTTTGTCAGCTACACAGACTTTCATGTGCAAACGTAACTTGTATCACAATTTACATCATCATTAAATGACATGAAATACGATAGGGGGAAATCCAGAGGGATGCACAGGTTAAAAGAATCAGCACAACATACCAGTTTGTCTTTTACTTGCATTTGGGATAGGGTCTAAGTGGCTTGCACTTCACCGAGTTCTGGTGCCCATTGTTTCCTATTGGTTGAGGGTATCCAAAAGTCTAATAAAATACATAGCCACAGGAGCCTATATGAAATTTCAGTCATTTCAAAATGGCACAAATTGTATGAGTACTAAGGCAGTGGACAGGTAGTGCCACAGGAATTACACATGGTTTATATCATGTCATTCATCATAGAACTTGAAATATATCAGCTTTCATTCTGCATTTTCATCCTAAGCCACAAAACCCCAAATTTTGCAGGCAACATGAGGAATTTGTCCGATAAACTTTATAGGTTACAAAATAATACCTTCATTCAACAGGACTTTTTTCTTTAAGATATTTACAGTGCATGAGTGAGGGTGTGAAAACAGTCTCTGTAACCAACATTTGGGTTTATGTTTGTTTTAATCTCTTACATAGGAGAAGATGGCAGAGCTGAGGATAGCAGCTACAGCTGAACAAAGTCAATAAATGCAATACAGGAAGTGTTTCCCTTTCAATTACAAAACTTCAGCCTAATATTCTGACACTTAGGTCATACAAAATAAAGGCCAGTGGCTATTCAACTAGGCTATGCAATCTCTAGAGCACTAACATGCCCACATATTCTGTTCCAACAGAGATATACAAATTTACCTTTCATATCATCTGACTAGTCTTTTGGTACTATACGTCAGTCACTCTTTAGTCTTATGAAGGGTATTTCTGGAATTTCATTATCCCCAAATGGCATTTCTTAACTTACTGGGTATTGAAATAGTCATACTCACATTGCCATTGATACAAAACTGCTTAAATTTCGTTAATTCTCTGTGATGTTTTTGTGGAATAGGATTTTATCAAAATAATAGAGGATGCCAATTTCAAAAGGGTGTGCAACTGCTTTAACACTAGTGATAGAAATATGTAATTCAGAATTTTACACAAGAATGGGTCCTGTGAATTCTTGCAAATTTCCATTATTTGGCACCTGTAAAAATTTATAAAATGATAATAAATACAATTTTTAAAATTTTTTAAAATTTTTTTTAATGCTGACTGATTTTTTTTTTCCTTCCAAACTAGTAGTAGTAGAAGTCTAATTCTATTCTGGCTGCACTGCCACTACAATCAAGATCAGAAGTTGTCCCTCTCTAAGTTTTGCTTCTTATTTGCCTTTCATAGCACTGTAGAGGTTTTTCTGATAATATAAAATATTTTCCAGCACCATAGTTCTCAAAGTAATCATGTTGTAAGTAGCACCATTGCTTCTAGCCTGATATATTTTCTCCTCCTGTTCTCTTCCTCTTTTTTCTCAGCTTGTTACAAGGCCCAAAAACCCCTTCAGACTGGTTTATTATTCTTCATTTTTCTTTCAAGAGAAACAAGCAGTTTGGACTACAGCCGGGTTGTCTAAAAATAATCAGGAAACTTGAAAGATATCAAAATTGATTGAAAGGGAATATATGTTTTTCATTCCAAAGACCTTTTCCAACAGGTCTGTTTAAATTTTTTGTTTACAAATTCATTAAGAAACATAGGAAACATACTGAAAACAAATTTCAAACAAATCTTTTCTTCTTTTTGTTTTCTGACCAGTATTGCTAAGTAGTTCAGTTCAGGCAAGAATTCTCTGTGACAGCTGATGAAAGAGAGAGATGGAAAGACAGACATTTGAATGTACTTATGGTAATTTCCCTTTAAACTCTGAACTAGAGATGGATAAAATTAAGTCTAAAGCTCAATCCCAAATTGAACTTTAAAAAAAAAGATATTTGTAATTTGGATCCAAATTCTGAAATATTTTCTCATCGTCAATTTAATCTCACAACTTGATAGCCTGCCCTGTTCTATACACAGCTAATGAACTACCACTGTTGGAGGTACCTGGAAATCTGCCAGCAACTTAATAAAAAGGCTTGTCAGGAAAAGGTAAAAGAAGACAGAGCTGTGGTTGTGGTACCTAGTCTGCGGTGTATTAAAAAAGGTATAATGGGTAAAAGGCACATCTGTGGGGAAAAAAAGGCCTGTGTCTTTCCTTTTGGGGATATCTTGGACTGTTAGCAACCTCCTCTGCTTCACTAACACAATGAAATTTTCATGCTCTGATTGTTAATTATATTAATGACACAGTTCGAATATCTTCAGATTGTTCCTCTGAAAAATCTTGCCTGTTTTTTTTTTACTTTAAAATCAATATCATGTTCCTTTTACATCTATTTCACCAATGTAAAAGGCACTTAACATTTGTGAAATAACTCATTTGTTTCAACTGTTACATGTTTCTTTAGTTAGTTGTCCTTTGAGATCTAAATCACGTAATTCCTTAGGGATTTCCTCTAGTCTACCAGAGAATTTCCACTGACATCAGTAAGAGATGGACCTGTGGATTTATGGCAGAATAAGACTCTTAGCATGAAGACTGTTCATTTGGGACTAGGTTGGTCTTAGCTTTTAGTATTCTTGGGCTGTGGAAACAGCTTCTTATTAATCAGTAATGTCAGCCTATTAAAGCTTTTAAGACTTGACTTCTCGGATGGTTTGGGATTCCCAAAAGAAACAGAGAGAGAAAACCATATAAAACTCCCCTTTGGTTGCCCACTTACAGTTCAATTGAATTTCCAACTTCATTGTAAGAGTTTCATTCTTAAAATCTGAATAATATCTTTGTCATTTTAGTATGTTGAGGAAGAAACAGAGAAATAAATGTTGATTCCTTCCTCAGTCCACAGATCTTAGGGGTAATTTCCTCCAGGTAACAGTCACGTGGAAGTAAAACAGCATTTTCCTTATTTTCAGTTTTGTGCATAGCTTACAACGCTTGTGATAATCTAAACAGAATAAACCTTCCAGTCCATAAATTACTGTGTATGCATGTGAAAAGCACGTCTCTTGAGGTTTGGAACTGAAATTTTTTGTCGTTGTCAGATCTCAATTCCAGTGTCAGGAATTTTAAACTCCTGTTGCTCCCAGGAGGTAACATTCATAGAACAGTAGATCAATTTTTAACAAAGCTTTCCCTGATTGAATCTTATGTTTACTGTATTCCTCAAAAACTACAGCAACAACTGTTTTCCCTCTTTTGTCTGATTCTTAATGGGAAAAGAGGTTTTGCCAGATTAGTCCTTACTTTTACGCAGACATGCAAAGAGGCACATAGCAAGTGAAAAAGAAAACTCATCTCTTATCAGTCACAATTTGCGTCCCTGACTCCTCAAGATTGCACAGTAAACCTACAGATTAAAGAACAGGAAGAAAATCAGAATGGTAGAGAAAAAAGGGCTAAGAGCTTGCCATTTCCTCTCATATTCTATTCCTCAAGGACAGTCATGTAGAACAGAAAGGAGGAAGAAAGAATTCATCTGTGAGTTTCTCCTGCTCTGCATCTGTCTTCTAGGTTCCTTCAGAAACTATTCCAAGTTCATAACAGAGGGATTTAACAGCAGTGAAAGGTACTGATTCATCCTAGCAACCTTGAAAAAAGTAAAAAAATCAGAATACATATATTAAATGTATCTCTTGAACATATGTGAGTATAGTTCTCTCTATATATATGTGGACATGCAGGCACACATGCACACACAAACATGAACACACTTAGGCACACAAATTTAAGAGATATAATCCTCAGTTTGATTTGGCCAATGATGTTTTCCGACCAGCTATAAAGCTGTGCCATTGGGTCCCAAATCCTCCATTACATTTAAGTACCAGTCTAACCTCCTCAACATGTTCTTATATTTCCAAAGTTTTAAAAAATTGTGATTATGTTAAACAACCAATGAATAATCTTGGCTTCTCATGTTTTCCTCCATTTTCAGCTGAGAAACTAAAAAAAGAATGGAGGATTATATGATTCTGAATCAGACTTGTCCTTTAATTTGTCAACCTAGTGAAGATTTTAGGGGCATTCTCAAATAATTTGATTCTCTGATGATTTGCTGAACTATAGGCTTCTTGGTCAAATACCATTACAATAGGTACATGTTCAAAACCACCACTTAACACCAATTAGTATAATTATACATGTCCAAACTATTTAATTACTATGAATTTGTGAAAAATTCCTTGGTAAATACTACAAAGACTGTACTGTGCCTTATTCACTGCTTTTGACTGCGGATATCGGCAACTATGGTTTAGGATATGAATAAATTATTTAGCCAGATGGCTTCTTCTAATAGACTTAACTTTAAATGAAACCTGATCTTAGAATTCTTTCAATAATCTTGCTATAAGCATAAGGAACCTTTCTCTTGCTTACCAGTCCTTTTAAGAACCAGATGGTTTAATTGAAAATGTACTCCCCCCTCAAAAAGCTGATTAGTTACTTCCAACAACAATCTCCCCATATTTTTGTGCTTAACTGCACTATGCAGAATCTTTAACCCAGCCAGAATACACAGACCGTTCACCATTTCTTTTATTGCGTGATCCAAATGTCACTCTGATCTATTTTAAACTTGTAGCACATGAAATATTTGTCACTATTTTAGATAGTAAGTAGGGCAAGTTATTTTCTGAAGAAATAGTATTTACTGTGCATGTGGGTGGTTGTTTTTATTCCTTGATGTATTCCACAGTTCAGAGATGTTGGGTTTGCCAGCCCTGTGGAATATGGCATAGGGCTTTACATCTCTACAGAACTGACAGCAGCTGTCAAGAGCAGTGATCCCTAGTTGACAGTGACAGCTGACAAAGGTCATTCAAGAATTAAAGATGAATAAAAGGCTCTAAAATATTAACGTGGGAATAGCTTTAAATGAGGGAAGCATGTTTGAAGATGTGACATCCCATTTAGCAAAAATTATCCTTAAAGTTGCAATCTGATGGGTAATAACCAAAGCAATTCCCTAAAATAAAAATGATTACAGAAAATATATATAAGATAGGAACAGAAGTAATCCAGTATCTAAAGCTAAGGGGATGCTGTTTTCATACACGCTGCGACTTGAAATTAGTCCGTCTTGGTAGACTGTTACCAGCACAAACTAAAAAAAAAAAAACAAAACACTACACCCCAAACTTTACCAACACAAGACCAGTTATTTCAGTTATTTTTCTCGGTATTTCTACATATTCACCAGAATGACTGGCCAAGCATAATTTCCCTGAGGGACTCCGTTATGCTTGACAAACCAGAAAAAATATGATTTTGTATATATATTCTTGAAGCACCGACTCTCTTATTTACAGTTACATTCTTGTTTGCTGGATTCCAAGTTTATATTAACTTGTCAAATATGAGATAATATTAATCTTTATAGAACCTGGAAAAAACCCTATAATCAACACTTTCCTTGTCCACAACTATTATAGCAGAGACTTATATAAAGTGAACTGAAACAGAGAGACTCTTTTAAAGAAAACCACGTTATGACTAAGTAGATAAATGTAATGAATATCAGAGAAACTAATTTCCTCCAATGTACTGGTTTAGTCTACTACTCTACCAGTTGAATGATAAAATGAACATCACAGCTGCACTTCAAGGAAATGTCTACATACGTTTACATGGATAATGCAAGACACCTAGCAGAATATCCTTAAACAGCCAGAACAGTACTGTCCTGATTCTAATGAAATATTATCCCAAAGATAAGAAAATACTAATTTTAATGAAATAAGCAGTTGACACAGGCTTCTTATACTGAAAATGCTCTTAATACACTACTTTCTCGCAAATCACTTAAAGACTGCTTAAAATTAATTTATAAGACACAATTACAGTTGAATTGTAGTTGAATGCAGATCAGAGAATGGTTAATTCAAAAGAATAAACTATTTCCTAGGATGTACTGTAATACAGTATGCTGTAAGTACCTCAGCTAATGCTATAGCTCAAAAGTAAAATCACAATAAATATATAGACATTGTCAGATTTCAGACCTTTTCAGCAGGGATAGATACATTTTGACTAAGGTCAACTTACCTCTTATTCTTTCCCAAATAAAGAGACTGAACAAAGTTCAATCTGCTATTACCAGCCATATTTTCCAGAGATTTCAGCTTTTTCACAGCTTTTTTCCTGAATCCCTTTTAATATTTTGCTCTCATTTTTGATGTCTGGAACAAGAAATGGAATTACAATGATGTTCTTGTCACTGCAGGGATAATACAGGTGAAGTATTGCCTCCCCACTTCTAAAGGATATTGCTCTAATCATTTAAGGATTACAGTTGCTGTTTTTAGTATAACTCTGGAAAACATGTTCTGATAGCTCCTGACACTTTCATTCTGATTTTTATTTCCATGAATGCAGGGCATCCAAAACCAAATTATGCATCACAAAAAATGCATTATAAAATTTTTTTATCGGTGTTACAGATGCCTACACAAGGCACCGGATTCTAATGCATTCACTATCCGAATGAGTTTTCCTAGTGCATACTAGCAAAATAAATAATACTGTGCTGCTTATGGCTCATGAAAAAATGAAAATGAAATATATGAATTCAAGGCTGTAAACCCTGTTCCATAAACTGGCCGTAAACTAATGCCAGTCATATATCCTGACTGGTGTCTCCATCTCCGCAATAAATAAACCAAAGAATTCTGAAAGAATCAATTTGGCCTTGAGAATTTCAAGTGCAAGTCCGCTGTCTTTGTGGTAAGTTCAGTCCTCAGTCACGCTTCATTAATCTCACTGGCTGAAATTATATCCTGGACCAAGGGTTGATTTACCTGACTTCAACTATCACCATATGATTCTCATCCAGTCCTTACAATATGATCAGAAACTTCCTTCACGTTTCCGCTTTCCATCATACCATAACTGTACCGTAACTGAAGCATACAGAAATTTTCTAGAGAAGCAAAATTTCTCCAGAAAACACCTACAAGTTTTGTCTGTATTCTTGAGTTTGATGAGTTCCCTCAGAATTAAAGGCAAAACGTGTACAAACCAAGCATGGATTCTTTCAAAGCGCATGAGGCTCCAGATCCATTCAGAAAACCTATTCAGCATCAATCTATCTCAAGCTGGTTTCAGCAAACATCTGCAAAACATTTCGCTACAAAGCTAAGGTTTGGTTTACAAAATTAGAGGGCAAATTCACTTGGTGAATTTCCACATAAATTATTCTTGTCTTGCAGGCTTCCCAAACCAGGAGAAACCTCAAGATGCTTTAAGCAGAGGGACCATGGGGACCTATTTCCAGTTCGTCATAGTGATTAAGAAGCAGATGACAATGGTATTGGCTTTCTACCTTTTTACTATAAAACCACCAAGACAAAATCCTTGGATTTCCAGTATCAATTACAGTCCCAGCTTTGGGATTTTAGGCAGCCAACAGCAACAATAACACTAATAGCTTCAATTTCTTTTATTTGTTCCAGAGGCCTTGGGAGAAGATTTATTTAAGAAATAGCATAGCTTTGGTTTCCATAACAATGTTTTCTGCATGATAATAAATACAAAAACAAACAAATTAACCCTGCAAGTCCTAGCGTTCTCAATCAGCCAGCTCTGTCCTCAGGTAGCTTTTTTCATTAGCATTTAAAGAATAAGCTGATTTTTTACATGTCATGCATTCGGGTATTTTTTTAATCCTTAGATTGTAGCTTTTCTGAATTTATTCCATTTTTTTCTCATAAAGATGAGACATCAGTTCAATACGTCTCCCTTACCTACATCATGCTGGGTGTTTCATAATATCTTACTATACATAACAAGCAACACCATTTCTTACATTTCTTCTATTTTTTGTGTACTACTTTAATGGCCACAGATTTTATTCCAGTGATAAATTTAAGAAGATTTAGCACAACAGCCAGGATGTCTAATGGTTCTGATTAGATTCTAGGCTCATTTTCAGAAATATTAAATGTACTGCAAGTACCAGAATTCCTGGTTCAGATATTTCTTACTAAAATAAAACTGGGTTAACAGAAGGTAGCATGCAGCTGGTGTCAGAAGAATGACGTGTTCAGAAAAAAAAACCCAAATTTTCCTAGTCTAGGCTTTTTTTAAAGAGAGACAAACTATTTCTTTCTTCTAGGAAGTGTATAACCATGTCATGTATACCACATCTAAGACTTAGACTGAGCTGTCAGAAATGTTCCATATACGACAAGGACATTGGTTTAAATTTGGACTTTCAAAAATCTGATCCAAATTTCCAGGTATGTCATAACCACGATGGGCTCCATCCAACAGGGTCCTACAATAGGATCCTATCTCTTTTTACCCACCCATTTCCAGACCTACCTCAGTGGGGGAAAGATGGAGGGTGAATCCCAGATGTAAAATACATTATTACTGCTGTGTTATACTGACTTTTGTTAAGACGAAAGTAAGCAAGGAAATGAAAGAACCTGCTCTACCTTCAGTTTTCTAGTCAAGGAAAAAAACACTCATAGAATGAACACTCATAACAGAGCAGCAGCTCCTTGGTTTAGTTTCTTAGAAATACCACATGGTGATGATTGTACAAGTAGTTGTTGCAGATTTTTACCTTGTTGTGAACCAGTGCCCTATTTAATATCTGCCAAATGGAAGATATTTCTGCACTTACAAACTTTTCAATATATTTCCCAGCAAAGTTTTTGCAGAATATGTTCAGCTGTGTGAATAAGGCCTCCCACAAGTGAAACACTCTGAGATGCTGCCACCTCATGGATTCTACTCTCATTTGTGAAAGTGCTGCTGCTTGAGAAGAGTTTGTACATGGAAATGAGGAATAGAAAAATTAAAGTCGTGGTCATTGCAGCCAAAACCTTCAAAATGCATCCAGAAAAGCAGCAGTGTAAGAAAAACCTATGTCAAAGAAAGCTGCTAGCATCCACTTATGAGGGGGCTCAAATCACTAAGAGTGCATAAAGAGAATCCAAGCACATACATTCACAAAGAAAAATTAGATTCGCATTCTGTTTTCTTCTTTTACTGATTGCCCCTTCCTAGAATAGACATATACCTTGTCAGCCAAGAATGACCTTGAATTGCATAAGAATTGCAGCTTCCCTAGTAAACAGTTTCTAAAGGATGTAGAGACTGAATAAGACACAAAACAGAGAAGCTTCAAATCTGTCGATTATGCTGTATTAAACTAGTTAACACCCCAATCCATTGCTGAAAACCACTCAACCACTGCTTGCAACTTGTCATGTTCTTTAGAATTCTGAGCAAAAAATATTCTTTTTGTTCAACTGAATACTTCCATTAGCTTTCCATTGGCTTTCCTGGGGTCTTCCCTGGCATTTATTTTTTTTACTGGTTTTGTATCTATTTATATCATATTTAGAATTTATAATGGGAGTTAAGATACATTTTACACAAGTGCAGTGGTATGTAGTTGCAGTAGCTGAGACAGGCATCAAAACTTTATTAAGTACAAATTGTTTACATACAACCTTTATATGTATATGCTGTTTTGATGAAAACAATGGTTAACTGCTGATGCTGTAAAACCGAAGGAGGAAAATACAAAGCAGTGACCTAAACTGATCAGTGAGTACCATTGTCATCATAGGGCAGTGTAGCAATTGTATGGAAAAAAATCAACAGAAAAAACATTCCTTTTGTATTTTAGAAAACATAAGAACATGCGTGCAGCCGTCACTGTCCATAGCACAGCTGCTGCATACAGCCCTTTTCTCTCATATTGCTAACGGGAATAGTCCAGCTCCCCTTAAATACAGAAATTTAAGGGAGTATGTTATATATGTACAATGTATATTTTTGTAACTTCCACTTGTGCACACATACCTAATTGTGTGCAAAATAGAACTAACCAAATTTCTTGAAGTGGTAGGTTTCTCTGGGGAGACAGAACATGCTACAGATATCATCCGTTTTGCACAAACCAGGTTAAAAGCTGTATCGTTACACAGCTTAGTCACCTTGGAAGGATGGAAGTTAGCTGAGGCAGGGGAGAACAACCTTAGAGTAAAACCTGTTTACTGTTGTACAACTGTTGAGGCTAAGTACTAGTTTTCAAGATTTGGCATTCTATAAGTAGATTTAATGTCATTTGTAAATAATTGAAATTATCTGTAAAAACAATCCCCTATACTGTATGTTTATGAGGATTATTTTTAATCAAAATCACTGTATGATTTCCTGGAATGCTGAAAATAAAGGAGACTTCATAAAGCACAGCTTTCCTCTATGCTTCTTCCTTTTTAAAACCAGCTATGAACCAGGGAGATGTAACCCTAGGAACTACTAGCACTTTGAGGGCAAAGAAAGATAAATACATTTTTCAATGCTTCTGTAAACAAACTGTAATAAGCCCTTCATGTCATAATCCGTAATGCATAATTGGCTTTGTGCATGTAGATGGATGAAACATTTCCCCATAGTTGTGCTATTTTGTATTCAGAGGAAGCATTCACTATACCAATCAAATCAGAAACACATATAGTAAAACAGTGGATTTTGCTGGGAAACCAGTGCTGCAAATAGTTTTTAACATCACGATCAGGACAAAAATCTTGAAGGACTTTTCAATATTTCCAAGTACATTAAGGGTCACAACATTTTAATGGGAAATAATTAATTTTTCCTACTACCTGCTTCTACTTCAAAACAAGTTGTGCCATACCAGAAGAGCAGAATGAAGAGAGCAGATGGTGAAAAATACACCCTTTCAACCTTTGCACAGCAGCCCAAAGTCTTAATTTAAACACTCCAGAGAAAGTAAGGCACTTCAGCAGCTGTTACTGAGCACAGGAGCTTTGTTATATAGGTTGAAGTAATCTGAGGGTCCTTTCCTAAACTATGCGAGCAGAGCTCTTCCAGCAATGCTGCTAACACAAAAGGCTTCTGATACACCTCCAGCTCAACCAGGTTGACAGACATTTAATGTGTTTTACTCCTGGGTTAAGAATTCTTCACCCTTTACATGCTGTTGGTAACACTGCGTAACTGAGGTTAAATAAAAATTCATTACAGTACCTATATTTAATGCTTTGGGCACTACACAACAGACAATTCTTATTTTAGAGGAATTAATATACATATAAATATCTTAAACACATTTAAGACAATGTGCTGTCCTTCCCAGCTAGAAATATTTCAGAGTTCTCTGCAATCCTTCCAAGTATGAAAGTTGCTAAGACTACTGTCCATATAGGAAAATTGAGAGCATTACCATTTGAATAAAGCTCAGCATTAGCGTATGCAGTCCTCAGCCTGAAAATGAGGTTGCCAGGGGATTACAGTGTGCTATTCCAAGAGAAAAATCAAATAGTAATTCTACATGTTACATGTTTCTAATTATAATTAACTATAAGCATAAAGGTCTAGTCACAAAAACATCTTTTCTTAATGAGAAAGAACTGTGTAAATAAGGATTTTTCTTATGCTTTAACAGCAGATGTTACTAACTCCACAACATAGGCATTGCTTTAAAAAGGCATAAAGCATATTCTTTTTATTATTTTCTGTTGATAAATTACCCATGGAATGTTTATTTTCATACTGAGTGCATCAGTGTCATTCTCAGTCATCTGACCATAGTAATAATTCTCACCTTTGATTACAGCAGACTTTGAATCAGTTCTCCTGCCCACTCACTCCTGCTTGCTAGCTCCACCTGTTATATTTCTTCTAATATTATTTTCTATTCTTGCAACTGGATGTGCACTGGACCTCTAGGACCACAAAGAATCCCACCAAAGTAATTTCTGTGAATAAATGCTTCTTCCACAGTTTACACGGGAGCATTGCATTCATTCATCACTCAGCTGAAATTTTGAATACATAAGAACAATATAATCTCCTCTGTCCCTTGACTGGATTAACACAGGTCTTCAAAAAAAAGGTTGGAATAAAAAAGATTGAAAACCACTGCCATCTGATGAAATGAAAGGATTATTCTATTTATAGTCATGAGGATTTTTTTCCTATTTTTTAAATTAGTCTCTTAACATAGGACATGACACTATTTCTCTGAATATTTCTGAGCGTCAATACATTGTTGAAGTATCTTAGAAAGAAAAGCATATCAAAAAAGAGGGCAAAAAACTCAGTCAATTCTAAATTCAGCAAATGTTAACAAATGTTTTGGGAGATATTTCCTCAGTTTAATTACAGAATGAGTGATGTTTAACTATCCTTCTGGGTTACAAATGGAGAGTTCCTTAAAAATGTATTCTGTGTGAATATGTAACATATACACATATCTAACACTCTTAACAAATGTATTTTTTCAATATAAAGCTGCTGATAATATGAGCTATTCACAAAATTAGAACAATCTTCATTTGTATTCCTGAGACAAAGGAGATGTGTTATTACCATGTAATGTGTTTTCCTTTTCAGAATAGAAAGACAAATCAGATTATTTTAGATAATACTCTGAAACCAAGAAAAACTTGCATTATTGTATTAAAACTTGGAATGGAATGGCCTTAAAGAACCATTTTAAATTCTTTGATATGAGGAAACTGTAGTCAGTGGTTTTCAGTTTGCAGTCTTTCTTTCCAGGGATCTATGGACTATTTAGTGAAGGGATCCACAAAAAAGTAATTATGAAAAACAAATGTATTATAAGTACAACACATTTGTTTTTATGGGCGTTCAAAAACCAGCAGAGGGTGAAACCCATTAATACTATTGCCTTCCCTCAGACGAAACAACAGTTTTTCAAAAATAAGAATTTACAAAAAAAAAAATGCAGATTCCTTCTCTCAAATCAAGTGTTTATTTCATAACTAACAGATTATGAATGAATGGTATGGAGACTGATAGTGGGATACAGAGTCCTTCAAATCTTCGAGCTATGTGCTAGGAAATATAAACCAGGCCTTGTTCCAGTGCTGGAAGGGGATGCTCTCCTGCCATGAAACAGGGAAGTCACTAACGCAAAATGATTGTTAAGTTCCAACACAAAGGTCTAGACAACAGCACTTCTAAAGTGAATGTGACATTGTGCAGAAAACATGGAAGAGAAACGCTGCCTATATATGTGAATTCAACTATAATTTGTCTACCTCTCATATTTTAATCTTTGATACTTAATGGATATTAAAAGTAAATCAATTAACACCCTAAATTTATTGCTACCAACTGTACACACCTTCTATTGTTTAGTCACTATAGTGAAATACATAAATTTACCAGGGTTAAAGCTATCAGCTGAGATCAACTGACAGAGAGATACATCCCTCTCATATGCACCGATACAAACAATTGTTTGCAGTACGGCAGGAAACGTAGTGTTAGATGAGTTGGTTCTCATCCTGCTCTAGTGTGCAAGTGTGTATCTGCTGCACATTTTTCTACTTCTTTCTTCCTAAAAAGCCTCATATTTTCTTCACCTAGAACGTAACTCACTGAATTACAGTGCTAAGTATGTGTTTCCTTGAACGGGTCCACTGGAAACACTGCAAATATTTCTGCATGTAAACCTGACCATATAAGTTTCCTGGCAGAGTCAAGATTAATGAGTTCCATTTTTAGAAGGGGTATTAGTCACTTGGGCTTTTCTGCTTTCATTTTTTAATGAGGTAACATTCTATCTTTGTACCTTCATTTCCACCCTATGAATTAATCATAAAGTGTTATCAATACAAATGTTCCCAATGTTTTGCTAGTATAGATATAATTTCAATATCCATCATTACATTCAGCTATTAAGAAATAACTTCTGCATCACAAGTGTCTTCCACCTATGAAAGTGGATAAGAACTCTAGTGAAGACAACTGCAGAAGTTAGGTATTTCATAGCAAGACATAGCATGAATTGTTTCGGTCCTTTGCTGTTCATGAGGCAAATAAGAATTAGAGATTGAGCATTTTAATGACTTGCTGATGTCACAAACGTGTTTAATTTTGACAGGGCATGCATCTTGGTCTTGTGTTACGGGTATTATCTCACAGTTTTTTCTGCAGTATTCTAGTAACATAAACTTCCTACAGGTGCTAAGTAGGAAGATTACGGTGGGGTAAGCAATTAATCCACTTTCTGTGGAAGCACAAAGACCTGTGTGTCTGTCTGACAGTTGCGGGGTCTTAAGATTAGCTTGTCTCCAGAAGCAATCATGTATTTCAGTCTCAGCACTGCTACTTCTTTGTGATGGTAGTGCCTACTAAATATCAGCATTTCAGTGGCTAACTCTGGGTGTGACCCAAATACAGTGAAGTCAACACCTCTTCCAAAGGCAGGAAACATTGTTTTTCAGCAGTTTTTGTTGAACTAGCAACAGGCACAGAAAGTCCTTTTTATCCTGCAGTTAAAGAATTTCCTTCAAAAAACTACAGGAAAAATAAAACCAGGCACTATTTGGTTAAAGAAAAAGAAAACACATTCTTTTTTCACAGTTCAATGCCTAATACAAACTGAAAGGAAAGTCTGAAAACAAGAAAGAATTTTTAAGGAGCATCATTTTTTGCCTAGTTGGTTATTCAAATGAGGTTCCTTTGCCTAATGATTTCATTTGTATTTTCATACTTATACTCTCATATGCACATATTATGCATAGAAAACTTACCATGACAATTTGTTGGCTCCAGTTTCAAATTATTTGTCAGAAAAGATGACAGTCAAACGCAACGCACTAGAGTTTGTTTCTACTCCATTCTCTTGTACAACAGGGCACCCTTTTAAACACTGAGAAGTATGTAATTTATCAAGTCATGTACAACTGACACATATTAGAGGTTTTTAAGATAGAGGACTGTCTTAATAAGGGGACATTTTATGAAATGACAGATTCATTTCTGAATGTACACACAGTTTCACTAGCCAGAAAGGGCACACTGCCTGTAATACACCTGAAACAGGGAGTGTTACTGTGAGCACAGGTATGCTTCCACAGGTATTAAGACAACTCCTATAAACTTCAGGGTGGGTAGTTTTCATTATATCATGAAATAATGAAATGACCTTCTAGTTATATCATCTTATGATTATATCTTTAAATCACGGAGCACCATTTGCTATCTTCTGACTATATCAGTCTATGTTTAATGATACATCAGGCAGGAAAGAGTAGCTTCTACACAACCCCTATTTTACTGGTTGGATCTACTCCTTCACCCAACAGTTCAGAAAATGAGACAGGAAAATATGTTTTAATCATAAGACAAAACTGATGCAGAATGATAAAAATCTTTATCTGCATCTGGCGCTGAACCTGGATAAGACAGTTGCATCTTTTTACATTCTGGTTTGGCTGCCTCCAGTACAACAATACTTAATTCACATGGCTGCAGTGAAGCTTGATGAGTACAAGGCACTTGGAAGTCCTTGAATGAAAGACATCGTATAAATATTATTCAACAGTACTTGAATCATTGGTAACTCAGTATTCACGAGTCATAAAATAAAGACTTGGTTGCTGTCAGTTCTGATTAAGCTGCTAGAAAAAAAAAATAGTTCAGATAAGCAGAGAGAGAAAAACGGTAAAAACATTAAGAAAAAAACTGATTTCTAAAACCGAGCACTGCATCTTTTATTACATAACTTATGGATGGAAATACTATCTGACTTTGTTAACTGATAATTACTGAAGATAGGGATCATCTGTGAAACTTATTCCTGTTGAGTATCTTTTATAATCATAAATAGTACCCTTACTATTCCTACTAAATGACTGCTTGCAGCAGTATCTGCAAAGACATCAAAGAATGAGCTGGCAGTGGAAGCAAAATGGCTACATCCAACATTTGGACTCATTCTTTTCATTTTAGGAAAGATGGATGAGAAAATTAGCAATGCACTCTATTTGAATCTATGCCAAAAAGCACCATCCACCTAGCATAATTGATCCAGAAATTACAGTCAGAAACTAAAACCTAAAGATGAGATTAAGTAATAAATTTGTGCATCAGTGTCATGGTGATGTGGCATCATACAGTATTAGGCATGAGAAATATTCTTTATCTTTGTACAGACTACCTTGTCAGCAGTGTCCCAGACAGATGAGGATTTCACACTCTGTTTTGCTTTTAGCATAGAATGAACATACATACATAGAACTTTATTACAGATATGGGCAGAGGAGTATGGAAAAATTTTAATCTCATAGTTTTTTCTCTTACCACACTATACTTTTCCTGAAGATAGCAGAGAAAACACATAAGGCTCAAGGTGACTGGGGAGGGGGAAGAGAAAGAGACTGCTGCTTTCCATTCATAAATGAAAAAGAGAAAACTCTGCTTTCCATTCATAAATGCTTTGTGCTAAAAGGCCTGCAAGTAGCATAAATTAATACCATTTAGTATTCATTAAGACTCATTAATAGGATATGTTATACATAAAATATGATCAAAAAGTTAGATCAGCATCAAGAGGTTAGCCACCTACATGACAGAAAGATGTGTGTCTAGTATCTTACATTTAAAAATTTTAAAGATAAAACCCAGTACATTATAGGCTGTTAACTGTAAAATAGAGTGGTAAAGCATTCTAAGTCAGCATCATATTTGTTTGTTCATTTATTTTTCACTCCTCCTTAGTAGCTTTGTTCCTGTAGTGATGTCTAAATGGCAGTTGCTAACTGTACCAGATTGTCTAAGTCGCATTCCAAGCCTACAGTAAGAGAAGATCAGTCATGTATCAAAACCCCTTCTTTCCCCCATTTCTATAGTCTCTGAAGGAACAAATCCAGGCAACAGACCAGAAAGCCCACAATGACTGGGAAGCTAAGATTGTAGCCAAATCTCTGCCATGCAGTTTGGATGGCGCTGTATCTATTCAGTGCACGAAGGTTGCACAAGGCACAAACAACAATCTCGGAAGCATTACTTAGGTATTAGCTCACATTTTCTGGGTTCTGGGACAGGAATTAGCAGGGCTCATTCGGAGAGCTTTAAACTAGATTCGAAGGGGGATGGGGTGGTAGCTGGGCTTGCACCACTGGGGCAATGCTCTAGTGTTGAGGTAGACCAGGAGGCCCCCCATCCCCCTGGGGTGAAATCAGGGGGTGAATCTGGGATGAAATCGGTGTGCCCAGCTCGCTCCCTGAAATGCCTGTACACCAATGCACGCAGCATGGGGAATAAGCAGGAGGAGTTAGAAATCCGTGTTCGGTCGGGGGGCTATGATCTAGTGGCAATTACAGAGACTTGGTGGGACGCCTCGCATGACTGGAATGTGGTCATGGATGGCTATGTCCTGTTCAGGAAAGACAGGCCACTAAGGAGAGGTGGTGGAGTTGCTCTTTATGTGAGTGAGCAGCTAGAATGTATTGAGTTCTGTCCAGAGGCAGATCAGGAGCGAGTTGAGAGTTTGTGGGTGCGAATTAAGGGGCAGGCTGGCAGGGGTGATACTGTTGTGGGTGTCTATTACAGGCCACCGGATCAGGATGAGGACGGTGATGAGGCCTTCTACAGGCAGCTGAGAGCAGTCTCTCAATTACAGGGCCTGGTGGTTGTGGGGGATTTCAACTACCCTGATATTTGCTGGGAGGCCTACTCAGCCAGCCATCCTCAGTCCAGGAGGTTCCTCCAGTGCATTGATGATAACTTTCTGATGCAAATGGTGGATGAGCCAACTAGGAGAGGAGCGCTGCTGGATCTGATCCTCACTAACAAGGAGGGTCTGGTGGAAGAGGTGAAGGTTGAGGGCAGCCTTGGTTGTAGCGACCATGAGATGGTAGAGTTCAGGATCTCATGTGGCAGGAACAGAATAGCTAGCAGAATCGCAACCCTGAACTTCAGGAGGGCCAACTTTGGCCTTTTCAGGCAATTGCTAGGGGAAATCCCATGGGACAGGGTACTAGAAGGTAAGGGGGCCCAAGATAGTTGGTTAGCGTTCAAGGACTGCTTCTTCCGAGCTCAAGATCAGAGCATCCCAACAGGTAGGAAGTCAAGGAAGGGTACCAGGAGACCTGCATGGTTGAACAGGGAACTGCTGGGCAAACTCAAGTGGAAGAAGAAGGTGTACAGATCGTGGAAGGAGGGGCTGGCCACTTGGGAGGAATATAAGTCTGTTGTCAGAGGATGTAGGGAGGCAACTAGGAAAGCTAAGGCCTCCTTGGAATTAAACCTTGCAAGAGAGGTCAAGGACAACAGAAAGGGCTTCTTCAAATACATTGCAGGTAAAGCCAACACTAGAGGCAATGTAGGCCCACTGATGAATGAGGTGGGGGTCCTGGAGACAGAGGATAAAAAGAAGGCGGAGTTACTGAATGCCTTCTTTGCCTCTGTCTATACTGTTGGAAGCTGTCCTGAGGAGCCCTGGACCCCTGCGGCCTCAGAAGAAGTCAGAATAGAGGAGGAATCTGTCTTGGTTGATGAGGGCTGGGTCAGGGACCAATTAAGCAACCTGGATGTCCATAAATCCATGGGCCCTGATGGGATGCACCCGCGGGTGCTGAGGGAGCTGGCGGAAGTCATTGCTAGGCCACTCTCCATCATCTTTGCTAAGTCATGGGCAACAGGAGAGGTGCCTGAGGACTGGAGGAAAGCGAATGTCACTCCAGTCTTCAAAAAGGGCAGGAAGGAGGACCCGGGTAACTATAGACCGGTCAGCCTCACCTCCATCCCCGGAAAGGTGATGGAGCAACTTGTTCTTGGTGCTGTCTCTAGGCACATCAAGGATAGGGGGATCATTAGGGGCAGTCAACATGGCTTCACCAACGGGAAGTCTTGCTCAACCAACTTGATAGCCTTTTATGAGGATGTTACCCGGTGGATAGATGATGGTAAAGCTGTGGATGTGGTCTATCTCGATTTCAGTAAAGCGTTTGACACGGTCTCCCACAGCATCCTCACAGCTAAACTGAGGAAGTGTGGTCTGGATGATCGGGTAGTGAGGTGGATTGTGAACTGGCTGAAGGAAAGAAGCCAGAGAGTAGTGGTCAGCGGGACAGAGTCCAGTTGGAGGTCTGTGTCTAGCGGAGTTCCGCAAGGGTCGGTTCTGGGACCAGTTCTATTCAATATATTCATTAATGACTTGGATGAGGGATTAGAGTGCGCTGTCAGCAAGTTCGCTGATGACACAAAACTGGGAGGAGTGGCTGAGATGCCGGAAGGCTGCGCAGCCATTCAGAGAGACCTGGACAGGCTGGAGAGTTGGGCGGGGAGAAATTTAATGAAATATAACAAGGGCAAGTGTAGAGTCCTGCATCTGGGCAAGAACAACCCCATGTACCAGTACAAGTTGGGGACAGAGCTGTTGGAGACCAGCGTAGGGGAAAGGGACCTGGGGGTCCTAGTGGACAGCAGGATGACCATGAGCCAGCAGTGTGCCCTTGTGGCCAAGAAGGCCAATGGCATCCTGGGGTGTATTAGAAGGGGTGTGGTCAGCAGGTCGAGAGAGGTTCTCCTCCCCCTCTACTCTGCCCTGGTGAGGCCGCATCTGGAGTATTGTGTCCAGTTCTGGGCCCCTCAGTTCAAGAAGGACAGGGAACTGCTAGAGAGAGTCCAGCGCAGAGCCACAAAGATGATTAAGGGGGTGGAACATCTCCCTTATGAGGAGAGGCTGAGGGAGCTGGGTCTCTTTAGCTTAGAGAAGAGGAGACTGAGGGGTGACCTCATTAATGTTTATAAATATGTAAAGGGCAAGTGTCAAGAGGATGGAGCCAGGCTCTTCTCAGTGACATCCCTTGACAGGACAAGGGGCAATGGGTGCAAGCTGGAGCACAGGAGGTTCCACTTAAATTTGAGGAAAAACTTCTTTACTGTAAGGGTGACTGAACACTGGAACAGGCTGCCCAGAGAGGTTGTGGAGTCTCCTTCTCTGGAGACATTCAAAACCCGCCTGGACGCGTTCCTGTGTGATATGGTCTAGGCAATCCTGCCCCGGCAGGGGGATTGGACTAGATGATCTTTCGAGGTCCCTTCTAATCCCTAACATTCTGTGATTCTGTGATTCTGTGATTTCCTGTGGGTCCCCTTTCCTAGAATAGCTCTGAGCTTCTTGTTAAGTAAACCTCCCCCTGAAGCATATGGGAGTTAGAGCAGGACTGTGCTCCAGTCATTACTGGAGTGATGGAATTAACAGGCTTCTACGTGTTCTGTTCCTATACCTGACACAGCAAGGCCACACAATAAGGAATATGAACTGAATGCCGTAAATACAGAGAGACTAAGAAAAGGAGATAGATGAGCATCCACTATCCCTGCATACATCAGGCTGAAAGGATGCATGTTTTTTTCCTGAACATACTCTGCAGTTATCACTAAATAGGTTAATGCAATCATTCATGGTTCAGAGTGTTCATTTCCATGAACTGAAAGTCAGTAGTTCACCCTGACTTCTGACTCCATCTGATGAACTGCCTTGTCTGCAGTGCCTGATCTATAAATAAACACAACATCTGCTGGAATGCTAGGTCGAAGTCTGGCTCAATAAATCACTCTCCAGAAATTCCCAAAGCTACTAAGACTCTTCCCACTGCTTCTGTCCTTTCCCCTCCCCTGCCATGCCTATATCCATCCTCTTTCCCATCTAGTGGGAATAATTTTAGTATTGTTGCTTTTTCCTTTTCAGTTTCTTAGAGGCATACCTTCAATTAGGTCAGCTGAGACGGCTAGCGGTGGTGGTGAGAGCTAGTGCTCTGTATTCTAAAGCAAAGAAAGTTCAATTACTGCTTCCTCAGAAAGATTATTAGCATTGTTTTTTAACATCCATGTTTAGTAAGAGCATTAATTAATTAAAAAGAAATAGAGCAGGTATATACGATAGTAATTTGTGCTCAGCTCTTTGGCAGTGGTAAAGAAAATAAAAACAGATCTGGCAGGCTCTCCTTTCTTGTTAGGCTTTGCTTTCTGATATCTCCTTTTTCCAGTACTCTTCTCTGCAGTTTAAATAGGAAGACTCACAATTTGAGAAGACAACTGTTGGGTTTCCACAGGGACTGCAGTTTATCTCTTACAAGCTCACTTTCTCCTCAGTAAGATATAGGACTTAATCAGACTAAATGTCTGTGTTTATAGAGGGAAGAGTTGCAACCAGGAAGTGCCTGATCCCAGATGTCGACTTCCATCAGGCACTGCAGCACCATACTTGACAGAAATATTTCTGGTTTAAAATCATCATTAAAATCCCAGGTCTACTACAAATGGCAAAAGAAGTTGTATGAAATAATACTGCTTTGTATCTAAAAAAAAATATATATTTGACTGGCCCTAAAATTAGCATCAGAATCATGTATGATTTTAATATTAACCTAAAAATTTACAAGGGACACCATCCATACAGATGCAAACATCAGATGGTCTTTCTTATAATCTAATATAAATCAGAGCAGACCCTTTGATGAGGAATTACTTCAGTTAAAGATTCAGGAGGAAAAAGAAGTAATGCAACCACTTAGTCTTTTGGTCTTTGATGCTTTATTGAACAAGTGCAGTCTTAAAGTGCAGCCCAGCTACCCAGGTAGTATAATTGCATTCCTTCTCTTTTTTTTCTGAAAGAACAGAAAATATGACATTTCAAAAAACCCTGGTTAATGACCATTGTCACTTGCTATCCCTTTGTACACATTTAACCTTCTATTGCTTTTGATATATGGAATGGAAGACAAAGTTATCTTCACTGTTGGATCATGTCATACCATATTTTTCCCGATTTTTTGTGATATGATCTATAACTTTCCCACCTCATCAGGCCAACTCATATTTCTTCAGAGATACGGTCTTGTCTCTGAACTTTCTAACTTCCGTAACTGCTTGTGTTGACCCAAAAATCAGATAGATTAATTCTACAGATGAGTTACAACACTAGAATTCTCTCAGGATCAGCAACAGCAGCTACAATTGCACATTGCAGCAGAGAAAGTGGAGGCAGAGACACGAGTTGAAAAAAAACCTTAGCAAACAAGTGATGGTAGATCATACAGGATTCAGAATCCCAGTACCATCTTCTTGGGCTGACCATGCCCTCTCACATTACAGGTAGAAGACTGTATTTCCTCATTAAAAATTTTGAGGCAGGTAAGTAAGATATCTGACAATTGAAAATTTCCAAGTTCCAGTACATAAAAAACCTTTTGTATCTGCATATTAACAAAGACGTTTAAAATAATGTTTGTCCGTGGAACACTCATTGCACACAAGCCAAGTTTTTAAGCCAACCTATGTTGTGGTGTAAAATATTTATAATTAAGCTGGCTTCGGTGTTTCTGAGAAAGTAAAAAGCTCATGAAAATTAGTTGAAAATTCAATTAGCAAACTTACTTTTTAATATTTTTCCCCAATGAATTTTTTCTTACTTTCATTAGTAGGTTCAGAGTGTAGATTACAAATACTGAAAAATGTTAAAAAATTATAGCACTATCCAGGTCTCTATCAAAGTATAATACAAGAACTCATTTCCTCATTAGGCATTTTAAATTGCGTGCACATTTTTCCCTCTTTACTGAGGAAGTTAATACATAACTTTGACATACACGCCACAGACCTATTCCAACTGTTAAACTTAAAAAAAAGCTAATGAGGGAAGAATTATTTATAGCTTAGCCTTTGGCAGTAGGAATTCTAGACAATTTTTGAATCAAGCTTTATAACTTTAGAAGTAAAAAAAAAATAAAAAGACAGAAATCCCTGAAGCCAAAGGGGTAAAAAAAGAAAGTGGAGATATTTTTTTCTATGAAAGTACTAGCACTTATGTTCCTATTGGTCATCTTTGTAATTTTAACAGCAGTTCTTGTACTTTACATCGAAGGCCTTTGATGCACTTTACCAACCATAATGAATACATCTCAGTATTTCTGCTTCAGTAAGATAGTGTCCTCAAACTTAGGAAGAGAAAATGAGACGAATACACAGAAAGGATTTATGACCCAGTTGTCAAACATATTGAGCCACTGAATCAGACTGTATGTAACTTTAAAATCACCTAAAAGCAAGTTGTTAGACCAGTTCAATGACCCTAATTAGATCATAGGAGAAAGACCTCCCCAGGAAGCCGTGATGCTGTCTATTCTAGTAACTACTGCCATAACGAAAGGGGATACTGCCCCATTTAAGAAAATAATTCCACACCTTTACCTTCTTCTCTCTATATTCTTTTATATTATCATTCTAGCTGTTGTAAATCAACACTTTCTTATGGAATACTGACTCAAGAGGAAAAATATAATCAGTTATTCCTGTAATGCTCATATGGCAGAATACAGGACGATGAGGTAGGAAAAAGTGTAAAAGAGTTGAAGCTATTTTTGCATTTATTTACCTTTTTTTTTGATGCATTGTAGGTTTTTAGAGGCATTGTGTGGTGTGACAAGGAAGTGCATGATAAAGTGTATGTAACTAAACTCTGCTTCCTTTCCACTACTTGAATGACACAAATGGAGCATATGCTCTGCCCCCTGTATTTTAAGAACTCGGGGACATGCTGCTGCTTATCCTGTTCATATGCTGTAAAGAGCCACAGACCCTGAAAATTCTCTGTGCACGAAAATCAGTGATTTCTCTCTCTGCTAATGATCTAGTTGAAAGCTGAACAGAAATGAAGTGTAGTAAGATTCAGTTTCTGACAATCTACATTAATTCAGTTTCTCCCTTGTGTTCCAAAAGACAGTGTGTTTATCACTGTGAAGATTATAACAGGGTAGGTGGTAATCCCTGCTGGACAGCCTGGCTCTAAAATAGCAAAGCATCTCTTTATTTTATGCTACTTACGCTGGACTGATTTAGCCTATTCATGGGCTTATGCACTAAGTTTAATCCTCAGAATTCTCAAAACAAATAGTCCATAATAATCACATGCAATGCTGATTTTTTTCCAAGTGCAACTGAAGAGATTATTTTAACCCTAACACTATTCCCATAACACACTGCAGAAGTCAGACAACATGTTCTGATACTAAAAAGATTAGACCCTGAAAACATCAAGGTGTAGATTTAAGAGAATTATCCTGCACATTCCTTCAAGGAAAGAGATAAGGAAATCAATACAATAATATCAAAAGGTGACAAATCCATGTGAAACTGAAGATCTTCCACCAACATTATGAACTGTCAACATCTCCAGGCAAGGATACCTGACAGTGGAGCAGCCAGCAGTAGTGGAGAGGAAGCACTATTGAAGGACTGCCTTGTCTGGACGGAATTCATAGAGGAAGTCAACAATTTATGCACAGTCCTTACAACTTCAAAAGCTCTTTTCTTACAGTGCAAGTAATATGTGATTTTATTTTTGTGCATTGATGGATTCCATCAGTCTGGATTTTCTGACTCTCAGATACTTGATCATGTTTCTTCAGTTTATACTTATCTCAGTTACTTTTGAAACAGCCCAACACTTTCTAGGGTGACAAAGTACTGTTCTTATTTATAAGACGACAAAGGTGAATAAAACAAGACAGATTTGTTCACTGGAATCTGTGTGGCTATATTGCAGAGACTGTAGGGACTGTTTCATGCCAGTGGAAGGTGTTTGTTTTCTCTACACATTCAAAACCTGAAGCTAAAGTTATGTCTTTTAGGCAGTAATCTGTTCCACAATTTCATCAATGAAGAGCATTTGACTAATACAAGCAAGTTAAATTGGCTTCAGCTGGCAGTCACTTTAACCACCTGGCAAACAATAAGAATTCAGAGGCATAACTGGTATTTTCTTCCTAAAAGTCTGCCTATATTCCATCAGACCTTGGCTACATGGCATCCAGATATCATTAACTAGCTGGTGAGTATCCATAACTGTTCAGCTTCATCCTTGTTGTGGGCTGCAAAACCCATCTGAAGTGCTGAACAAAATATTAAGCCTCACATTGTTATAACAAATACTATACAGAGTCGTATCAACATTCACTTGGGTAATAACATCTACAGAATGTCTAGTCACACCTTTGACTTGTACAACATAGCTATACCTAAAAAGAATGTTACTAGATGATGACTAATATTTCCAGTTTTTCAGCTGTAAAGTCAAGCTCAGACTTGGTGATCTGTGGTATCAAAACATGTGAAGGGCTCTTCCCAGCACAAGATTTTTATGTGCAAATATTGTAATTAAGAAAAATAACCCATCAATCACACCAAAATGTGCAGTCCCAACTAGCTTTTTTTTTTCTGTTTATGACCTTCCATTACATCTTAGCTAATTTCTTTGCTTTGAACAGACTTACTCCTCTCAGCTGAAGAAGAGCAGTAATGATGGCTGCACATTACGGTCAGAAATCTAATTAGTTCTTCTAAAATGAAGAGTGAATTCGCAAGTATTCTTTTGAGAAAAAATTACTAAGATATATATTCAGACATTTACTTCCACACATACAATTTTTTTCTGGTCTTCTCAATGTTATTGTACAGTGCCTTGAGTATTTTAATTTCTGAAGCATTGAGGGCCTTTCATTCCAATTCTGTAGCCTGCCTTTTACTTCTAGTGTATCACCTGTACATCCTGACCACACCATGGCTCTAGTATCCCCATGTGCTCTTAACCTCATGGCCTTGCACTGGTCGATTCTGAAACACTTTTATGTTTCTTGTGGAAAGTCCTACTGATGTTTAAATTACCCTTTTCTCCCTCCATCTCCCCATCTTGCAGCTTATACACTATAACTCTGTAAGACCTCTTCAATCTTCCCCTCACAGCTTTTATTTTTTTAACTGTGAGCCTTATAGATAGCAGGTAACAGTCATTCACATATCCAATAATATTACCCAATAATATACATTTGCAAACCTTTACTACCAAATGAAAGCCTTTTTACTTTGTGAATTGATGGCATTTCTCTCCACATTTAGAAGCAGCTTTACCCCTATCTTATTGCCCTGGCAGGTAGAACTAGATAGCTTATTCTATGAAATGCAAGGGTGTAAACAAATAATGTAGCCACACAAACCCTGCTCCTTGAAAGACAGGTGACTGCTGCCAACAGATATAACTGTCAGTCTTAAAGTGTAATTGGAAAAAAAAATATATTACACACAGATGGGATCTGAAGATCTGTGGTTCTGCTGAGGTTCAGATCACATCTTTTAAAAGCAGTCCAAATGGTTTTGGTTGTTTTATCTTTTTAGCATTGGCACACACCTCATTTCCCATTGTTGCAGATGCTCAGTGCAACTGTTCTGTTACATGTACAGGTCTTCTGTTTACAGGGTCCCAGAATATTCAGGAACATCCATACACCTAAGGATACTCTAAAAATTGAACCAGACTTCCAAACAGCACACAGTTAAGAAATATGGTCTCTATATTCTCTGTGTGCCTTCATTGTGCCCTTCATGACCCGGAGTGTCAGGTACATTAGGATCTTATATTTCTTAACAGAAAGAAGGCCTATTGAATATATCAAATACATAGTCTCTGGCTCAGGAAATCCTCAATTCGCAAATCTCAGAAGTCTCAGTCAGTACACAGGGGAAGTACATTTGCACAATGCTACATGGTTCTATTGTTACCTTCCGAGTCCACTGTCACAGATAGGACACTGTCTATGGCAGATGAACTTTAATTCTGACCTGGTAAGGCCTTTCTTAGGTGTCTGCAATTTGCTAATTGGTTGGCAATACATGTCTACAGTAGACATTTCTTCATAGTATAAAAACAGAAGGAAAAAAAAATGCCATCTGCCCAAAGCACTTACCGTTTGAGAAGACAAGACAAAAAATATTGAGACTGAGAGTTAATAAAGACCATGGAACATGTTAGCAACAAAAGCTGGCAAGAGGTCTTCAATTCCCAAACCAAAATCAAGACCACCATAAAACTCTACCATAAATTCAACATTAAAAAAAGACAGAATCCTGTAACTTACCATATAAATAACTCAAATTCAAGAGATTAGCATACTATTCTAATCTGAAATCTAATTTTAAAATGGCATTCTACAGCACTGTAGCTGTATTAACATACTTGTGATTCTCGATTCAAATGTGTTCCAAGTTTTATTTCAATTATGATTCTTTGCTCTGTATTTGTCAAATTTGTGCAACTGAGAATTGACTTTGGCTATACAGATGGAAGTTCATTAATCTTTCTTTGTTGGTGCACGAGCCACATGACTTGAATAACAGTAGCTGCTTCAGTTGCTGTAATAGCAGGTAAGGAACTGAGGAAATTTACAGCCAAGCCATTCTCTAGACATCTGCACAGAGCCTTCTGTATTAGAGTACTCTAGTCCTTGACAGAAGGGAGGACTGGATCTGTCTTTGACAGTCGATGTCTTCCTTCATTGTTTTTTTTTCCCTCCCCTCCCTCTGGGAGTCCCAGTCAAACACAATGGGCTAAAATCTCCACAACAACTAGAGTCCATATCCATTTTGTGGCAGAATCTCATTTTGACTTGGCAAATTTCTATTTTTTTCAGCTATCCTTAGAACTGAGAGATGACACGCAAGAGCAAAAGAAACTCAACACATATGAAATGGTTGGGCCATCAGTCCAACCACTAGTGGAAATACAGTCCACTAGTACAAATTCACTGGAAAATTTGAAAACCACATGGATTTGTGGCCTGCACAGACAAAATGATATTATTAATAATGTTCAATGCTTAATCATAATGTCTCAGCATCACTTATATACAGAATGGAGTGCATCTATATTCTTCTCAATTTTCTCTCCAACTTAATTGGCCCTCTTTATGTTCATATATAGTGCACATTTTATGATTTATATTACTGGAACAAATAGTGACCAAAATCACCAGAGTTTATCTCCTTCATGAATCTTCATTTGTTCCCTTGTCTACTGATTCCAGTCCAAGCAAAGTCCAGCTGTGCATCTGTATTGTTTACATTTCCAGATATGTTCTTTTTATTCCAGTGTATTGTAACAGTGAAGTTGTTCAGGACTATAGTACAAAACTACAAGAAAAGCAAGGTCTAAAAATACAAGAAATGTAAGTTTTGTAAGAAAAGTTAATTAGACTATTTGATACAGTTTCAAAAAACAAAAAAACCTGAACAGGTTAAAAATACCTATGGGCACAACTTCTGCAGACCTGCAAAAATGTTTGTGTGACCAAAATCCTCCCTGTTTTACCAAACCTTTCAACATAACTTAATAACAGATATTATATGTCTCTTCAGACCAGACCTAGAGAAAAAACATACATAATACAATGATTTGAAGACTGCCTGCTTCTGCTCGGAGAAAGATTCCTGAATATGCCAAGATCTATTCACAATATTTAACAGCTGTTCCATTAGAGAAAGTACTACTTGCTTTTATTTAGTTTTGGTTAGGTCTCCTGCTAAACTCGATTTTTCATATGCATAGAAATACACTCTAAAGTCAGTTGCCAAGTCTTCTATCACAATAAATGTGATATATGACCCATGTTGGTAGAATAATTTTGTTTACTTAACACAATTGTGTAATTTTAAAAGAGCTGCAAGACCATATGGAAAGTAGGGCAGAGAGTTATCTCATGAAAAATGGATTTAATTTTTTCCATCTCTTTTTTTTAAATCTTACCATCTGAAAAATATCAACATTATAACCAAATCTGTATTGGTTTACTCCCCTATTATACACCTGCTGAAAGATTTGCTGTCTAACATTAATGTGTTTTGAGCTGAAGAAAACATCATTAAGCTGGTTGACTCCATGGAAATTTTGCTGGTGTTTAAGGTACTGTTTGAAAGGAAGGAAGGCAATACCTGCAAATGGCCACATTAGTAAAAGAAAAGATTTAAAAAATACAACTTAGGGAAATGTATTTTTAAAGAATATATGTTGAACTTACTGAAATGTGAAAATCCTTCAAATTACAAGTATTTAAGAGGCTTCCTTTTTTCTTGAATTTCAGGCCTGTTACAAGCCACATCTAACCAATTCCTAAACACATTACAGGCTACATTGGTGCTTCATTTGACATTGCACTTAAACTTGACTTCTCTTCACAGACATACGTTTGGCTCTATCCACGTTGGCTGCAGGGACAGAGTTGCAGTATAAGCCAGTCTCTCTTCCCTTCAGCCCTCTCCTACACACTGCCTACATGTCATTGCCTAGAGAGACAGTTGGACCACTTCAGTCTAAAGTCAGTGTCTGCCAACTAGTGAGCAATCAGAAACTGAGCACGAGTATTAGTTCAAACACTGTGCCAGCAAGGCAATAGTGAGCTACCATAATAGATATAGTTTTCTTCAAGTTGCAGATATATCTTCTGATCAAATATCTCTCTAAATATTCACTAAAATATTTGACCTTAAAATCTAACACAATTAATGTCTTTGCACTTCCAGGGTGCAATTCTCCTTGATTCCTAGATTAACACCATTTTATAACCCTCTAGGAGCTACAGCTTTCGCTTGATTACACAGAAAAGTAAGGTCACTTCCAACTTGCAAAAGAAGCTAAAATGTCAGCTGGTGATTGGCATAGTTCTATGTTGTTACATCTATGCCAGACCACATTTTATCCCCTTCTCAGGCTCCAAACTAAATATGGGTAATGCTCATGCTAATCCACCAAGGGTCCGGGCTTTGCTTTTATTGTTACTGCTTTTGTTTTTTTACTTCATTGTCCTCTGGTAAGGGGTCAAAAGTAATTTCTCAGGATTTCCAAGTCATACAGCATCCCTTTGTTAGACTACTCTCAGAGTTACAACTCAGCCTCTGCGCTTCCTCTCTGCATAAACCTTCTGACATTTCCAATGCCCTATGTCTGCAGTAACAATTAAAATAACAGCTACCACTAGCATGATCAACAGCTCTTTCTGAATCTCTGCCTACTCTTTGCGGTCTCAAACACACATCTTTTGCAACTTGGCTGATAAGACACAGTTTAACAGTCTCGCATTGCAAAATACCTCACATCATCTGCACTGCCTGGGAACCCAAGCTCCCAATTCCTTTCCTTAAAGGATTACAAATGAGAAACAGAGGAGGACTAGAGGTAAGTTCACACTTGAGCACAGCCTGCCCTCTGACTGTATATACCAAGACATTAACTTACTTGTTACATCATCTTGTTTACTGATTACTCATTTACAGAATAAAGGACTCCTGACACTATATAGCACCTGCACGCATGGGAGAAGACCAATCTTATCCAGTTCCTGCTCTGATCCCCCTAGCTCCTTCTGTTTCAAATAGACAATTATTAAAACTCAGTAAGTTCATTACTGTCCTTAATGCAAGTGCCAGCAGCAAACTGCGATAACATCAGTAAAAGTGAAAAATGTGTTTGGTTCATTAGACCAGAGTGATTAAAGCACAAAGTATTAATGCCAGAACCGTATTACTCTAGTTCAACAGATCAGCATTTACCTGATGCAAGCCTGGAGAAGGTTTGTGTCTAATTCTCTGAATGAGAACTTTGTAAGTGTGCCCCAAATTACTAAAAAAATTCAATAAAATACATTATTGAAGTATTTAACATTTTGGATCTGTATTTCAGATACCTAAGAATCAAAAAAAAAAGGTAAAATACAAGGGCCATAATTCAACCAGGCATAATTAGCAAAGCTCTAGATTTAGTAGAGCTATTCCAATTCACACTTACTGAGAATACAGTATCAGGCCATTATGAAAAATTATATCAATGATAGGGGAAACAATTCCAACCAGTTCTGTGGGATCCAGCCACCGAGCACGCTGAAAAAACAGGATTTGCCTAGTAAAAGCTACAGTGGATTTACAAAGGAAGTTCTTCCTGCCTGACGTGCTGGAGTTCTTCTAAATCATTACAGTACACAAGCAAAACGCAGCTAACATTGTCCATAGTACTTAGCTATCTGAAAACCTTTCAGGAAAATCCTTCATCGGGAGTGATTAGGTAACATAAGAAGTCATAGAGGTTAAGTGAACAAGCTTAAGAGAAGGAAAACAGTCTTATGTTCATTTGGAAATACTGATTAATTTGATAAAAACAGGAGATCCCAAGGATTTTGATAATTCATCTGCAATATCCAGAAAAATTATTTTGCTCTCTCTTTGAAATGGGAAGCAGAGAGGAATAAATAGTGATTTTTTCCAAACTCTGTACATAATTTTAACACTGCCCATTTATGTCACTTTATTCATGTCACCAGAAAATACCTTAGGGTCTGAACTGTGTCTCTTTCTTATTCAGTCAAGCACAAGAAGGTGGCTTCACTCACGTTTTGCTTTTCATGTTTTAGATCTCATGTGGCTCTTAGTTTCCAAATACTCTAATCTATGAACTTTCTGAATACTCAAATGGAGTATCTTGACAGCCACAGAGTCAAGGGGGTCAAACTGTACTCCGGATGGGTGATTGAAAGTCAAAATGCCTCTTTAACGTCTTGTCTTTGTAAACACAGATAAACCCTTGCCTCTGTGCTGGGTCCTAAGAGAATAGCAATTAAAAGAACAAGTGCAAATCATGGGGGAATCTAAAAGAGCAAGTGTCATGAGTAAAGAAAGGAAACGTTTGTACATAAAAGGCTGGGACACGAATAAAGCATTTTTATTTTACAACAAAAACAAATATATTTTTCATTTAACTTATGCTCTCTCTGAAATTGTGTTTTTGCAACTAATTATATCAGTGTCGTAAAACGCATGGCCTGTCAGAGCAAATGCACATTCTCCATAACTGGTTTGTCTCCTGAAAATGATAAAAACAGCAGAAGTGTCTCACCTAAAACCAACAGGCAATGATCATTAGTTCACAGCATTATTATGAGAGGCTGTCCAATGTATCAATAATTTCTCCGAAAAATACATTCCCTTTAAATTTAATCTTTGAAACTGCATATTTTAAACTACTAATTAAGTACAGTTTAGGCCTTTATGAGACATATACTAACAAGCATTCTGATTACTCACAGTAACAGAGGTAGAAAGAAAATACCTCATACTAAAGTGGCACAGATTTGATATCTTATTTCCCTTCTCCCAATTCAGCATTTAGCGAGTATGGTAGTAACATACTAAAGCCTTATATTTTTAGATTCTACTATCAAAACATTTTCTTAAGCAGGGACTTAATGCATTGATATAAAAAAATTATTCCAACCTGCTTAAATATGAGCCCAGGAAAGTGTTTCTATAGTTTGAACCTGCAGCAATGACTAGGCAAAACCTGCTGATGTTGTCACTGCTCCAGTTCCTGAGATTGTACCAGGGGTGTCAACTTCACCTTAGCCATCTCTAATGTTATTTATCCAGCACAAATCTAATTGTTTCTTTCTGCACATCATCTCCAAGATCAGCCTTTCCTCTCCATTTGTATTGCTTAAGCTGAAACCCAGACCACCATTTTTCACCTTGACCTCTGCAACATCTTACTCTCTCATCTTGACACATGCCACTTTGACCATATTCAATGCATTCACTTTTATACAACTAAATTAATCTTCTTCTCTGTGCCACCATGCCACCAAAAGACTGCTCTCTTTTCCAGTCTATCACAAAGTCCTGATCCGAAGAGAAGTTTTATACTGAATATGCTTTGCAGCTTATAGTACAGTATAGCCTGTGGTCTGAATAGATGCTTTTCAGTGATTTCCATCTCTGTTCAAGCCAGCTGTCATCATCTATCAGTCCAATTTTCTTTCAAACTCTCTCTCACTTTCTACCGTCCTCTAAATAAAGGATGAATTCACTACAGAAAGATTAAAATGACTATTCCTCTTCAAATTACTCTTTTAGTGTCACGTTTCTGCTGATGCCTATCAAGCCTGAGAATTACCATCTTCAGGATGGGTCTCTAGGACCCCCAGGCTCAACTGCGTGCCATGCCCAGTGCTGAAAGTCTGCAGGTAGATGCAGGAGACTTGCTCAGTATGTATTAAATGGCATTTTCATGCATGCATGACTCCCTCACATAAGCATTAAATACAATTATACAAATGCAACGCATGCAGAGTACACATTATCTGTTTACATCTACTATATATGACTCATCAGGCTTGGCTGTGAATGCATATAAACAGTACTCAAGTGCCTTGGCTTGCTTAAAGAAGTTCTCAGCAGCTGTTGTGTTACTACAGCTGTTTACTGTACAAAAGAGAAGTATTACTCCCCTACTTATTCCACTTCTTTGTTGCATCAACCTATCATCATATATTTTCATCCTATGCTTTCTGGGGCAGCAAATGCATTGTGATTTTCAAACTTCAAATCTCCCTTTTGCCAGGATACATTACAAAGTACCAAAATGCAGAATCTCAAGGTTTTCTTGCACTATGCAGTATAATTAACAGTCTAGAATGTTTTTTAAACTCTAATACATAATCACATAATGTTTTTCTCACTTTCTCAATCAAATGCACAAATTGGATGTGCAGGTTAGACACACTGCTTTGTAAGCTGGTATTTAGTCATTTGAATGAAAAAGAGCAAACACATATATATCTGTATATCCTAGCATTCCCTGCACTTTACAATCATTTCAAAACATAAGGAAGAGGTTCTGGGCTTCATGTCAGCTGAAACAATTGGCATTAAATCTCATAAAGCAAAGATGTGCACATCTTCAGTCTTTGAAGCATTTGTTCACTGCTGACAGTGGATTGTAGTAACAGAAGAAATAATAAAGCCGCCCCCAAATAAATTACTCCATTTCCCCCTGCTTCACATAATCACGCTGGCAATTCTGAAAGTTTTCTTTATGATCACCTTTCAGATGAATATTATTCATGAGTTGGACACCTTGATAGGTAGAACTGTATTTATCTGTCAAATATTTCACTAGACAAGTAAAATAGTAAAACAACCATCCTGAGCACAGAGTAAATAGCTTCAGTTAGCTGAAGAAAGAAAAAACTGCTGTTCTAGTATGGAGCAAATGTTGTCAAGGTTTTATTGATTATTTCAATACAAGCAGATTGATATTGTACAGTCAAGTTATGTTACATGAATACCATCTGCACACTTAGCAAGATTGCCGACATTTCTCCTTCATTTTCTGTGTTCTGAAGTAGGCATATGTGTGATCCTGTATTGACATGGAGAGGAGAATAAGGGGCTCTTGTGACCTTACTGCTTTTGCTCTTTTGGAACAAAAAGGTTAAAAGTCTCAATGGCACAGAAGGCAATGAGGTGCCATTAATCATCTCCAGGGTATCACTCATGCTACTTAATTTATCAGTTATTGTGCTGTATCAAGACTGTATTCTGGACAAAGTTTTCAGCTGTTTCTGATGGTGACTTTCCAGGGTGGAAGCCACAAGTATTTGGGTAACACAGCAAGATAAACAAGAAAACCTCTTTTTTATCAACTTTAATGAAGAGAAACGGCCACATCCAAGCCATATGAATAGGAAACCTCATTATCACAAAAACAAGCACGTTAGGCAAAGTGCTTGCAGACTAAACAATTTGCTTTGGACTCCTACTATGTAGCCATTGTAAGAGCAGACACAGAATTCCCTGGACACAGGGTTGAATTTCACTTCACAAACATTCGGGGATATGTGGTTTAACTCTACGTTACTGTGACTTCATCTAATGCTGGTCTGCAACTATGTGATTTATGGGTAGTTACTATGAACACAGAAGCAAACATTTTTCTTTGCTTGAAAGTATTCATTTTCCTGCCACAGACCTGAAATGGAGATATGTGTCAACTAGATCTTCTCTAGATCATGTTCAATTTCCACAGTCGCTTGCTCTTTCCAGTAAAACTCTGCAGAAATTTAACATACAGCACCTCTCTTCCTGGCTTATGTAGGAACACAGCTTTACACCAAGATCCTATTTAAACGTAAAGGCAGACTGGCATTTAAATACTATAATGTGAAATATTGGGGTAGGGTTAAAAGTTGCTAATCAGGACTCTGAAACCATGCTGCAAGGAAGAGTGAGCTGTATTTCGTTGTGTCTCTTCCCCCACAAAAATAAAAACCCTCATCAGTTAAACTAAATTAAATTATTAGAATAATTATACAAGAGAAATAGAAAAGCTAATGAACAGCATGCATCATCAGTCTTTTAAAATTATTTTCACTTCTCCTACACCATTCTTCTCTAAAAGTATTAACTTATCTAGTTTTATTTACAGCCACCACCAGCTGCTTCTGTGGTATCTTGTATGACTTATTAACTCTTACTTCAATAAAATATAATGTTCGTAATTCTAGATTTTCTACATGCTGCCTTTCATAATTTTTAATTTTTACTTTTTTGTACTGAAATATTCCCTCTGCTTTTAGTCAACAGATTTTAATCCCTGACATATTTGTCCATTTAATATTTTTCTTTTCCTATTAGTATCACTTACCCTACTTTTATATATTTTAATTAAGTTCCACTCCGGTCTTTAAAGGACTATATAATACAACAGACTTCTGCCCTGAGGACATAAAGGAGATGAATGACAGGGAGACAATGGAAAGCTTTTTCTAGTAGTTTTGAAGATCTGGGTTCAGGCCTTGAGTTGATTTCAGTAAAAGATAGGTGCCTTGCTAGCTGCCTAGGGGAGAGATGACGACTGGTAACTCATCACTTCTATGATACATCATCTCCAGTGACTTGAGTCTTGCATAAAAATGCAAGATGAAATCTCCTGCTCCTACCTCCATTTTGACCCGGTGGCCTCATTCAGAGTTTCCTTCTCTGTGGTTTACATTTCGGATTGGAATAGGGATGCTGAGAGGACTAATAAGTGCAAACTGCCTGCACCATTAAGACTTTTATCATATAAATAGTTATACTCTTGAGACCTTTGAATATTAGCAATTGGTTTCAGAGGGATTACTAGCATACATAAAGCTGTACACAAGCATAATGCAAGTGGTTTGTAGAATCAGTTACTAATGCACACTAATTAAAATTTGACCCAGATCTGCAGTATCTAGGTCAAATGAAATAATTGCTATCAGAATGCTATCCATTGACATGTGCAAGCTTGTAGTGTCATGGTACTGACTTGTGGTACGGATGCCTCTGTCATGATCAGAAGCCATAGCATACTTTGGGGATCTGGTCCAAGCTCTAGACAAAACTTTATAGTAGGTTTGGCATGCTAGATATAGCCATGATTTAAGTCCAGAATCAGAAACACAGCTCCTGATGGGGAATCACTGCCTATCACAGAGAAAAGGCAGCGGATCAAAAGCACATCCTGGCAGCCCCTGCTCACTGCTCCTACTGATCTGCAAATTCAGCAAAAGCCCTGCGTTTTCTCAGAAACAAAAACCTCCCACTACGATAGAATGACATGTAAGTACTGAGATATTTTAAGAAAATGCATAGCCTCACTGATTTCAGCTAGCACAGCAATAAATAGGCCTGTCCTTGTTAATTATGAAACTAATTTCTAAAGGTGACTTATCTTCCTTGATAAGCCATATATACATACAAGTATGTGTGCCCCTAGAGATACAGGTCCAGGGGAAAAATGGACATAATTCACTCAGATAAGTTTCATAATCAACAAGGTGACAATGTTCTAGTTTATAAACAGATATTTCAGAGTAATTGGAGAATAAAAAAAAAAAGTTGAAGGAAACACCTTGACAACAGCATGATGTAAGTAGTATGGTATTTTCTGTAAACAAGTAGACAAATTTTGCAAATAAATACAGCTATTTCTTTGGAACCTGTTTATCTAAAATAAAATTAATATGAAGATTAATTCATTAGAATATAAAAAAAAAAGACATGATTTTTTTCATTCTCCACTTACTTTCTTCTACTTTGTGTATTTGTATACACTTTTAAAACTGCTATAGTGAATATTTTTGTTCTAAATAAGATTAATATGTTCCAGAAAGCTAAAAAGACCACCTCTGCAACATGCGATAAGGAAAAGGCAAATGTGCTAATTTGCAATAATCATCACTGGCTCTTACATGACTATCAGGCCAAATCCCTTCTTCCTAGGTCATCTTGTATGAAATGATGACTTCTATGGGAAGGTGGACACAATCTACCATCTCTGTCCCACTGGTTTTTTGCACCAAAAATTCTTAGATACTCAGATCTTCCCAGGTTACTTTTCATTTTGATATTAAAGCAATGAAAAGGGACCACTTCCTAACGGAAAACAAAGTCTTATTCTCATCTATGCAAGCTGAATACCATATGTCTACAGAATAAAATATGGTGAGTTGGGAGGGTTGTTGCTGTTAATATTTATGATCAGTTCAACCTTCTTTTTTCCATTTATAAATGATTTGTTAGAGGATCACAATTTCTCCAGATATATACGTTATTAACCGTCACAAGGAGTTTTCAGGCCCAGGCCAGAACAGATTTCTAGCAGCTCTCTGAGTATTTTCCTACTGCTGGTATGTCATTCATCATCAAAATTGCATGAAATTGTGCTGTTCCATGCGATGACAACAATTTAAATTAGAAGAAAATGAAAATTAATAGCAGAAGTGAATCCTGATACACACTAATGTTTGGATTAATAATTCCTAATAAAAAATGTATGAAACTTCGTTTTCTGCCAAGAAGCTAAGGTTAATTGCAAACTCTGTCACTGGTTCCCATTTTGCACAGACAGTTACTCCTTCTGGACCTCATCTTTAGGGATTTTGGTTAGAATCTGCACACAGTATCACCATTATATCGGCCAACATATAAATAGCAGCTTGGAAGTCAGCACTCTTAATCCTTTCTATTTGGCATGACTGTAGAGCTGCTACACTCTCCTTGTGTATAATCGTTTCTACCAAACAATAACAACAAAACCTAATATATGTACTCATTTTTATCCTTTAGACTGTAACTACTGTAGAAATGGGAATACCATTCCTACCGAATACAAGTACATGCAATACATATGAGAAGAGAGATCTATTTGAAATATTCAAGATATTCCACAGCTTTACATAATTGAACAACCAACAAATAAAATTAACATTTCTTTTACTCTCACATGATCACAAGGTCAGTCTTTGGATACTCAACTGAAAATAAAATATATCTATTCTTTTATCTAGAAGACTTCACTGTTATCTGTCTTGTAATTGAGTAATGATTTTATGATGGACTCATGTCTTTACAGAATGAACTCAGAAACCCGCTGTTCTCTTGGAAGTAACATTCATCTCTGATACCAATATTTGTGAGCACCTTTTGGGCTGAATACTATGTGCCATGCCTAAAATACTCAATTATTTGGAAATTATATTAATAGTACTGTTAAATCCTTTGGCAAGTATGTAAAGCACACATTTTTTATAGTTGCCTTCCAGGTTTGGTTGGCAAATAGCCAGATGGCCATTGATTCTTGGTGGAATACAAAATGGTTTATACTACCTAGCTCTTTCGTGCAAGCTCACTGTTTTGACACGTCACTGGCACAGGAGCCAAATCCAATAGACTTTTCCGTTGTCTAATTACTTTCACATCATAAATTGACTCATGATTCCTGAACACTCAGATGGGACTGTAAAAAATGTCTACAAATCAAGCCGTGTATTCTCAATTGATTTTGACTCGTATGATTTTGACTCACTTTCAGTCCATAAATAATATAAGAACTGTCACACTCATTTATAAATATTAATATATGTCACTTTTTCCCTTTGTTTTCAATTGAAGTCATACCCAATCTACTTATGTATCAATAATTTTTTTCAAAAGTGATAATCTTTGCTCGAGTATAAGAAACATTTTTGCATCACTGCAATGATAAAATACAGAAGGTTTTATGATAAAGAGCAAGTAAATTCCACTAACAGTCCTCTACACCATTACCTACTGAGGAATTCTTTCACTAGTAAGTCAGCTATTAAACTATACTGAAAAAATTCAAGTACCTAAAACTTGTGGGCACTCCTGAAAATTTTAAGAGAGCCCATTCAGTAAATCCTTCTGTAACACAGAAAAGACTTGCAGTGGTTTCTGAAACTTACCCTGAAAACATTCCAAGTATAAACTATTTCAACAAATTCTTTGCTACTTTTGTAAGAGCCACTTATTACAGTAGAACAGTTGAACATAAAGCAGAAAATAATACATACTAACCTGCAGCTTGAAAAATGTGAAAAGTTATCACATTCAATAACATAGAAGATTATTTCCTTTTGAAAAATATAACTAAGGAAATTGAAGTTTGAAATAGCTCTTTAAAGTGGGTGCTGCATCGTTAGAGCTTTGAATGACTTAGTTGGCCAGATTCCTGCTGCGGAATTTCAACTGCTGACTTCGACTTGCTCTTTACAGGAGATTTCTGACCCTGCCCGCAACTATTCACTCACCACAGGAATCATGGAGGAGCTGATATAAAGCAGCATACTATTTAGCATCTCTTCAATGGCAATAAGTGTATTTTAGTACCAGTTTCTACACCCACATAATTAAAAAAATTAAGTTCTATTTTTTATTAATTCTACACTGAAGAAACACATTAAATGGCAGATCTACAACTCAACGTCACTCAATTACAACTAAAATTTTTACAGCAGTGAAAGCTGTTCCAATACTGGCTGGGGAAAAAGGATAGCATGCAATGTGTCTAAACCCCAGCCTAGGGAAAGCAAGCCTAGTTCTGATGCATGCAAACCTAATTCTACGTATCTAAGTCATAACCAAAACCACAATAGATGTTTACTGGCAGACAAACCCTGTTCTCTGCCAATGCGCTGACATTGGTCTTACAGAAATCTGTTCCTGAGTGAGAGAATCACATTGTGAGACAGCTCTACGGTTCAGTTTCTACTCCATCCAGCTGACCCTCAGGTGTTAAAATAGTCCTTTGGAGTCACTGCCAATTATCGATGTTAACTTTTGTAACATCTGCTCATGAACTCAAGGAAGACACTGGGATATTGACATTCTCCCACAGCAGTGGTAGTACAACAGGAACATGTACAATTGAAACTCAACGTCATTTGCAGCCCCGTACATTATTATAAACTGCAAGAAAGGCGTTTTAGATGGTTACGTGAGATTATGAACTGCAGCGCTATTCTCATTACATGTGGGAGTACATGCACGGCGCAGCACAATGCTGGGTGCAAGAACCCTCCAAGCCCTCAAGCTTGGCCTCAGAACCAAGGAAGCATGAGAATGGGCAAAAGTCACCTCTCTTCCCACTCCCTCTGATCCCTGCACTGAACACAGCTTAGCTAGATCTATCCAGCAACCGATGGACTTCTAAGCTGAGCTGTGCCACAGATAAATGAAGACCCTCTGGTTGTCCAATGCTGTGTGATGACTGAAAATAAAGGATTCAGAGAGACAAAACTAACTCTACTGCTCAAAGAAAGTAAAGAAAAATATGTATTTTGCACACATGCAGTAGAGAGATTGGCCAATTTATACATTCTATCATGTTTTCTGCTGAAATTCTTGTGATGTACATAAAGATAAATGTCAGAGCAAGATACAAGCTATTCTGAGATATTAAAACTGCCCACTATGCCCGCAGAGAAAAAATGGTTAAGAAATAAAAGCCAAATAATGCACTGTCACGTTTTCCCTTACTGTTGCAAAATTCAAATCTTGATATTTAACATTTTAATTCTTCTGTACAATGCTTGATATAAGTGGGCATCTCTGTTCACTTTCATCACCTGAAGTTTTTATCCTTTCCATACTCCTGCAAAATTGCTACTTACATTCCATGATGCACAGTATACCTTGCCATTTCTACAGGTGGCCTCATCTAATACAGCACCAGGTAACCTGCTTGATATTTGAAATTCATGTTTTCACAGCTCCTAAGCATCTTTTCACACTCCTCATTTTTCAGTCTTAATCACTGTAATGTAACTTTGCTAGTGTTGAAGGACCAAGAAACTGGTCTCATTAACCACTTCCGTTTTCTTTTTTTCCCAAAGACAGACATGCTCTAATTAACTACTTGTCTTACCTATTCTCAAGACAATAGACTAGATCAGGCAGTCTGAGTGGAAATTAAACAGGGTGAGATCTGAGCAGAACGGCAACAGCAGTCATTGCTGCCATTCTATGCCAGATGCACAGAAAGCAAGTGTAAAGGTTTTCTGGTCCTATCAGGTATCTTCAGTGTTGTGCACAAACTGCCATGTATTTGTACCCTGCTTTCTGCTTCTCATCACGGTGACCAGAAAAGTTCAAAGGGATCTTTATGTTGCTACGAGAAGGTTTTTGGGGGCTAGTTCTTCTCAAATAGGGTAATCATTAAGGGAATGATATCTCATCCTATGCTAACACTTTCTAGCCTTTCAGCACATGGGTATAGAAGTGAGGACATGCACCTGGTAGGAGATAATTACTACCAAGAAAGCCCCACAGAGTCCTTTAACTTGCTTACAGGTGCATTAGAGCATTAGGAGATCAATAGATTTGCAAGAAGTGAAGGGAGGATGAAGCCCTCTCTGAATGGAGATCCAATAGTCTCACTGAATGCACGTGCTGCCAGAGGTTAACACTGATTCTTGCCTAGGTCATAGCAGTTTTGGTTAAATAGTCAATACCGTGTGATATGAAAGAAGAGCCAGTTCCTATACATATTCCCTGACTGTTCTAAAACAAATTGGTTTTCCTCCTGAAAGCTATGTTGCAGTTTAAGTCAGAATAACTTGTGCCACTGAGTAACTGTGGAAGCATGAATCAGGAAATACAGGTACTCACTTCAGGATTTTTTTTTTCTAGATCAAAAAAGAAGGTGCCAGATTTGACACAGATGCATTTTTCCATCCACAGAGAACACACTTGTCAGCTGAATCCAGAATCCTAAAAGAACAACTCAAATATGAGGAGTATGAACTCTGTTACTGCTATTTTGTGTAGTTTGGGGCAAGAGATCTCTGGCAATGACCTGGGCCCCTTAGGCTTATGTGCTAGCAGTGAATATGCTCCCGAGATGATGTTATTGTTTTTATTATTATTTGTATTATTTTTATTGTTATTATTATGGATTGTTAATATACTATTATATGTATTGTGTTATTATTTTCCAATGGAAAGATGTAAATTGCAGGAAGGAGTGGCAAGAGAAGAAGCAAAAAAGCAGCAAATCAGTGCCTTAACTTTCTTAATTTTTCATAGTAAAACATCTAAACTTCCCTGACAAAAAAAAATAAAAGATTCTTTAATATTTTAGTTTCAGGCTTTCAAGACTGTCATGCAAATTGTTGCAGGAGGTAAAATAATCCCATATACACCTACCACAGGTTCATTACATCTTCTCCTGAAATAGCTTGTGAATAACACAACACAAAGAGTGTTAATCTGGTGCAGTCTGGTACTCTTCAAAGCATTTTCATCCTTATAAAACAATACTAAGATTGGAAAATAATACAGACTGAAAAGTATTAAATATTTTTTTTCATTTTTCTTAAGAAAATAAACCAGAAAGAAAAAAGGAAAAACTCGCAAGAACTGTTTAAACACGACAGCAGTATTTATTTAGTCCATCCTAGCAAGTGTCTTTGTCAGCCATGAATTTTTCATAAATAATGATTATTTATTTTTAAGCTTGTTGTAAAACTTGCTAAGAGCCATGTTTACAATAATAGTGTATATTGTCTTTCTCTGTACAGGTATCAAGACCCCCACAGACTTTCTCATCTCCTTAAAAAAAATAAATATATGTTTTTTGTCATAATTTATGCTCGAACTCAGCACATGTGAATTTTTTGTCATGGTGCTCAGATAACCTTATCAAACTTGCAGCACGCCTTTTGCCTGTTCTAATACAGTCTCTAAAACACCTCTCATGCTTGTTTTTTCTTCATCCATTAATGACAAAGATCTCTTGCACAGTTCTAGCAGGCTCATCAGAAAAGCAGTTCTATCAAATCTAACCTTTGCATTAATATTTTCCCACATTATTTGCCCTATTAGCTGCAATTCAGAATAAATTTTCTGCTGATTAGAAAGTCCTTGAACACCCATAAGTTCACAAGTGATTGTTACCCACACAGATGCTAGTGAAGTGCTAGTTTCAGGAATCAGTAGGTTAAGCAGTCACATTCTCTTGTAAGACAGTTATTTTGACATTACAGCATCAGCACATACACTTAAGCATAAGACCCATTTTCATTATTGGCTTGTCTTACACAGCAGCAGTCAGCAGGAGTGATTATGCCACCACATAAATATTTTGAGAAGCAAAGTAGGATAGAGAAACTTCTTATTAAAGCTGCTGTAGGATACCAAACACCAACACTCAAAGGCACCTGTGTTTTTTATTTTCCTTAAAATTGTTCCTCGAGGAACACACCAAGGTTTGATTTATTGGATGCTTTCCCTACATCTTCGATTATGCACCATTTTTCAATGCCAGTTTGATTGCAAATCTATGGTGATGTGCAATTTATGAAGTGATTTTCAGTGTCCAAAACCTACCGTGCAGATTCATAAAATAAATTAGTTCTACAGAGAAGTTTTATTGGCACCATGCAGACTGAGTACTCTAATAGCTATCCACCTCTACCCAAAACGGTATGGACTTCAGAATCACAATGTAATAAGGTAAATTATCTTTGCATTTTAATACAGTTCATTAACATCTGCTCATTCCTTAATGTATATTATTGCATAATGAATGATTCAGTATCACAGCTCAGCAGTCCTTTAACTTTTTACTGTGTAATGTAATTGTTTCTTAATTCATCTACTAAATGCAAAAAAGACCCCATTTTAAAACATTCTTTCAATGTATGAAGGAAAAGAGATAAGCAAGGGAGATACTGTACAGACCTGCAGTTAACTAAAGCAAGTAGTTCATTTGGATACTTTTTTTTTTATAAGTTTTATCCTTAGACAACCTTGCCAGAAGATATGAGTAATGTTTGCATGAATTGCCATGAAATTGTCATTCATTCCAGCGGAGTTTTCATGTACTGATGTGTCCCAGTGACTATAAAATAGCACATACAATTCAGCAGAGATGTCCCTTGCTTTATGTTTACTTTATTACACTTAATGACTCTTTTCTCTCTTGAGGACATACTTATCTATCTATTTCACAGCAAAAAATCATGGTGGCTGGTTGCATAACAGTCAGACAGCTCTAATAGCCTCCATCATTTATTTGTATTTGTTTTATTTAATACGTACTGCTTGGATATTTCAGGTCATTAAAAGGTCTTGAAAACAAGACACCCCAAGAGACCCTTCAGTGAAAGCACTTCTTTTCACTATCATTTCCAGAGACACTTGGGCAGAGACAGCCAGCATCTCTGCACACTGCAGAGTAACGAGCATTGGTACATTCGCCCTGGTTGCTGTGGCACCCTAGGGGACACATTTTCCTGAGTTACAAAAGCACTGAAACATTATGACTGTAGGTCCTCAAAGGTTGACAGAAATTGCCATAATTTGCCTCACATTTGCATTTGAAAATGTCCTTTTAAATGTCACCATTTAAGAGATAATAAAGACTAGGTATTATAGACAGTATTGAGAAACAGTAAGCCTCCTTTCACTGACACACAGGTCTGAACTATTGTTCCTCGTAAGAGCCCAAGCTCAACATAATCTTCTCATGTTGTAGATGTTCATAATACCACTTCTGCTTTCTAAATACAACACATTTCTCACTCTTCTGTTGATCATACCTTGCAAGAGGTCACAGAATACACTAGTACACTGCTGTTAGAAAAAGCATATCTTAGTAGAGTAGACTTCTTTTTTTTGCATTAGCTACAGTGTAAAAACACCAATATTAGGGCCCCAAGGGAAAGCCAAGGGAATTGACTAGCAAGACAGAGCTGACAAGAATATATATTCTGAGGCTGGATATCTTTAGAGTCAAAGTCAGAGGCAGGAAAATATCCCTAAAGGAAGCCTGATTAGTCTTTGCTTTTATCCTGTGGCTTTTTTCTGGTAAAATATTAGACATAACCTTGTTTGTTTTAAATTCCTACTTGCTCCCAGCTATTGCTTGTTCCACTTACTCATTTTGTCTTTTTTTTTAAGATAATTGTAGAGCTGAAATAAGAATCATGCCTATTTGAGTATTTCTACAGCATCTAGCATAAGTGGTACTGTTTCTGTGCTAGAATTTTACACGAATAATAGCATGTGCTTTAGATGCTCTATTGCAACCTAACTCTCAACAGAAATTACACAAAGGAACAGATGTATCACACAGTTTGCAAGCTATATATTTGCTGAAATATATATACTTAAGTTAAAAAAAAAAAAATCCAGACTTGCTCATGTTGTAAGACAAAAAATAATCAAATATACTGTTTAGTCTTGCTCATTCTTAGCTGTGCACACACAAGAAACCTTCTTGTCTTATCTGTGAATTTATTGTGACAGGGTACTGTTACCTGCTAAAGTATCTTACTCATTCCCGAGATATTCCTAAGGAGTCATACCTTGTTATTTTACACTTTAGGAGGAAAGAGCTGTATCATGTGTGAAGAGGTGTAAATACAGATCATTATACGGTCCTCATTCCTGATTTGTTTCTTCCCTAATATTCTCAAACAATTCCATCAACAGGGTGCTTGCACTTGCTCATTACTTATTTCACTTCATGGTAAAACACTGTTATTACTGTGACCCACACAGGGAAATTCCTCTTGAGCTGCAGTGGGACCATAACCCAGTCTAGCATCAGGCAAAATAGATGGTGCTGCCTTCTCAGAAATTTACCTATATGTACATAGTTGAAAAAAACTGGTAATGTTACTGGAGCACATTGCTTTTCAGTCAGGAGAGAAGACAAGCAAGGAAGAAATTATAATGACCAACAGCAAATAAAATTAACTGCCTATTAAGTTACCTGCTTTCTGTGACTAAAAATGTTTTGTGCTGCTCATCACTCATTTTCACTGTATTCTTTCAGAGCCAAGACGTATACGCACAGCCACAGGGATGTATGTACATATATATGCATCTATATCTATCACCACACACACAAAAGCTCCTTTGAAGTGATCACTTTCTGAAATTCTCCCTGAAAGGCACAATCAGACCAAAAAATAAAAGTGGAGATACAAACCAGGTAGAGTGGAGAGCTGAAAAAAATCTCCTTCCTTGAGTTGAAAAACATCTGGTTCAACACAGATGAAATTTAAATGCAGCCCTAAGAAAGATAGAGTTCCATTAAAAAATCCCAAAAGAAAACAGGTGCTACATCTATTGACAGGATTTTCATGTTGTTGCTTGTCTGCAGTATTTTCTGGGTCATGGGGAAGAAGGAAGAAATAGCAAAAAGAATGGGACTGTTCAAGTAAAATAAAACCAAAATAGAACATTTTACTAAATTTGTACCATTGGCAGTAACGCAAAAAATTTCTGACGAGCACCTTGATTTCACACTGAGTATTTAGGCTTCTGTCGTATGCAATGTATCCTCAGAGGCCTGTCAAGAAGCTATAAGCATAAACAAGGCTAGAAGTAAAATGGGTATATGAACCACTCTGAACACATTTGCATACACAAACATAGGTCTTTACTAACTCTATGTACAAAATACAGTCCACATGAGCAGATATGTCCATTATTTAACAACTGTCCCCTTCACAGTTTTTCTTGAATACTATCTCTCAAACCCTTTATACACACAGATCTCAGCTATATATGTAAATAGTTTTTAAAAAATTAATTTCAATAATCATTTACGTCTTATCTACTCAAATGTGTATTTTTCTTCTTAATTACCTTTATTATTATTAGCGGAAATGCATCTGAGTCATATAAAGGATGTTATCTTTTACAGCCTGACTAGACAAGGTCAATCATTTTCATTTAACCTCAAGGCTAACAGAGAAAACAAAGTAGTATAGTTTTCCCACATACACTGTAATAACAATAGGCATAAAATGATGGAGAAGAGTTTCAAGTTGGCCATGTCATTCGTTCTTTGTTCTTCACTGAACGAGACTAGGCTTCTCAGAAGCCTGTATTTTCTGTCAAAAGTTTTTCAGGACATGCACTAGTTTTCACCCTTTACTGCTTCCCCCTTTGCAATGTCTTATTAATTTATCAAATGTGTGGGATACAAATGTTTCTACCTATTAATACTATTTAAAAATTCATGAGGTGGAATGATTTCTGTTTAAACACCAAAGACAGAAAGCCATCATAGTCAATATCTACATACTTTTTAAAAGCTTGGTCTCTTGTACAAGAGAGAAAATACTAAAAACAGCCAGAAAGGGGAAGGTCAAAGTCAAACCTCTCAGTGAGCCCCACGATCAGCTTATAGGCAGAGTTTATGTGCTAAAATATTGATCTTATATCTTGTTTCTAACAAGGATATAAAGTCTGTAAGCACACCAATTTCTGCCATTTGTATTCCTTAGAGCACCTAAAGTTTTGTTTCTTGTTTTCCTCAGAGCTAACTTAGCCTCAACAAGGCTGACCAACTTAGGTTATATCTCATACTCAAATTCAGTTGGTGTTAAGCTAGTTAGAGAACCTGGCTGCAGAGAGGGATTCCTGAGTGTCCGTGCCAAATTAAACATCTGTCTTTGCCTGTGCTTGTCTAAAACACCTGAGGCAACCTAAGATTATCTTCCTGCTTTGTTTTGTTTATTTCTATAGAGGTTTGAAACACCTCATACATCTCTTACTTCCCAGAATATCTGTGATTCCATCAAATTTCAACAGAGTGTTTTTACATTGCTGTACTTTCTTTCACAGAGTGTATGAGTATACAAATATAAGCATGTATGTATATACATACACTTACTTTTCCCTCTCGAATGATACACACATTTTTAAATTCATATATTCCTAAAGAACCTCAGATCTACTTTAATAAGCCTTTTGTTTCCTGTTTTTTAGCTGCAAGTTCTCTCTGCTCAAAATATCTAGTGTTCATTGTTATTTATTTGCAAGAGCCGACTTTTTTAAATAACAGGGACCACAACTTCAGATAGTTTAAAAGTAGAACTAGACTGGTATTTTGTCTTTCCCAAGTGGATTGCTCTTACAATTGTTAAAATATATTTCTGTCTTGCAAAGACCATGCACACATCTTTTAAATATTTGTATCCATAGAGGGTTTTTGGTTCCTAATCAGTGACTTCATAATCTTCAGACGAGCAGGTGTGCCAATTGTGTACCCTGTAAATATATCCATTCACCTAATGAAACTACATTTTTGGAGTCTGTGTAACTAGAGGGTTGACATTTTTTAATTTAAAATGCAGTTAGCAATGGCTAGTCACAGATGGGCTATGCAGTTGTTTGTGCTTTAGAGATCTGTTAGTTTCTGACTTGCCAAAGGTGTAACATCTAAATGCAATGTTTAGTGCAGTCTACACTAATTAAGATTAAGATTACTTTTCTTTTTGTGTTTGATTTAATTTAAAAGTTATACTGAAGTTCATTATTGGGTATCACTTTATATAGTGTTATAAGTGTTTAAATTAATATTAAAATTACACATTTTTATCCATAGGATATTTCTAAATAGCTTGTGGAACAACCAGAACATGAGAACTTCCATGTAATTCTTGTAAATCACTGGGAAAAATCAGACCCTTTGGAGCGCCTTAAAGGAAGGTAAATGTTATTTGATGTTAATAAAGTAGTACCAGATTTCTGACTTCAGCAGAAGTGTGCTTGCCTCCCAAAAGAGAGGAAAGAAGGACAAGTAAATTTGCTCCTGCTCTTAATTGCACACTTTCCTGAGCTTTGCTTTGCATAGGGATTTCCTTGCACTACAGCAATCTCCAGCCTCCGTGCCCTTACTCTACCAATGTCTGCTCCATTAAGAAGCATCCCAGCTGTGTGCCAGGAACTACAGAGCAGATGGAGAGAGCAGACAAGGATCATACACAGAGATTTCAAGGACACAGACAGATGATTGCACATGATTCAACCAGCAGGTTTGAAGCCATCCCTGTCTCTAAGAAACAAATAACGCTGCACAGCCATACCTCTGACCCATTAAAATGGCTACCAAAAATACCTTTAAAGCATTCTCTAATCATTTGGAGTTCTCTGCCACTCTCTTAGTTGGCCAGTGCTAAAGTTATAGAAACAAGAGAATAAGGCAGACTTTTAGCTCAAAGTCTGAAGCAGTCAGCCAAAAGACCATCCTTCCCACATGAAAACAGCTTTCTAAAACCACAATTCTTCCAGTCAGAGTGGATGACTTAGGGTTAGAGTGTCTGGCTCCAAGTCCCCATCCCTCTGACCCCGTGGCTGCTGACAGGAAAAGGACAGCCAGCCTGAGCTGGCAGCCTTTGTAACCCCTCATAGCTTGAGGTCCTAAGTGCTGCAGTAGAGGAAAGTACTCTGGCACATGAAACATCCCAAAATGCCAAAGCAAAACACATTTAAAAGAAGTATTTCAACAACAATCACTTGAGTCTGGGGAAAACCATTTTACAATACTTAATATAGTTATTAGAACAGGTTACATGAAAGCTTAACAACTAGAAGTTGAATCAAATATTTAGAAAAAATGGCTGTCATCCATTTGACCAAAATATTCATGAAAATATTCAAAGCAAACACAAAAGAAATCTCAACAAATACATACTGTGAAAGTCTACTGGTCAATATCAAGAATTGTTACATCAAGATGTTAATCAGCTTAGATGTCACTCACAAAGTTATTTTATCGTTTTGGTACCATCCCTAATTGTCTGAAACAATAAAGAAGAAAACAGCCTAAATTAATTTGCTCTTAGAGAATGTAATATGATCAGAAATTATGTTTAAATAAAACCACCATTATGTTTTCCTTATGTTGCTTTCAGAAACACAATACTGCATGAAGAAGGTTTCTGTAAAGTGTTTGGACTTTACAGGGAAGACTTAAACTTTTGATAGCTCTGGAATCTCACTAACTGTTCTGCCAAGTATTTGCCACAGACCTAGATGTCTTGCAAAAGCACCTGATACTGAATTTAAAATTCTCTTTAGAAGTAGACTTCTTAGGGAAGTATCAGATGGCCTAATAGGTCCTTTTGCATCTCTCAACTTTTACAAATGAAAGGCCAGGACCCTGAAACCAAAATGAACACAATCTAGAAATACATAAGGAATTCAGCACAATTCTGAAATGATGGGAAGAATCAGAAAATGCTAGAAGTGCGCAGCTATATACCTCTGGAGAAAAATAGCAATAGAATGAAGATTTTGGAAGCTTAGACCATTGAAAACAATGATCCCATTCTTAAATGAGAGTAAATCACACAAGCAAACGACTTGTATCTTCATCTCTATGTTAGTAAAGATAGTTTGGAGACTTATTAAGAAATCTATTAGTATTAAGAGACAACATTACTTGAGCAAACATCACTGACATTTTTTTTTTAAACAAACCAGGAAAAAACATTGCACCTGCACTTGCAGAGAGTTAAAAGTAAAAAAAACTTGGATTGCCCTGTATTGTTAATGAAAAAAAGAGAAGTTTTGAAATAGATTCATTATAGTAAACTTCAGAATTTGGAGGCAAGAGGTTAATAAATTTAACTAATCAAGCTAAGCCTAAAAGATTGTACTTGCAGTAGAAAAATGCAACAGTATTAGAGTGCAGTTGCTTTTAGAAATAAATGCCTGTTTAAATAGAAACATAGGACCCAACACATATGTATGACCAGCTAAAATACTTGCAACCTTAAAAAAAAAAGATTCGACAAAAAAAAAAAGAACTCACCACACACTAATAGGCAGTTTAGCATTAAATTACACCAGGATTTGCAAATATTGGATGGTCTACGGTGCACCTTCAAATAATACATAAACAAAAGCATTCTAGAATACAAGATAATTTTTCTAAAACCTTTACTCACAGATTTTTAGACATTTAGTACTGACATCAATGGAAATATACAAGCTGCTTGGTTATCAAATAGCTCTTGAATTATCTCAGTTTAGAAGCAGTTTAGGTAGCCCAGCCAGCAGAGGCAGGGTCAAGACAAGAGCAAGGTAAACCTCAGTGACCAGCCCAATCTAAGCTTTATGTTTGTAAATCAAAACTTATTTTAAGTTAATGTTTCTGTCTTCTGTGAAGATTTTTCCTAAATGAAAATAAATCTAATTTATATTTTTATTCTGCTCAGGTGAAATTTTATTTTCCATTAAAGAAAAACCTGAAAGTTTCACTCCACAGCAACAGATCTGGGGGAATTATGCGGAAGTTTCCCCTCTTCTGCTACCTCCCATCCCATCCTGTCTTGCTCTTGCAGGGGTTTGCAAACCCCAGGTTATAACTATCTCTGGATGTCCTCAGTGAAAAAGCAGTAGGTGGAAAAAATGTTTTCCTCCTGGTGCTTTCCTCTTAGCTCATCTCGCCTTTGGTCAAAAAAATTTTCATCCAACAGCGGGAACATGACATCTCTGTTGTTGTCATTGCTGGCTATACAACCCAAAAAGGTCATCCTTTGCCTTACTATATGTGTTTTTCTACATGTCTACTTCCCAATGTGTTTATATATTGTGAATGCCCCATAAAGCATGTGTTCTAATAGTTTTGGACACCTTCTGGCAGACGTTTATAGACAAGAAAATAATACAATTTGCCTTTAAAGCAAGCTAAGTGGGGCTTCCCCAGCACAGGGTTGACTGGAAAAACAAGCAATGTCTCAGCAGAACAGCAGAGGGAAACAGAGAAACAGGTCTTAGTATTAAACACTAATAATTGGTAGTGACAAAGAGGTTTGGTGGGTTATGTGAACTGGTAAGTTTAAACTCATCACATTTAAACTATAAGTAATTGAAAGCTTGAGTACATAGACTGACAGGCAGAAAGGGAGTTATGCAGATGAGAACTACAATTTGTTAGAATAAAGAAATCTTTAGCTTAGAGTGTGCCTTTGCATGATTCTTCTTCATGACTCAACTTCAGTGTTCTAAGAATGTGTGCGTGACATTTCCTTGCACTATCAGATACTGAAAGAGTGGAAAAAAGTTGTCTCCTAGAATACTTAGCTTTCTGGAGCTCATAAATGAATTTTTAAAAACAAATTTCAAAGCCATGTGATTCACTTAAGCTCTCAAAGTAGACAAAATACAGAAAATATTTCCTAAAGTTTTGCCAGAGCTAGTTAGTTGAAGTTCATTTTTACCCCAGTTTCTCCCTAAACATCCCAAGATAGTACTATACATCTAAATAAAAAAAGTTATTTTCTCATGGTCACATATACAAGTCAGTTGAGGATACACAACAGGCCTTCTATACTAAAGCCTTCTATAGGAGGAAGGGTGATTTGGAACTTGAAACCTGAAAGATGCCTTCCCCCACTACTATTTTCTATTGATTTTAACTAGCTCATTTAATAAAATTTAGGTATTACATGCTTATAGTAATTTCTTTTTTACTAAATATTTTTAGGAAATGCCATGTCCGTTCTTCAGTCCTTTGCACCACAAAAGATGACCGGCATCTTTTTTCCTAAAGCCAAATGTGTTTTCCAAGCCACGCTCAAGTCAAAGGCTTTTATTTATAGAATTTGACATTTTTACAACTGAGATGAAGGACTTTTTAGGTCTTAGTATACTATGATAAGGCAATGAAATATTCCCTCATGTAAAAAAATAGAAAGGCCTTAAGTGTAGATAACTGGATATACGTGCATATACATATGTGTACATATGTATGTATATGCCTGTGTGCATAGAAGATAATGTATGTACTTCACAATAAAGAGAGGTTGCTGACAAACCTAAATAAAGTCATAATAATAGAAACATGAAAGAAGAGGAGAAATCTTTATTTCCAATTAACTATTCTGAACTAGATATAAATACGGTAATTATTACTGCTGGGTTTACAAAACTGTTGAATCTCTTGTAAATGAAAAGAAACTTTGCCTTCAGCAGAGATTATATAGTTCACAGACTTTTCTCAGGTAAGTTATATGGTTTCATTACCTGCAGTGAAGATCTTACTCCCTAGAAACAGCCCTTAATCTCTGAATTTCACACTCCACTGTTAATTCAATGTTGATTTCAATACTGATACCATTCTCGATTCAGTTCGCTCTGCTGCAGTCTATTCGGTCATTTCAGTCACAATGACCAAGAACACAGTAACCAATGCTTGTACAATATAGATGTTAATTATACCCAAAAGTGCTTTAGACAAAAATTTAGGACAGTTTTTGGTTAAAAATTTTCTGTTTGGCTGACATGGTAGAAGTTTCCTATAGCATCCCAAGCTCTTTAAATCAATACTCAATTAACTAAGTCCATCATAAACAGAATCACTACAGAATGCCCAGCCTTTGTGACCATGCTAAATGCTCTGTGTGTGTGTGTGCACACATGTGTGTGTGTAACATTCTGGCTAGAAGAATGAAGAATTCATTATAATTAAATATGTGAAGATGCAGCATGGTGAGCAATTTTATCCTCATAAATTCATACGTGTCATATTAATTGTACATATTCTTTTTCTGTATTTGAAAGATTTCTCTAGACTTCATGACCTAAAAGTGTCTTCCTAAATTTAGCTGGAAGAACTGCAAAAGTAAATGATAATGTACATGTCACAATATTACACACAAACATCCTTTTAAGTGAGAATTTTTGGTTGGTGTGCATTCAAACTTTAAAAAATATGAAAATAACCATGCTGCAACAGATTCTATCTTCCTATAAGTCAGAATATGGTATGTGATTTTCCTACACTGCACAAGTCCTGTCTGCGATTAAGAGATTAGCTGGCAGAAGACAACTGCAAGCAGAACTGACAACTCGTGCTGACCTCTAGGAAATACACCATTGTTGAACAGTCAAGCAGTGAGAGCTTCTAAAACGCTCCTTAAAAAAATTCAGTAAAGAGCAAAAAAAGAAATATCAACATCCATGGGCAGATAACAGCTTACAAGATTTGTTGTTAACTGATTCTCCTTAGATCTTTTACATGTCTAAAAGAATAAATTGTATGAATGGGTGTCCAGTTCTCTGGTTTCTATTCCTAGAAGAGACTTCGGCATTTAAAGGTACGTACAGTGATCAGAATTGGCTGTGTTACCACAGAAAAAGCGTGCCAAAATTTGCCAGTAGAGCCCTGGTAACTGACTGCGTTTATGCTATTTTCCTGCCCAGTTAACAATAAAAACTGGCTAGATGGCCAGGCCAAAGAGTTGTGCTGAATGATGTTAAATCCAGTTGGCAGCTGGTCACAAGTTGTGTTCCCCAGGGCTCAGTATTGGGGCCAGTTCTCTTTAATATCTTTATCAATGATCTGGATGAGGGGATCGAGTGTACCCTCAGTAAGTTCACAGATGACAGCAAGTTGACTAGGAGTGTTGATCTGCTTGAGGGTAGGAAGGCTCTGCAGAGGGATCTGGACAGGCTGGATTGATGGGCCGAGGCCAGTTCTAGGCTAAGTGCTGGGTCCTGTACTTGGATCACAACAACCCCAAGCAACGCTACAGGCTCGGGGAAGAGTGGCTGGAAAGCTGCCTGGCAGAAAAGGACCTAGGGGTGTTGGTTGACAGCCGCCTGAATATGAGCGAGCAGTGTGCCCAGGTGGCCAAGAAGGCCAACAGCATTCTGGCTTGTATCAGAAGTAATGTGGCCAGCAGGACAGGGGAAGTGATTGTCCCCCTGTACTTAGCACTGGTGAGGCCACAGCTTGAATATTGTGTTCAGTTTTGGGGCCCTCACTACAAAAGAGACACTGAGGTGTTGGAGCGAGTCCAAAGATGAGCAACGAAGCTGGTGAAGGGTCTAGAGCACAAGTCTTATGAGGAGGGGCTGAGGGAACTGGACTTGTTTAGTCTGGAGAAAAGGAGGCTGAGGAGAGAGCTTATCACTCTCTACAACTACCTGAAAGGAGGTTGCAGCGAGGTAACTTTTCCGAAGTAACAGGCAATAGTACAAGAGGAAACTGCCTCAAGTTGCACCAGGGGAGGTTTAGATTGGGTATCAGGAAAAATTTCTTCACCAAAAGGGTTATCAATCATTGGACCAGGCTGCCCAGGAAAGTGGTTGAGTCACCATCCCCGGAGGTATTTAAAAGACGTGTAGATGTGGTGCTTAGGGACATGGTTTAGTGGTGGACTTGGCAGTGTTAGGTTAACAGTTGGACTCAATGACCTTAAAGGTCTTTTCCAACCTAAATGATTCTGCAATTCTATGATTCTTATGAGATTGATATAGCCCAGAAACGTGTTCACTAGTGGCCAAATATCAATTCTAGCTGTGAATGTTCTCCAGGAACTGCAACTCATAACAATATCTACATTAACTTAGAGCAGAAAATCTCTTTTGGAAACCAGCACACTTTCTGAACCCCTCCTTGAGATAATTTATGTGATAGTACTTACCTGACATCAGAATTTGAGTCCCAGAAGAAACTGCATGGATCTTGAGTACCTCATGATCATACAAGGCATTCCAGGTCCAAACTGTGAAATCCAAAGACTCCATTCAGCTGCAGTCTAGTCTCCAGACAAAAGAGTCTCTATCTCAAGCTAACACTTGAATTTGAAGTAAGTTTTCAAATATTTTAATTTGACCAAACCCTCAGTTTGAAACATCAAAATTTCCCAGGCATCTATATGTTTGATTACAGAGACTTCCTTATGTACCCAGCTTGACAGGACCAAAGGACAGGGACTTTTTCCCCCGTGTAAAGGTACTTTGGCATTCGTAAATTAAGCACTCATTTATCTGTCTCACCTGCAAGACTCATCCCAATGGATGTTCTCAGAGCTCATCTATGAAATCAGGCTCCACAGAAGAAAAAAGGAAAAAAAAAAAAGCCAACTGCACTAATACCCCTTTTTACATCAAATGGTGAGTTACCACAGTAGTCACTGGGGAAAATATCTAAAATAAAACCTTGGTTACTAACCCAAACTATCGTGGAAAATCATATCTGGAACACATTGAACTTAGCCATATAGAAGTGTTCCAACCACTAAAATGCATTTTCACTGAAAATCCTATTGCTTATGCTCCTTGCTATACACGCAGATAAGATACTTAACAGTATTTCGCCCACATATACAGTGGGAAAAATATTAAAATATTGTTGGTTTTGCTTTGCTTTTCCCTCCTATCTGCAAATAAAAGTTGCTAACATTTTGTATTTTTATCCATTTTTATTCATCGTTGTTTCTGTAAGCAGCCTCACCATTTTTGCCTTGATTGTAGAAAAAGTGGTGTTTTAAAATACCAAAATAAAGTGTCTGTCAGCATGTTGAACTTAAGATGTGCTTACATAAGTATATTCAGTCCCTCCTCATCTCAGCACTCCATAGTGAGCCTAATGCTAACATAGAAGCATGTCTGTTCAATTAATTTGTAATGCATGCGCTTGCATAGAGAAATAAAGACATATTTCAAAAGGAGGATATCCCCATCTGGTCCACCAGCTTTCAGTGACAGTGGCTGGTACTGTATGCCTCGGAGGCACATGCCGAATCTCCTGACTATCCAGAATTACTATGCTGCTAGGCAAAGGTTTTCAAACCTAGGTAGCTATTGGTTTCATTCTGTGTAAACATACGAAGAACTCTGACAACATAATTCAGGTACATTTCCAATATATTTCATTGTTTGTTCTTTATTCTTGTCCTAGGAAAAATCATATCTCACACACATACACGAAAAGAAATAATGACGAGTACAAAAAGGCTGTCTCTGATTTCTCTCCTGTTTGAAATAGAATTAGAAGTAAATTCCTGTCTTTAACCTCTTTCATCAACCTAGACATCTTCCTTATCTACCATACTTTGTTACTGAAGTTGGGTAATGAATGTGAACTCTGGAGTCATGAGAAATCACTGAGTATCAAATAACTAATAGTCTGGTCTGAGAGATATATTCTTCACAAACAATACTGCAAATGTTCTCACTGAAAATATTGACTGAATACTCATGTATAATGTCACCTATTTCAAGCAGGTAGTAAAAAGAGGAGTGAACTCACAATAAATTGATGGTAATTAACAGTTTTATTTTTTCCCACCTCAATGCATTTAGCAGGTGACTTCTCCATGCTATGTACTATGACCTTTTCCTTAAAAGTTTTAGCAAGCTTTAGTCTATCAACAAAGAACAAATCCATTCTCTAACATGGCATTCAGAAAAGAAACAATGAAAGAGAAGTTTTAAACTTTCCAAGACCACATTGTCCAAATCAGAGGTTCATAAAAAGAGAACAACTGAGTAATCAGGACTACCCTGAATGAGAAGACAAGTCAATGGAAAAAACAAAGAGCCTTAAACTTGGCCAAACCTCTGATTAATTCGAGATCTATTCCATATCAATTGCACACAAAACTGCTAACTAAAACTGCACAGAAAATATCTCTGTCAGACAAGTTTCTCAATTAAAATTTACATTAATAGTTGCAGAAGAAACCTGCTGAAAAAAATGTCAAAATATCCATAGACCTTCCACTGGAGACTTTAAAGAATTCTTTCACAGGGAGAAGAGATGCAGAGTTAATATATTTCAAAAAGGTAACAATATAATATTAACAATATTATTAGACCTAAAAATAGCTAAGATAAGAAGCTTAGAGCGAACTTCAGAAGATCAAAACTCATCTTTAAACCAAATCAGCTCCTCTTACTCCTGAATTCAGAGTATTCTTATTCAGAGAGGGACCCCAGCAAATATCCAGAACATCTGCCATCCTGCTCATACCTATGCCACTGACACAGAGCTCTTAAGAGATCGTGGCAGTAGTGGGTAACTTTATTAGAGCTCTCCAGTTCTCTTTTTGCAGCCTCTTTCTTCATAAGCAGAGGTCTTACAACAGTGCTTTTGTGCTAGCAACGATTGTGACTGGCTTTCAGTACCTTCATGGTGCAAAAGGACTGGAACTAAGCTGAGAACTGGAATGAAATGTTACAATTAAGGGGGTGAACTGAAGGGAAAATATTTCTAATTTATTAGCCCATCCTCAGCAAAAGTTGAAGTCTCTCATTTTTAACTGCACCACACATAAAATGGCAGAATTCCATAAGCAAAAGAAGGTTTAACTAACCATGTTGACTTAGCAGACAAAATGTAAATCTCATTACTTTGATTTTCTAATAGTCTGGCAAGGTTCTCATAGCTTCCAACAAGCAAGAGGCATTAAAGGTTTCACAGGTTACCCAGCTCTGATATATTTCAGAAGACAAATTAGATAGATATCTATGTTTTTAAAAGTCATACTAAGAAAGAACATGATGAGTGAAGGAGTCCACAGAATACCTCAGTATACAATTAAAATCAATTGTAGCAAGAAATGCATTTTGTGCAAATAAGAAAGAAATAGTTGTTCAAAATAGAATTAATCACACTAGCAGCATTAAAACTGGGTCATCTGAAGTTGAGTGCTGTGTTGCCCTCCCAACCACTTGCTTGAGGCTTCTAAACATCATAATCATAAAAGCATGCTTCTAGAGGGAATAGAAACTGCCCCAGGTAACCATGCCTCTGTTAAACCAAGATGATTTAGACCTCAAAAGTAAATAGGCCACAGCTATTACAAGGTAAAGAAATTAGGATAAGATAAGACAACACCAGAAAGGTAATGGCTTCAACAATTTGCAAATGAAGAGCAATGCATGCATTCCTGTGGAGATTTTCAAGGACACAGAAAGAAATTTGCAACCTGTAACATAATTTTTCTTCTGTTCGCATTGTAGCAGGTACCATATTGCAGGACTGCCAGCAATACGCTATTTCTCTTTCCTTAGCCATGAGAGGATGTAACTATTGACTTTTTTTTTCTAGAATTAGTCCTCCATTATGTCATTTCTTACTTCAAACAGTGAAAATAATCTTAGAGAATCCTAAGGATGGCAAACAAGCAGAAGAGATATTCCAGTTTCAGCAAGGCAGGTGGGTAACATATTTCCCTACAGGCTAGTAAATTTTGACAGCATCTCCTCTCAAAATCTCATCCCAGGTCTGATCTGTTACTCACCAATTACCTGTTTTCTTGCTTAGCCCCATGTGATCCCTTTCTCAAAATCCGAGTTTGCTGCCGTTTTAGAATAGTCTGTTCACTGTGTTCAGAATGAACAGGATACTTTTGCGTACTGCAAGAATGCAAGTAAGATTCAGGCAAGACATTAGAAAAAAAATCCAGCAGTAAAAATAGTGAAGCACTGAAATAAAAGCAAGGATAGAGCAGGGTCTACTTAAAGCATTAGAGATTTTGTACTCCTGTTAAGCCACAATGAACTACAAGTGGAAATCAAGCATAATTTTATTGAATGCAGCTAGTTTTGAAGTGTTATATATCTGTAAGGACAATTCAGCCCTAATTTGGGTAAAGTGTTATTTTAATATGCTTTTAATATACCAGGAGAGTATTACCAAAATTACTCAAGCCATCAGCACTAAGGGAAAAGCCACTTCTTATATTCAGCATATGGTCCAGTTAATTGATGGAACTCAATCATCCCCAAGGACACACTTGCTACAGATGTAGTAGCTGCGTTTTGAGACTTCAGTCCTAGAGGCAGTAATGGAAACATCTGACACATCTGGATACCAACATCTACAAGACTGAAAGGAAATACTTTGCAGATACAGAAATAACCCAGAAAATCACTGCCTGAATATCATCTGTGTAGTATTCTCATTTATTTTAAGCTATAGCAGTGGGAAAATCAAGGGGGTGAAATTGTTCCCAGGAAGCAAGAAATATTTTCTGAATAGTATTGTCTTTTTAAAAGAAAATATTTTCTGTGTTACCATAACAATTTCAGGGGACAAAATCCTCTGTATGCCCCAAGAATAGAATAAAAGCCCAATTCACATATAGGTTGTTCCAGATTTACAATTGTGTATCTGCTTCAATATATGTGCATTTTTCTATAAATAGATTAATCATGAGCTTATTCAGGACCGAAAGAGGCAAACACAGCAGATTATTTATCTTTTAACCTAGTTACAGAAGAGCCTTGTTTAGGAGTAAGTGCTTATTTAAAAGTCCATAGTTGTTTAAGCCTTGTCATCACTACTAATTGCCAGCCTAAACAGGTAATTCATTTTTACTTAAACCATCAGATTGGTTTGATATTTATCACCATGGAGCAGATTTGAACAGATAACACAACCTCGCAGGAGAAGCATGAATCTGTTCTACAAAATAAGATGGAAGGATAAATAAATAAAATGAGAGTTTGACACTTTTTAATACTAAACTAAAACTGTAACATTTCCAGATATTGGAATCGTGCCAGAAGAGCTTAGCACATCACCTGCAAGGCAGGCAATTCCAATGCAGTTATTGCTCTGCTTAACTGAAAGTAAGACTGTGAACACGGATTTATTACATCCCAAATACACATTCATATCATTGACAGCCAGGGTCTGAGAAATACCTTCCTGAACTAAAGAAGATTTATCTCACCAAGTTCTCTAGCAGCCGAAAAAAATACTGTGTATTCTTTCAGCCACACAGACTTCCTATTTTCTTAGGTTCTTCTCCTAATTATTTTTCTACATTCTGTTTTCCAACTAAGTCGCTCCAGATGTTCCATCTTCCCCTTTTTTGGCGTATGTGTCACAGCTTTAGTCCTTCAACCAACCCAAAGAAATTTCAGAAAGCATTTGCTAACTAGACTAGTTGACTGCAGACAAAACTTGTATAAAGCATGACTCTACAAGCAGAAACAACAGAAGTTTATTCGTAGGAGAAAAGAGAGTCTTACTGTGTACAACAATATAGACAAAGCATGATTAACAATGAACTACCTATACAGATGCATAAATGGGGTGATACACATTTAGTGCCACTGGCCTTGAAAATGAGAAACAAAATTAATATATATTAACATGAAAAAAGAAACAGTCAAAATGCCTCTTTTCACACACCTGTGTACAGCAATTAAATTAGCCAACATACACTCGGCACTTCTGGCATTTTCATGGCTTTACTTATAAAATCTTTGCAAAATAGAATGCATTTAGAAATATAGTTCAGACATAACTTACTAACTTTATGAACATTGATATTGCAGAATTACTCTTTGCATGCCCTCTACCACTACAAATCTTTCAAATGACTGAACGCAGTTACCCAGGTGAAGGTTGGTACAACTGAAGAACCTGTACTACTTACTCTCCAGAGAGAGCTTTGTTCTAAACTACCTCACTACTCAGTGAGTGTGCATGCTAGATTATTACATGAGGTCTATACCCCATTAAAGCTTGAGGTCTGTTTGGAGCTATAACACTAACTTCTGAAATGATGTTTTGATCTCTCTTCTTTAAGGTCTGGGCTTTGTTTTCCTTTTGGGTTTGTTTTTTTTTTTTTTTGAGGTGGAGGGGGATACTTCTGCATCCTACTAGTGGAGTGTTAATTACTTGATCTTTTAAACACCTAGATTCTGGTGTCCAGACTGAATTGCTAGGTACTGTCAAAGAACGCAAAGGGGAATATTAAATGTCATTATAGAAAATGACTATGCCTGAGGTAGAGGAAAGGAAACATAAGCAAAGCTCTTTTCACCACACAAAGCTTAGGGTGTATTTCACTGTGCTCATGGAAACACAGAAGATGCTTCTGACACCTGTTGCTACAGAATAAAGACAAGCAAGGGCAGAACCTTGAAAAGCTCAGCTTGATTTCACAGCTGGGTAAATTAGCAAGGTGTTGCACTCAGGTAACTATACTGTTGTCAGGAACTGAGTTAGTTCTGATATTATGGATAATTCTACATTCTGCTGCGTTACAATGTAGTATTTGTTATTATATCTGAAAAATCAGAATAATGGGATTACTGACATGCCTAACTTCAGACATGTTAAATTGTATCCTCATAAGCCATACAATTATCATTATCAGTGGCCTGTTTAATAGAACACTTGCCATATTTAAAAGTAAATATACTTTGTATTTGTATTCTGGCTACATTAGTAAACACCTGAAATTTACAACACACAGAATAAAAAATATAAATGTCTGGGAATAGAAGCTATTTGCAGAAAAGACCTGAGTTCCGACGTGTGCTGCCTCACTTCTTGCATTCTATCTCATGGTTTCACTTTCCTCATACAGAATTTTAAATCAAAAGTAAACGCAGAGAAGGCAATGGAACTATACTAGAGGAAAACCAAAGCAAGTGAAAAGAGAATTCAGGATCCTCAGTCTGACCTTTACAACACCATAAGCACTTTTTTATATCTCAGGGAAAAAAATAGTGGAGGCCATTAGGGATTCAGCCCTGTTCTAATACAAATTGAACTCTAGCACATATGTACAAGCGAGAAAAAGGAGAGTTAGGAAATAAGGATCCAAGAAAAAAATATTTTTCCTCTTTTGCTTCTAGAAAAATATGTAAGAAAATATGGTTTCCATTACATCTATACACTAATTTTGATGTGCAAATAATAGAAAAACTTTAATTATTAATTTATTTTATTTCAATTTTGGAAGACTATGGTGGAAACCTCATTTTCCTGATGATTCCACAACACCTACTATTTCTTTTCTACCTGAACCAAAGGAAGTAAAAGCTTCTGATCATGCACAGAAAGATCACAAGCTACATGGAACTGTCTGCCCAGCCAGAGTTTCCTGTTTGTGTATTCTGCCATTTTTTCCAGCAGCAGTTCACTGAAGAAGGCAGGCTATGCATCAACAGCTGCTGTTAATGTTGTAGGTGGCAAGCAGGCGAAGTTTTAGCTTGAGGTGGGTAGGAAAAAAATCTTAAGATAGAGATTGAAGGAATCTAAAATGGTCCTTCCTGGTTTTGATCAAACAGATATTGTTCAACATATTGATAAGTACGGAGAAATTTAGCCTTCCGTAATAGGGATAAGAGTCTAAGATAAATTATCATCCTTTTCTCTGTCAGTTTTCTCTCATTGCTTTGTAAAAACAAAATACAATTTTCTAAAGACAGGTCCAGCATTTCATTTAGCATTGTTTCGCTATGACATCAAGAATGACTGAGTCTATTGTTCTATTGATCCTACTGTAATTGGTTGTATGCTTCTTTATTTAATAGTAAGGTTTCTTCCTCAGTCTTTTCAAAATGAATTAATTTCTATTAAACATGTTTTAGTTGCATCTAACAGTACTTATCCCAAAAGATCTACACTCGGACTGCCAATTCCCACTTCACGTTTTTCAGGAAAACATCTATCTTTATGTCTTTGCTTCGCCAGCTACCAAGGATGCAGATTAGAAATCATATAAATTCTGGCCTTAGCTACAGATTCCAGAAAAGTAGTCTAAAAATAATTTCAGTCTTTATAAACTGTGTTTTCTAAATATAAGGGTGCTACACAATTAAATCTTGATCATTTAAATTAAAAAAAAAAAAAACAAACCAACATTAATTTGGGGAATGAATTGCTGTAAAATATAGGTATTTTTAAGTGGTGAAAGGATGCCTGATTGTATTTAGTTAGCAGACTGTTTAATCATATAAGCAGAGTATATATTGCACACTAAACATGGAGCACAGTCTGCCTTCATCTGGAGTATGAGTTGAAGTTGCAAATTTATATCCATGCTTCAAAATCCCTGAAATGTCTATGCACTTCATTATGAAATATTAATATGCATAGCATGAACTGGCTGGCTCTCTATGGCTCATCTGGAGGATGCTATTCTCTATATGACTGCTTGGAGAGTGTATTTCTGCAGAATGATTGTTGAGGGTGGCAGTGGTGCATAGACTAAAAGCATACAATAGTTTTCCGTTGCCTAGAATTTTGCTGAATTTTGCATTATCATTTCCCAGGTTATCACCTCTCAAGCTTAGTCTCTCCTTCTGGGGAATTGTAAAGAAAATTTCAGGGAGAACTATTCCACCTTTTTCAAGAACAGTGCTAGGGAAAAATAAGTAACTGCCAATTACCAAGAATATTCTATGTATGAACTTTAAGAGGTCTCAGGCTTTAGGGGAAAAAAACCCCAACCCTAACACCTGCCTCTTGCTGCCAAGTGAAATTGCACCAAGTTTTGATCCAAACTGAACTCTCCAGAATTCACCACCAAACTTACATGTATGACACACATAGCCCTGCCTCTGACCCAGACAGTTTACACGTATTATTAGCTATGCTTCACAAAGATGATCAGGAATTTGCCTTTTATTAGAAATCTTTATTACAAAAGTTACTGTCAAAACCTAAATGTGACAGGGTTGCCAGTTTCAGTGCACAGTCAAGAGAATGACTTTTACAGATGCAGCATGGGATGGCTCACCATGATGCAAGAAAGACCACAGCTGACTCCCTGCTGCTTCTACAGAGCAGCCAGCATCATAGTGGCTACTAAGCAAACCCATGATGAAAAAGACCCTGGTATAAATCCATGGCCACCTTCTCATCTTGTCCATTAATACTATCTAAGCACAGAGGAGAAAACCTCCAACAGGAGATTTTGTAAGGTATGTACAGTTTCAGACCAGATAATGTCAGTCTGCCTCCAGGGAATGCACCAGCCCTAGTGCTCCAGTAGCCATGCAGTCGGTCTGCTCAGGAAACTCACCCCGGTTCTCAGGGAGCAAGATCAAGTCCCCAACCATTTATGACAGAAAGGGCTTTCACAGTTTGGTCCTCAGCTGGATCTGCTTCCTGACCAAGTGGACTGCAGTTGCCTGTGAAGGATGAGAGTGGAAACCAGGACCTCTCTGGTCTAGAGTTAACGGGCTTAATTTTAATTTTTTTAAACAAGGTAAGTAGCTGAGAAATTGGACAAAGATACATTTGGCAGAACTGGATATAGAACTCAGACTTCAGATACTACATCCTTCACTTATATTTATGCAATCCCTTTTAAATAGTCAGGTTGGCATATCACTTCTAGACTGAGAACTCCTGTGTTACAAGAAAGCGCAGCACCTTCTAACTTGACTTCCAAGTGCAAACTGCAACGTACAACTTTTGAGCAGTCACATAATAAAAAGCAGCTTGTAGTATTCTCCATTGTTTGAAATTAAAATATAACATTCTGTTTGCAGAGTCCAATACAAGTCCAGAGTAGCCCTATATGCTACTTTTATTTTGATGGAAACTGGGATCTGGTCTGAAAGTCTGTGATATTCACTGACTACAAAATAAAGGTGCCAATTTTATATTGTGTAGACAAAGAGCAAACAGGATCCCAGGGGAGCAGGGTGGGCAAAACTGTTAGACCTTCGTGCTCTGACTGGTAGGGTCTGTTGCAAGAATGAGCACTTACAAAAATTGATGAAGCTTGGTACAGATGCACTGGCCCACTCTGCATGTGTAAAAGTCATTAAAAATATCATTAAAAATGTATTGCTTAATATCCCAAGAAGCTTTTCCAATATAGTATCATTTGATTGACTGATATAGCAGAAAAGCATGCAGACAGCCTGAGGAGATCAGGCTGGCAATGGCATATGCATGATCACACCATTCATTTCTTCCAGTTATTTTTCCTCTGTGTTTATTGCAGTTGTTTCTCATTTGTAAATGAATGGCAATATATTCCATCATTTTAAATTAAATTTGGTGAATTTTAGTACTCATGAATCTCGAAGACAAATTGCAGCAGCTGGAGCCACAAACTAAGAAAAATAATGTTCATAGTCTCAAATTATCCTGTAAAAAACAGAGATATGTCACTCCCTGAGAACAGCTCCTGTGGAAACCATCATAAAGAGAATGGGAGGAAGAATGAAACATTATCACAAGTGCTTTTATTTCAAAGATTGAAATTGATTCTTAGTGGTTCTTCCCCAATGCCAAAAGTGTGAATTTCAACATTTGTTATTTCTCTGAACATAAAAACAACAGATTAACTTACGTCTTCTTCGCTCTTGTGTACATTTCTAATTATTTCACTGGAAAGCATAAATAAAAGTATTAGCTTTGTTTTGAAAGCAAAAAGGAATCATTGTGAACATATGATGACCATTTTTAACAAAATTATTTTTCTCATTTCTTCTACTGTTATGGAGATCCAGTAGAACCTTTTCTTTATGGATTACGTAAAGCTAAGCAAGGTTTTTCTCTACCAATAAAGTGTTAAAATATTTAAGAATATATACTTTTAAATAAACTAATTATAATAATGTCTGCATTTCTTCTGGAACTCTAGTGTTGCAGTAAGCTGAGCAAGCAAACAGAATAGGTTAATGATTTTTTTTTTCTTAATTGTCCAGTAAAGTGAAATAAATATGTTCTAGCTAATGAAATCTAGATTTCACCTAGACCTAAACATCCTAGAGATGAGAATCTTTTCTATAGGAAGGTGTGTTTCTGCCAGCTGAAAGGCCTGGAATATTTTACAGCTTCCCTACGATCTTTGCTTCTGGCCAAGATTTTCCAGGTGCTGTTATTTTGGCAGACAAAAATCCACTTTTGAAAAATAGACTTGGAAACTCTAGCAGCAGGCAGCATGCCAGTGTGTTGTCTGAAGAGAGATGAGCCCCAACAGACTACAGAACACAGATGGTGCTGTACTCCATACTTCAGCCTCTACAGGCTTGACAGGAATCAAAGCCCCTCTTAGGGTTAATCTTCTTGGCAATTCATAATTTGCAGTGTGCTAACCAGCCTGCACTAATTCCTTCCATGGACAAGTATTAAATTAACCTGGGATGTTAATAGCTGTTCAACCTGAATCACCTTGAGACTTTTCCCAATGACCTTGCTGTCTGATACATCTCTCAGATATGCTCACCACCTCACCTCTTTTTTCCAACAAGTTGTCTTATATAAATGATCTTTAGTATACTGAGCCTTACATCTACCTGGAATGACCCCCAAGTGAAAGGACTCTGAAATGAAGACTAGTTTGCATTTGCAGAAATAGCCCCTATCTTGTTTACAGTTCAGAAATAACAACTGGAGGCAACAGAAAACTGTTGGTTTTATACTAATCCTACTTACACAAAATATACAATGATATATTTAAATAGAGTTCAAGTACTGTAGAAACTTGAGATAGCTTGAGTTTTATAATCTTTCCACACCCTGATATGTCACTATTTTGATAAACATTGTAAGTTTGTCAGATGCTTATAAAAATCACTTTTGTTTCGCTGGAGCACATAGAATTGTTGTAGAACCCTTAAATGGAGATCCATGTCCAGTGATGAGATGTAAAATTAATGAAAACACATGTATTTACTGATGGGGAAAAAAAACAGTGTTTATACAAAATTTATAGATTACATACAGATTATATATTAAAAATTTTTGAATATAATTAATTTAGTTCATTAGTTCAGGTAGTTGTGAGGTGTGACAGAAGTCTCCAATTTTCAGGATAGACACAGCAGTTTCTGTTACTGCCATTCTTCCTTCCCTTACTTCTGCTAATGACATGATTCTCTTGGAGAGTTTACCAGTCATTCGGAATGCTGCTGTATTTATCTGTTAAATTCACACCTTTCTGTCCAACTTTTTCACCATTTTCTCTCATTTCAGAAACATTAATTTTTATGCTAGTAAACTTCAGATTATTTAGTCTAAAGTAGCATACTCACCAAGCAGTTAGACAACACGAAATCATAAGACCCTTAGCCAACACAAAAAGGCTTCTTTCTCTCTGACAGTGGCAAAATTAAATAGACTAACAGGAATCAAATCAGGTGCTTTGCCTAACAAGATCTATTTTAAATGTAAATTTTGCACTGTGTCCTCCATTATCTTTATTTTTTACATGCTTTTTTCTTTCTTTTCTTTTCCTTAGAGCTAAGAAAGTTTCTGGGTTTAATTTTTTACAAACTTAGGTTTTATGCACTCATATATCTTTTCAGACCAACTATTTAGAACTCAGTAGCCCACAATGAAGAAATCCTTCCTCTTCCAAATAAACTGAATTCATTATTTATACTTCCAAGCCACAGTCATTAATTCTCAGGATAAATGAAGCACGGTTTAGGGCAACAAATAGTCCCCATATGTTTTGTGCATTTTTTCCCCCTAAAACAAAGCAGACCTACATTTGTGTAATTTCTCATCTGCTCTTGGGTACCTTCAGTGCTACCCAGGGAAGCAAGATGCTTTATCAAACATTGAGCTATATTTTCGGGGCGAGGCGAAGAAAGAAAAAGGAAAGAAAAAAAAAAAAAATCAATGAAGGGTTTTATGAATAGGCTGCGTGAATTAACCATTATGCAAGCACCTCCTTTGTCCTGGATAAACATACAAGAAGAATGCTTGTTTACAATTATAAGTAAAGTTCTAGTTCTCTCTCCCTCACCAAAAATTCTGTTCTGAAAGATAAGAAACAAATGTGTTTGTTTATTTTCACATTTAATAATGCTTGTTTATTCTACAAAATGTGCACTAGGTTTCACACATCATCTTGAAAAAAATAGTTTAATAGAGGAATTAATTCTTGAAAGATTAATTGCTTTTTCACATGGTCTTGATTTTTTGTGCTAACTTTTAATGAAAGATAATTACATTTTTCTTTATAAGGATTTTAGGAAAATTTATTTTTTTTTTCTTTTTAATTCTATGTATCTGAACAAATCGATCAATGAAATTTACACTAAGGAAAAAAAACTGCAACATACTGTGGCTAAACATTTTCCCCAAAACATTTTCCAGACAAATGAATACATATTTTCACTTAAAGTTGATAGTGAAAATTTCAGCCCTGAGGAAGAAAACTGAGAAACTTATAAAGAGAACGGCTTTTTTGGAAAAGAGGCCAAGCTCAAATTAGAATGAACAGTTTCTCTCAACAGGCTTGGCACAGTGGGGAAATACCAACTCAGTCATTCCCTTAACTTGAGCAATTTCTACTGCTTTATAATAACGATGCTAAACATTAGATATGAGATTAGCGTCACTAAAGTGACAACTCCACAGATATTAACAGGAAATGTTCATAGAATGGTTTGGGTTGGAAGGAACCTTCACAGATCATCTAGTACAACCCTCCTGCCATGGCAAGGAACATCTTTCACTAGATCAGGTTGCTCAAAGCCCCATCCAACCTGACTTTGAACACTTCCAATGATGAGGCATCTGCAACTTCTTTGAGCAACCTGTTCCAGTGTCTCAACACTCTCATACTAAAAATTCCTTCCTTATATCCGGTCTAAATCTACCTTCAGTTTAAAACCGTTGCCCCTTGTGCTGTCACTACACTTAAAATGAGCCATACATATGTACAGTCTTAGAACCAAATAATGTGATTAATAATAAAGATGTATTTCTCTCATTGGATTTTGTGGGAGCACAAGAAGAAAACCATAGGCGATGAAAATCAGATTGCTCCATGGGAAATGCTTGAAACAGCAGGATGGATGACAAATGCAACAGTAATTACATAAAAAATATCTAAAGAAAAAAACGAAAGCTATAAATGTAAAAAACCAAGAAATTTCCTTTCAATTCAAAACTGAGGCTTTGAATGACATATTTCTGTAGCTTTGACAATATATTTTGTGAACATTTTTTGGATTTGGTGAATCAAAAATCCCTTTCTACCACTCTCAATAGAAAAAAAAGATAGAAAAACTTGTGTTCCTCTCAAAGTAAGAGAAAGCAGAATCTTGCCTTAGAATTTTCCACTATGTTAATGGCCAGTCCCTGAAAACCAGTACCTAAGCACACACATAACAAGTTAATTGCAGGGATTAAACATAATCTGCAAAACCTGAAGATTAAATCCTGGCTGCCCTAAAGTCAATAGCAAGCATCCTACCAGCTACCTTACTTCAGCACATTTGTATGTTAACAAGAACATTAGGCTGATAAGCACCCCACTTGTCTATCCTACCTCACTGAACGTGTGCATTAATGGAATACCCAGAGATACAACTTCCATTGGAGAAACGAATGCTGATAATGAAATCAGGGAAAGTATAACTTCTACCAGTGGGGGAATGCCATGATGGGAATGGTACCAGGAAAAAAAAAATTAAAGAAAACTTATCAAAAGCTCAAGAAGAAATTCCCTGAGTGTGTGGGAAGATTGGGAAATTTGGAAGACGGCCTACTTGACTAAGCAAGGAGCTTCTCAATAAAACAGTAGAACACAAAATCAGAAGGCTGGAAACAAGTGCAGGCAACAAAGGTGGAGTATAAAAGCCATGTTTGGATACTGAAGGAAAAACATCAAGGAGGCTAAAGCCCAGCTGGATCTAAAACTATCATCGGACACTAAGAGTCACAAGAAGGGACTCTACAGGCATGCCAGTCACAAAAGGAAGTTGGGAAAAATGAAGGTCTGTTGCTGGATTCAGGAGACAATCTGGTGACAAATGATACAGGAAAGGCTGAATTAGTTGATAACTTTTTTGCTTTGATCTTCAAAGGAAAGTTGGGCCTCCACCTGCAGATGAATCAGCACATTTGGGAAAGAAGGACAATTAACAGTGAAGGAGTAACAGGTTAGAGACGCCACGAAAAAGTTTCTTGTATTCAGATCCACAAGGATGGATGGGATTCATGTGAGGGTGTTGAAATGGTTGGCTGAACTGAAAAGTCACCCTTAGTTTACCAAAGGTCCCATTCCCGTCAGCCACGTCCCCAGAAAACAGAAATCTACTGTAAGTCAAAAGACATGGATAGAAATGAACCTGAGATGAAGATTTCCAATCTGCCTTTCAGAAATTATCACACAAGATGGGTTCAGAAAAAGACAAGATGTATCCCTTCAAATAAACAGTGAGACAGGCTGGAAATAGGATAGCTGGTGCGAAGGTAGCAGCTAAAATAGTGATGTATAGATCAGACCAGATGCAGCAGATGACTCATTTCTTTGGCCTTCTATGGTGTCTAGCATGCATGGGTAATTCATTCTCCAACACCCGTATGCTAAAAATGTCAAATTTAGTGTGCCCTCCAGTAACATATAAGATTTAGGACATTTTCCACTGATTTCTGCGGCTTTAAGGCAGAAAAATATTACTTTAATTTTGGATAGGAGGTGCAATAAAGAACCTTACTGGAAGAAATAGTTATTAAATCAGTACTGAAGGCTAGTAACTCAGAGTCAGTGTGTCACTCTCCATCCAGTAGATCTGGACACCATGTAAAGATTATTCACCCATCACACTGAGCCTTTTTTTTTTAATTTTTAATAAAACATACGATATACACATCTAAAAAACAGTTTAACACTAATTACTTTCACCTCCCTTTAAAAATGACAGCTTGATTTTGAACAGGTAAGACTTTATAGAAGCTTTCTGCCAGTGAGGCAATCTGTGAGCAATCATACTCACTTGACTGTGTTAGTGTGTAATACATTACATATTAAGCCTCTGCAAAATAAACACTTGCAAATTGTACACTGGATGTTTTTTAAGCATTTGTTCTCCGAAACACACTGTAATGCGAAGTGTAGCAGTGTGAACATATGAGCTAGTGTTGACACAGCCAGATTCAGCTGCCTTTAGGGAACGTTGCATCTGGATTGTTTATGAAGTACAGCAATTGACAAAGAGCAGTAAGCTTACTAGCCTAAAAATAGAACACCTTCTGTTTTGTTTCAGGAGCTACCATTATGCCATAACACAATTCGGTAATGTCTACATAGCATTGGCAACCACACACTGACCAACCCGCCCCCCCCAGCCCCAGATGGATAAAGAACAAGAGCTACAGCTGCAATAGATTGTCCTACACAAGAGGTGAGCAGGACTCACTAACACACTAGCTCTCAGCTGCTCCCTTTTCTGTGGAAAACGTAAATGAGTCTGCTTGAGTTTCTACAGTAAGTGGTAAGTCAAAGAAAAGGACTTAGTGACACCAGTATCACCAAGACAACTGAAAATTTCAGCATCATCCAGGCAAGAATCAAGGGGAATTACTGAAGAAGTATTGTTTACATTCAGCAAAATGGCTTCATGCTGGCTGCAGATGAGGCACCATTTCTTGCGGATAAAAGAGGTGGCAGATTGTATCAATAATATCACTACCGCTATTGCAATAATGCCCAGTGACATTTGCCTAGCTGGATATCCTCTCTTGCCAGTCTAGAGTATCAGGTCCCTATAGAGAGAGGCACCTCTAGAAGGTGTTTAGATTAGGTGGGATCATTTGCTTTTTGGAAGTGTCCAGTTCTCTCCATTAATTATAAAAGGAATAGGGCAACAAACTGAGATTAGATCTGTACCTTTAAGACAGACAAAATTTAGAAGTATTGACATCTGCCCCAAATAATAGTCCTTAACCCAAGATAAAGAATAAACTAAAATTCTGAGGGTTTCTGAGGCAGTTTTTTCTTCCCCAGCAATCCTCATACATGTCTCCCAAACCTGTTGTATATCTGTTATCAAAAAAAGCTAAAGAGCAATCTTGGGATCCATCTTCTACTTATTCTTGCATATTTAAAAATACTTGAGACACATTCAAGAGAGCATGATCAACATTTATCCAAGAAATACACTTAGAATCAAATAGTTATGGCTGTAGTTGTGCTCCAAAAGAAACACTCACAAAATATCTTCAATACAGATGAGAGGACAGTCTGGTTGTACACTCAGAACATTAATCCCCACCTCATGTCCTTTACTGCCAGCTAACCTTGTCTCAGATTCCGATGGGAGAACACACAGTGACACTGGTGGGTGATGCTATAAAAGAAGAAAGTTAAAGGATGATTGTAGTCAAAATTGGAGTGAAGGTCAAGGAGTTAAAGATGAACTACTAAATCACAACACTGGCAGCAAAATACATACTGCATTTTTATTGCAAGAGTCCCTTGACAACCAGCTGCCTTCATTATTATCTTAGCTTTCCTGGTCTGTCCTTGAACTGACTTGTAAACATCCACTCTAAAAGAACACATAGAGATGAGATTATTTATGAAAGGTAGCTCTCATATTTGTATTAAATGGTCCTATACTTCCAGTATTTTGAGAGCACTGAATTGATCAGCAGCATTCAAAACAGATGTTTCTGAACAGCTTGAAAAAGCAACATATCCAGATTGTGAGAGGTGGCTACTGCAGCCTTTAAAAAATTTTGTGCTCTCTATGATGAATTTACTGTCTTTTTATAAGTGCTGATCACAAGTTGGTATGAAATTTACTCCATGGGAAGAAAAAAAAAAAAAATACTTCTTGGTTATGTCAGCTCATCTAAGATGTGTCTGTGGTATCTACAAATTCTACTAACAGCCTCCTGAATGTGTCAAAAAGGGCTCCACTGAAGGTTAAGTAAGGTTGCTGTTTTCCCACATATACTTTTACGGTATGCCACATCCTTCGTGCAAACATATAACAGCCCAGGCTGGGTCTTGCAATTCAGTTTAGATCTGTTTGTATACACCAGCAATGAAGGATTTACAGAGCTTCTCTTTGTTCCTTTCCCAGACATTACACTATTACTTCCAGTTAGGAGACTACAGCCTACCTTCTTGGATATTGTCCTTGACAAAGTAGGTCACAATTCCATCCCACAAAGATCTCTAAAACACAGGATATCTAACTAGAAGTTAGTGACAAAAAGGAAGCTTCTGCTGAATTGTCCTGCTTTCTTTTGCAATGAGCAGTTCATTTAGGGAATCAACATACAGTACTGGTTACCATCTTCAAATCCATAGATAATTCAACTGCTATTTACCTGACAGACAGCTTTTTGCCTCTGTTCAGTAACACTCTAAGATAACGTTGGTTATCTTCTCTTGTAACTCCATGGCACAACATCCTCTGGATCCAATGGCAAATGCTCTTCTGAGTAAGTCATCTCTTTATGTCAGCCAAATCACGAGTCTGACAAATTTGGCTTGGCTATGCAATGATGGAACAATGATGCTTGTTAAATCTGAAGACAAAAAAATCAAGCTGGAAGGGCCTGCTAGCTTTTAAAGGCCATGGTGAGAACTCAAAATCATCTTGATTAAATAAGTGCCCTGAAGAAGCAGAATAAGAGCAAAGTATCAAACATGGCAAAAACTGATCAACTGCATAAATGTGAGACAAACAACACTACTGAGGCCTGTGAGGTCCTCAGAAAAGAATCCGGGGTTCAAGCAATTAAACTGAACATGTATCAACCGAATCAGGCTGTTATGAAAAAAAGCAAACCATAGCATTGAAAGGAAAAACAGAACCTCTCTGTATGAGACTCAGAAAGCAATTTGTCTCTTCCAGTTGACTCTAGAAAGGTATTAGCTAAAATTATGTACCTGGCTATGGGAAAAGGCTTGGAGAGGTTGTGATCAATAAGAGAAAATCCAATTCAAAGGAGGATAAAAAGGATCAAAAATGCAGGAGTCACAGGTTGTGAGTAAAGACTGAAAAGACTGAGGTTGTTTGGTCCAGGGAACACACACCGAAAGTACAAGACACAATAGCAATCTAAAAAATATGAAAGATTGCTGGAAAGAGAAGGCTAATAAACTGTTTTCCAGGTATAATTAAGGATAGAAAATAAATCATGGACCTAAACTGCAAAAGTAGGATTAGGTTAAACTTATATCTTCTGTGTAAAGATTTTCACATTGGAAAGATATAAAACATGAATAAATTGTGGGGAGGACTTATAACATGTCCTGTATTGGAGGGCTTTAAGAAATTACATAAAAATCTGTAAGAAAGACACATGCATGGTTGATGTTGCCCTGATGGAGCAGGAGACTACACAGCAACCACTTCAGTCCCTTCCAACCTTACATGTGTATAATTGAATCAGCCATTTAAATTTAATTATTACTATATCATTAGGAAAGTAGATAATATCATTTATAAGGTTTCATGATAAAATCAATTTAGCAGTTTATTTTTCAGATTATCCCTAAGAATCTTCAGAGCAAAAGTTCCATTTCAGAGATGACTCACAGCTTCTCTACTTTTTATTCTGCATCTTTTGGGGCAGAAGATGAGACCATATTATGATGTTTGTTTTGTTTTAAATTGTCTGAAGGCAGAAATGTAAAACAAGCAAATTAAATAACAAAAATGACCATCTTCTCATTTTGAGGCATTATGTCATGCTAAAACATCTTGTGTTATTTCATCCAAGATGAGCAAAATACAGGGGGAAAAAAAGAAAAGGAGAAAAGGGAAAGAAAATGTGTAGTCCACGTATCCTGCCTGACAGTAAAAGAGAACAATTCCCCTATCACTGTCTAAAGAAAGCCTGAATTCAGTAACACGCTTTAAAAGAAATGTTAAGTTGGTATGACTGATTGCCAACAGATCCTACAGCAGAGAGTAAAAGCAAGCTGACATCATTTATTCTGAACTATTTTGAGGCTTTTATTATAACCTGAGTATAAAAATGGCCTCTAGACAAAAACTTAGCATGTAGACCTAGAATTATTTATATTTTTTCCTAAAAAAAAACAACCAAACAAAAACAAACAAGGGCATTGCTCTGTGTCTGTAATGGTAAATTTTCTGCTTGAATGAGTTTTCATGACAATGTGAAATGCTGCAGAATATAATAGTCATGTCAAGGGTGTAGCAAAAACAGTCATATGGGGAAAAAAAAAGCCTCAGTGGAAACTGCCTGTGCTTCATTCCCTAAAGAGGCTGCTGTGAAAGCATATCTAATATCACCTGCTGTTCAAGGACCACCTCAGAACACAGAGAAAAGGTAACAATCTCTTTTCAGTTCTTGATTTCATTTTTTATTTCTTTTCATGAAGAAATTAGTATATTGAATCATGGGAAACAGGAGGTCACATGTCATTTCATTGATTTGAATGAACCTCGTTCCTTGAATTTCACAGGATTATGGACTTTTGTAGATACACACATTAAATGGGATCAACAATGGGAATACTATGCAACAAAAGAAACATCTTCACTGTTTCTAGAAATGATTTGTGAATATTAACATTTGGTATTTTTAATTTAATACAGTGAACTATTATGTCAAGAAAAGAATATTCATCAGCAAGATACACTTCTTAAACTCCTGGATCTACAGGAAAACAATAACAACAACCAACCAGCAACTCTGACAATTGAAGTCTTTTATGAAGCCCAGTTCTTTTCCCACAAGTTACCCATGAAAACAGGTTCAAAATAGGACATCTCAGTAGGGTATAAAAGTTGAAAGTACCAGATTATAAACATACACAAAACTGATGTTAAAAAAAAAATCTCCTAAATATACTTCCAAAGCTGTGAAGCACATGAGTGTACATTTGCTCAGAAATACTTGTCTTTCCCGCTACTTACAAAATAGCAAGTTATACATGAGAAAAGGATAGGCTTGCTATATGTGAAGTAATAAAAGAAGAGTTTCAGCACTGCAGTTTCTTATACTCTGCAAGTCACTTTCAAACTTTTAAAGTCACTTTTGTGCTTGGCTTGACATTTAAGAATCAATTTAAGTATATTCTCCTAAGACAGAAATAGAATCCTATTTGTTATCTCACCAAGGTCTCATGAATGTGCTAAATAGGACTCACTTGGGATTTGCCTAGCTGGATGGGTGCAGACAGCTATATGTGCATTCTGCCCATACTGAGATGTGCCAGAACATGATCCAGCTCCAGCATGAAAACAACAGAGCCACATTATCATGGCTCTGAGCTAGAATTAATATATCTACCTCTCAACACAGCTTAAAGTTGAAAGAACCTTTCTGTTTATTTGATTTCCAAATATGATTTGTATTGGCAAACATGAAGTAGAAAAACACATTGCAGTAGTTTCATTTCATTAAATGGTGAAAGGATAAAAAAGTCGATTTAACTATAAATCTTTAGAAAATTCAAACTGGCAGCAACCATAATTTTTCACAATCAAAAAGAAAAAAAAATAGTAGGGTTCTGCACCAGTTTCTTCAGCCAGCAATCTTTCTCCTAACTGTGATTATACAGCATCACTGCTATATAATCCAGTGAGGCATATAAAGCATTGAGTCATATGGTTACCTCTTGTAACCTGTTTAAGACAATATAGATGTAGGGTGAGCTAAATTTGGCTAAGTTCTTGCTTCTGCTGGTTGAAAATTGGCTTCTCAGGCTGGAATATCAATGGAACCAATGGAAGTTGAGCAAGCAACTCATTTTCAAAGAGGTCAAGTGCCTAAATCCATCAATCTCTTTAAAGTGTACAATGACAAATGCCCATGAAGAATAGGCTGATTTTTCAGGAACAGTAACTGTATTTCTCACTAATATTAACAGAACTTGTAAAATCTTCTTTACCTCCATTTGTCATATGACTTGAAAATCTCCTTCGAGCATCATATTAAGGATTCTAGCTCTGTGTTAAAAACACTTAGTTTCAGTAACATTTCACTCTGATATAGGTATTTGTTCCATCTTCCAGAGGTATACAGATACTTCTCAATTCCTGCAATGGCTTCAAATGAGATGTATCTGAACCTCAATTTCCCCCAACAGTAGAGAAATCAACTCCTATTACTAGAATGATTCAGAAAATTCAGAACAAAAGGGAAAAAAATAATTGATTCTAATAAAGACGTTGAGGATACTTATTTCAGCAAAAAGAAACCAACTCTTCAACAGTGAGCAAGCAGACAACTGTGAAATACACTAAAAAAGACCAAGAACTATCTAGAAAAATATATAGAAAGTGTTGAAATATACTGTCATCATTGTATTAAATGCCTCCAATTTACTGTTTGGCAGGTGATTAATTCAGAATTAACATTAATTCATCCCTAACATGCTAATTACGGGTAGCTTATTTTACTTAATTTTTAATGCTCTTCTCGAACAATACATGTGAAGAATTATTATAGTGTATACAACCCCGTGCAACAAAGAACAGTAAGAAGCTAGCCCTTGATCCAAAGAACTAACATTGTCAAAAAATAAAGCAGACATGAAAGCACGGGAAGAAAAATACCAGATCAAGCAGAGTTAATACTGTAAAGGCAGCATCACCACATCATCTTACTTAATACCATCTTACTTTTTCAGTAGGGAGGGTGGAAGGTGTTCATCTGGGGGGAATTAAAGAAAACAAGGCTGGAGGACACTTAAAGAAATGGAATGAGGAAAAAGGCAGGAAGGAAAAGGGAAAATACAATTGTGAGATGAAATAAAGGAAAAAAATTTGAGACAAGATTGGGGCAAATAGGACTTTGCTGGATTACTATTAGACTTCAGTTCTACGTAAAGAAGAAAAATCATTCAGATACTTTCTTGTGTCTTGTAAACCTGACTGTTGCAGTGAGAATACAGTGGTAGTTAAAGGACAGCAAAAGGTCACATAGCTCAGGAATATCTTTTCTTCAAGAAAAGAATGACTGATCAGCGTGTTTGAGTGATAGGCTTTCCCTTTATTAGTTAATAAACCACTCAGCCTACAAATGATAGAGGATTTCCCACACCCTGTAAAAATGAGCAAACAAGTGAAAGATTTAGCTTGACAATGATATGCTGGAATAAAGGTAAATATAATTGATAGTGTAATCCTCTAGGAAAGACTTTACTTTCCAGCATGCTGTACTTTCCCTAGACTATTTTTCCAGCACTCTGACTCAACTGTCTCCATACATTCAATTATACCCTGCAGCTATTTCCAGAGAAATAAACAAGGTCAGCCTTCATCGGCAGAAACCTGAAATCATACAAAATGCTTTTGGCATTCGTTACTTGCAATCAACTGTTTGAGTACAAATAAAAATTCAGCCCAGCATGAACAGCAAGAATATGTGGATCGTTATCTTGTCCAAACCAGACAGCAGATGTAGAATTCTAAAAATATAAAGGGTTAATTGTAATAGAGACTTTCTCTCTACAGAATGTAACACACACGGGATATTTTCCAAAAGGTTCGGTTGTTGAGATAGGAGTGGACTATGATGAATCAGATATATTTTTTTAGCCTCATGCTATAAATAGTAAATTGCCTTAATAGTAAGCATGAAATGTGTAGCTAGATATGGCCTTCCTCTTCATATACAATACATACTGAATATTGTAACTATGTTAAACATACTGTTTCTTACAGACTCTCAAACAGCTCACAGTGAATTATAAAAAACTTGATCTCCATTTAAAAAATGTTCCCAAAACAATCATAATTTTCTCTAACATATTCTCATTTATAATTATTCATAGAATAAAGCTGACCAATAATTCTTAGTTCATAACATCTTCATGAGTTTTAGAGCAAATTTTCACGAGCTTAAGTTCAGGCTGTTTTCTACAGAAAGATCATACAATCTCTCTGTTGTGCTATTACCAGACTGGCAGTACAAGTGTTTATAAATACACTTCTTTGCCTCGGTCTTTATGTCAAGACCAGTTGTCCTCAGAAGACTCGGCCCCCAGAGCCTGAAGTTAGGGATGGGGGGCTGTGTGAACCCCCCAGAATCCAGGAGGAGATGGTTAGTGACTTGTTGTGCCAATTGGACACCCACAAGGCTATGGGCCCGGATGGGATTCACCCCAGAGTAACGAAGGAACTGGCAAATGAACTTGCCAAACCACTCTCTATTATCTACCGGCAGTCCTGGTTAACTGGAGAAGTTCCAGCTGACTGGAAATTAGCAAATGTAACGCCCATCTACAAGAAGGGTCAGAAGAATGATCCAAGGAACTATAGGCCTGACAGCCTGACCTCGGTGCCAGGCAAGGTGATAGAACAGATCATCCTGAATGCCATTACACGGCACATGCAGGACAATCGGGGCATCGGGGCCAGCCAACATGGATTCATGAAAGGCAGGTCCTGCTTGACCAACCTGGTGTCCTTCTATGACAAAGTGATCTGCTTAGTAGATGAGGGCAGGGCTACGGATGTAGTCTATCTAGACTTCAGTAAGGCATTCGACACTGTCTCCCACAGTATCCTCCTAGACAAACTGGCTGCCCAGGGCTTGGATGGGTGGACTCTTCTATGGGTTAAAAACTGGCTGGATGGCCGAGCCCAGAGAGTGGTGGTGAATCGGCAAAGTCCAACTGGCAGCCGGTCACTAGCGGTGTTCCCCAGGGCTCAGTTCTGGGGCTGGTGCTGTTCAATATCTTTACAGATGATCTAGATGTAGGGATTGAGTGCACCCTCAGCAAATTTGCAGATGACACCAAGCTGGGTGGGAGTGTCGATCTGCTGGAGGGTAGGAAGGCCCTACAGAGGGATCTGGACAGGTTAGATAGATGGGCCGAGACCAACGGCATGAGGTTCAACAAGAACAAATGCCGGGTCTTACACTTCGGTCACAACAACCCCATGCAGCGCTACAGGCTGGGGGAAGAGTGGTTAGAAAGCGGCCCGGTGGAAAGAGACCTGGGGGTGCTGATCAACAGCCCGCTAAACATGAGCCAGCAGTGTGCCCAGGTGCCCAAGAAGGCCAATGGCATCCTGGCCTCTATTAAGAACAGCGTAGCCAGCCGGTCTAGGGAAGTGATCGTCCCTCTGTACTCAGCACTGGTGAGGCCGCACCTTGAATACTGTGTCCAGTTCTGGGCCCCGCACTTCAAGAAAGATGTTGAGGTGTTGGAGTGAGTCCAGAGGAGGGCAACCAAGCTGGTGAAGGGTCTGGAGGGTCTGACCTATGAGAACGGCTGAGGGAGCTGGGGTTGTTTAGTCTGGAGAAGAGGAGGCTCAGAGGTGACCTTATTGCAGTCTACAACTAGCTGAAGGGAGGTTGTAGTGGAGTGGGAGTTGGCCTCTTCTCCCAGGCAACTAGCAATAGAAGAAGAGGACATAGCCCCAAGCTTCACCAGGGGAGGTTCAGGTTGGACATTAGGAAGCATTTCTTCTCAGAAAGGGTTATTAGACATTGGAACGGGCTGCCCAGGGAGGTGGTGGAGTCACCATCTCTGGATGTGTTTAAGAAAAGACTGGACATTGGCACTTAGTGCCATGGTCTAGTTGACATGGTGGTGTCAGGGCAATGGTTGGACTCGATGATCCCAGAGGTCTCTTCCAACCTGATTGATTCTGTGTGATTCTGTAAATACAAATATGACACGCCAACAGCCAGGCATCTGTTAACAGACCACATAATGGCAATCCTGATATGAAACATACCATTTAACACATGGTTTACCAGCAGACATATGACCACTACTCTACTAGTACACATTTACTAGTAAGCCAATTTTAGAAAAAAAATTGCAATTTTTCTAAACCTATAAAAATAGGCCCAATGCATTTCCCCTGCTTTTTTTTTTTTTGGCATATTCATCCAGATCTCCTGAATAATCATTCAGACCAAGATACGTAAATGACACTGCTCCAACCGTGATGCCTTTCCTCATCTAAAACCTATGCTTTGAGGTCTCTCATAAGGCAGACCATGATATTCCAACTCACATGACTTTCATCTGGAACAATCTCACTGAAGCGATAAGACTATCATAGATTTTAACCACCGAAGTGCAACATTGTAGTAGGTGAAATTAACCCTACAATTCCCAACAGCAGGGATTTTTTGATATGACGCTGCACAAATGCAAGTAAAAGACTGACTTTCTGAACTTCACTGTTCAGAAACAGTTGCGACATCCATATAGTGCCATCCCATACATGAAGAAGGCACAAACAAAGCCTCTTCTACCCCAAATCACGTTTGGCGTGTTTAGGTTTTTTTAAATACAGAAAAAGGTTCTGTTTTCCTTTTTAGTTTTTAGCCTATGCTAGGTCTCTGTTTCAAGTTTTCACTGAAGGCCAAGAAATGAGAAACTACTTTAAAAAAATCATGCCAGTATCCTACAAATCATGATACTACAGAACATGGGGCTTACAATATTTTCAACATGGTAAGACTTCATAAAGTTTAAGAACTGTCAATCCAGACTCCATGGAGCAGAATAAAACTTATTTTCTCTTTTTAGGTTACAGAATTCAGAATAGTGTTTGGAGAAGGTACAGTTATACCCTCAGCAACCTTAATTCAGAACTGTCAGAGTTTTGTTTATAAGGATTTACATAAAATAGAGGAAACTGCTTAGAAGAATACATCATTGGAAGTCAGTGGATATCTTCCTGTGCTCTATAACTGATAAAAGACTGCTGATATGACATGCTTTAATTTTTGTTAAATTTGATAGATTAAAAATTTGTATTTCTGGTATCAGTAAGGCCAGCTTTATATTTCTCATAAAAGGAATTAAGCATATATTCTTTTTCTCTGGTACATTTAATTTGTACTCAAGCATTGTTAAATCTCAGGAATCCCCACTATGTATCAGGTTGAACTGACTGGTGTTTACCTTAAACGTGGGGAACAGTTACAGGGCCGATACAGCCAACCACCAAGTTGGAGTAAAACGGAAGGAGTTGTCTAAATGCCTTGGGTAGACTGAAGCAGTAGCAAGAGTGGTCCGATGCTCAGGAAAATCAGCCTGATTGATATCTTCAGAAGATTGTTCCTGGGAAGTTAATCACTGTTTAACTTGTTCCCAAACCTTCATAAACGCTTTGGTTCAAATAACAACAGTGAGGTTGGTTCAGGATTTGCTATTGTCGTGTCTCCTACCAAGCCAGATTTTCTAATCTGTGATTATGATCAAAATATTTATATTCTCTACGTTTGTTTTAAGCAAAAGCACCTCAAAACATGGACCAGCTCTGCAACCAAGGTAGAACAGGTCTAAAATGAGACTACTTTTAATCAATGCAAGTTTCCATTAGCTGAAAATCTGGTACATTGCATTTTCTAGTACATGACATTTTATAACACATCAAAGAATTTTTAAGAAAACAACAAAGAAAGTCGGAACCTAAAAGAAAGCTATATGTACAGGTACACTCCAGCAAAAACTGCCTACCTAAGGTCATGTCAAGCACAGCATGTTGCACAACATCTGGAACTTGTGCACAGTGGAACAATGGGTACAGAGTCTTTGGTTTACTTAAAAGACAAGCAGATTACATGTTAGAACAACATTGAAGACTTAGACCTTAAAAGGACCATGTCATAGTGAAACAAAGACAAAGACAATCCAGGAATCCACGGACTCAAGGAGGCGATTTCCACTATGTATCTTTATAATTCAGTTACAGTTCTTTAGCAAGAGATTTTCTGTTTTCATTTTTAAAACAAAAAAATTGGAGCTGCACACAAAAATGGTCTTACAAAAAATAAGTATCATCATCTCACTGCTATTGATTTTCCAGAATCAAAATATCTCCTGTGATCCAAGAAATTCTGGACCTGTATCGGAACTACATTGCAAGAATAGTTCTAATGGTTTAGATGATAGAGTCGTGATAATTAACTGTTGAGCAAGACTGCAAAGATTACTTCTGCTCATTACTCAAGAGGAGAGAGGTCAGTAGTTACCTGGCGTTATCATGTTGTTTGGTCTTTAATACTGTGATATTCTCCTATGGCTTCTAAGAAAAAAGAACAAGACAGATTTGCTTTGTGAATTAAAATAGGCCCAGCTACAACCTTGTAATATCACATTTTGCTTTGCACATTATCAGTATTTTGATTTTGATTTGCAAAAATGAAAAAAGTTGTGAAAACATGATCATCAGTCTTGCAAAATTAGCGTCAGTTTATCTAAAGTGCTAAACTGAGCAATGCCTCAGTGCCCTAAGGATCAGATGATATAACCTTTCTTTTTCCATGAGAGGCTTCAGGGAAGATTTGTCTTCAGACTTCTTACTACAATTTGTCACATAACTTATCAAGAAGGGAGATGGGATGGAGGAGCTGCTGTTGACTACTTCTATCAATATTGCCCTTCTACGTTTAGGCTGGACCAATAAGGCAAGAAAGATTAGGGGATCACACTGCATGTGACCTAACAGCTGCCAAATGACAGAAGACAGCTGCCTCTGTATGCCCATAAAACCTAAACTCTAAGACAGAAATAAAAGATAAAGACACAGATTTTGGAAAGCTCAAAGGGAAAAAAAAAAAACCACAAAGTATTTCAACTATGCATATGTAAATTGGTCACAAGATACTTCAGGACAAAGATAAAAAACCTGTTCATCATTTTAAGTGATTTGCACCTTAAAATCTTCCCTTCTAGAGGAACTACAGAAAAGCTATTCAGAAGTTCATGTTAGAAAATATTCAGAGATAAGTTCAAAAAGCAGAAGTATTTGCATTGTGGAATAATAATGATTGCATGTACTCAGAAGATGGCACCCACAAAGATGTGCATACAGTTCCCTCTATGCTAGATCCAGTGTTTTGCAGGCCAACAGAAGGATGGTCCTGAACCCCACACAATAAGAAGCAACACCTCACCGTATCTCTGGTTTTGCATGCCTCTCCTTCTGTTCAAGTCAGAATATCACCTTGAAGGATTTTTCCTTTCTTCAGTAAAAAGCTAAGCAGTCCACACAGGTCTTAGTGTTTGTAAGTTAACTGTGAGATGTCAGTATAAGATGTATAAAATATTCATTTCTATTAAAGATATTTCTCCTACCATCTCCAGTCTTAATGCTAAAGATTAAATCCAATATCTGAGTCATATATGCTTTCTATGTGTGACATAGTGCAAATAGTATGCTGCCTCTTTAAAAATAAAGATTTTTCTGCTGTTTTGTTTTATTTCAGCACATCAGTAGTAATTGTTTTTCTTTTAAGAGCTTAGCAAATGCATCAAATTTAAAAACATTAAACAGCTTGATGACAAATAAAGAATATGACTTATGGTGGGGAAAAGAAAAAAAAAAAACAACAAAAAGATATTTCAAGGAACCTCTACCTTGTTAATTCAGAAATAATGGAATATTTCTTCAAGAGCACACTTTGTAGAACTACATCCTGTCAGTGCTACTGTGCCCTCAGCTGAATGTACAGTATCTTGTACTCCTATAATGCTCTACAGGCAAGAAATAAAAATTCAAGGTGTATTTCAAAAAAACTTCACAAGCTTCTAAAATATTATCCTTTCTCAACCAATTTTATAAATGGTAATTTGTCTTCTTCACATTCTCTGTTGGCCTTTCTTCCTGCAGTCTTACAACAGCTTGTCAGGTTCACTACAGACAGATGAACAAACATTGAATCCAAAGTAATTTCCACCTATGGAGAGAGACAGAACTCAAGGAGCTGACATCTGACCTATTTTTTTGTGACGCTGTGTTGCAGACCCCTTTAAAAATATGTTCTCTTCTGTCCCCATTCCTTTGAAAAATTGCACTTCTAGTATGCATTAAAAAAAATTTTGGCTTTTTTTTTTGTCAATGGATCAAATTAAACATGCTATCAGAGCATTTCCAAAGCTTCACCACGCCATTTACACTGGCTGTATTCACAACACTCTGTGCATCACATTTAATTAGCAGGAAATCTAAGAAAGATCACAGAGAACCCATTAACTTTAAATTGCTTTCAGAGGTAATTAGAAAGTGTGGCAGCTCCCTTCGCAATATTTTAAAAGAACATTTTAATCCATTTCTGCAAAGGAACAATAACAAAACCAATGAATGAATGAACCTTTTGGTGACATTTAAAAAATTATAAGAAATCTCCTAGCCAGAAAATTAAAATGCTTCACCACCTCTAAGGCTTCCCTAGGTTACTGTAATTATATCTGTTCACAGCAGCTAAGAAGTAAAAAATTACTTTTAGTTGTCATTTTACACTAGCTTCTAGTGATCTGCAAACTACCATCAGAGTACATCTTCACGTTGTGTATTATATTGGCATGTCACAGGCCTCCTTTAGCATATCAATGCAATTTCCAGCTCTCAAAATGGAAAGGAAAATATGCACAATTATTCAAGCAAAAGTCGTCTTCTAACTTAAATACCCACCAGCCCTGGTATGAAAGAATCAAATGAGTTAACTTCTGCACTAACTTAAATGAATGCCATGACACTCATCATTAAGAACCAGAGGCTTTTTTTGCTGCTTTTCTTAAAAAATAGCAGGACTTTTAACATCAGTATCCTTGTTAACTGCAAACTTCATCTACATTTGAAAACTCTGACATCTGTCACATCCTACTTCAAACTGACTGTGAAGCTGATGTTCATCTTACTAACTGTGGAGTGACTTTGAGGTGTATGATATTAAAAATGACACGTCTTCCATGGGTGAGAAGACAAGTTTTTAACAAATAACTGGACAACTGTTGCCTTGCATTTTTTCCTGTTATATACATACAGCCTGCACGGACTAATGAGGAAGTAGGCTTTTCCTTTATCCCATTCTTTCCTCCATTTCTCCTCCCATTCCATACACAGTAGAGAGGGGAGAATCTACTTCAAGAAGGAACTAGGTTCCCAGAGAGCATAACAGACTCCAGCCTGCAGCTTCTAATACTGAGTCATGGATTCATGCTGAACTGGTGGACTGGTTCTGCTACTTCTAGGGAGTCAGTATTCTGAAATGTGCTTTGGTCAGACACTTCCCCTTGTCTCACAAGTCTGCCTGATTCATACAATAGTAGCCAGTCACCAACTATGTTTAGGACTGGAAATTGGGCAGGGTTCAGGAAACAATATGCCAGATGGTTTTCCTCTTTTCACCTCTTCTTCCACTTAGAGGTGTGTGCTATAGGTAAGATTCAGTCTTATAGTTCGAGTCTGCGGTAAAACAAAAGGGTATTTTCTCTTACCTACTCCTAAGTTAGTACTTCGGATCACTGGAGATGGAAGCAAATTCCACTGAAGACTTGTGTCCCATTGGTTAATAGATATTATCAAGTTGCAGACTCATCTCCTTGTTTCTATAACTCAGCATCACTGAGTACTAGATCTGCCTGCACCAAGGCAGAATTTATTAAAGTGCCCCTGGCATTCTTCCTAGAGAAGTATTTTGTGTCTGTTATTACACAGATGAAAAAAACCCCAAACATTCTTTTACAATGCCAGCAATCTATCATGCATAAAGGTCACCTTAAAACATTCACACCTCAAATATATACACACCCAGAAAGGTTAGTGGCAACCAGTAGTTTAAGTGAGGACAACGATTGCCAGGAAAACTGACTGTCTAGATAATAAGCATGAGCTCAATTGCTTTCAATTACTTCAGTACACTCAGCTGATTGACCACAAGGAATCCAATTCTCTTTTTTATTGCTTGCTACATATATATATACACCCACTTCTCAATCAGCATCAAATTATTTCCAACAGATGGCTGAGATTAAATCTGAAACTCACATCTACCATGACCTCAGATATGTATTTCCTCAGAAAACCAACATTTTGTACAGAGACCTTTAAGAGCATTATCAGCAATATTTAACAGACACTGACTTAGCTGAACAACAATTCTTATTGCTGAAAACTAGCTTACAGAACACTACTAATGACTCAGATAACCAAATCTCTCCTTACTTATTTCACTTTTTAAATTTAATCCATGTCTGTACAGCAAAATTTAGGAAGTTCAACAGTATTTCACATAATGAAATTATGCAATAAATTCCTTCTCTCCAAGATATTTATCTGGAAATGCTTTAGCAAGATATCATCAAGACTGATTGTCCTCTGATTTTCATCTTTACAGTCCAAGGAGGAATACTGGCAATGAAATGCCATTAGCTAAGGTTCAATAAAGACAGACACACATAGAATTCAATTATCAGAAAACCAATTAACATTCTCACCTTTTCCTTCAGTATCACTTTTTGCTACTCAAATGAAACATACTGTTATTAAAGTCTAAGAAATGGAGAGTGACAAAAGATTTGAGAAAAATAGGTGCATCTCCCGTTGTGTACCCTAAAAGCACACATTTTCAAGTATTCTGAGACTAATTGAAGTGCTTTTAAATATTTAGCAACTTTTCTCCCATGAAACCTCAAGGGATGACGTGAATAAACAACAGGTAAGATAATTCATCTCTGTTTAGAATGAAAAATGTGGGATTTCTGAATGATCTGATGTCCTAAAAAAGTAGCACAATGTCATTAGTGGTGGAAGCATCTTATTTGATTCTTCTCTTCTGTAAAACGATACCTTCTTACAACTGAAGGGTGCACCACATCTACATTTGTAAAATGTCTTTAGATCACCATGTGGAAGGAGTTGTACAACTGCAGAACACCATCAATACTGTTTCCTACTCTCTCCATAAACAGAGTCACATTAATTACAAAGGACAGTCACAAGGCAACAGACATTATTCATAAACAGAGACTTCAGCATTACATAATTGGCAAACATTTCTCTTCCTTAAGAATTATGATGGTACAAAAAAAATGCCCATTTTAGCAATACACACAGTGCTACAGATACAGAAATAAAACCTAAGGAGCTTGTATAGAACTTACTGAGCTACTGAAGTTACGTTCTGGGAAATGTAAGCTTTCTTAGTTTTTCTGAATGCTATATTTAGCTACCAAACAGACACAAAGAATTTCAAGGGTTTAAAGCTTAAAGGTGAGAGGCAAGCAGTATGTTGGGCATTAAAGCTAATGCCAACTTTCTGGAAGTAGTTCAGGGAAAAGGTTTTTCTGTTGTCCAGCCTACCCAAAAGTTACTTGGCTGCTTTGCACTACAAAACACAGAAAAACGGAGATCACAGGACTGTTGCTTAGAAGTACAGTATAGTTCCAAACAACATTTTTAGTAAAGTTAATTCACACTTTTGCCTGAATGAGACACTGGTACCATATGTATTTTTGTTACAGCCAGCCTCCACTTTTAGTGAGTCATTCACAAGAAAAAAAAAAAAACAAAACAATTTCACTATAACTATGAAAGCTGACTACATTTTGCATGTGCTGGGATGACCGCAGTTTCCCCACCATCGATGAGTAATTGAAATTCTGCCTGCACCAGTCACTTAGTAAAACCTTTCAAATACAAAGTTGGTGAGAAAAGGACACAGTGATACGACACTGCTGAAGACACTCATTATGTAAGCATCCTTACAGCAAGGTCTGAATGGCAGATTTTATCTGTCCAGACGTAGAAGAATTTGATGCAGCATGACCTTGCATCATTGTTTGTCCAGAGAATTTCCAGAGGATGATTATATACTACAGCTACCCCCTCCCTTTCCAAATACAAGAGGGAGGTGAAACAATACAAATAACTTTGTGGGTAGAATCTTCTTCCACTACTGTGAATCTTGGTGAGTCAAGTTGGTGTAAGTCCCTACATCCTTCAATTTACCAAGGTGAAATAGGCCCTTTGCATGTAAACTGTGCCATGATTTCCTGTTGTAAAAACTACACAGAAGGAAGTTGGCTGACTGGCAGTTGCTATAGATGTGGAAAATATACTGAATTCAACCTTAGGCATTTGCAATCTTACAATAAACTTCTATTAAGTGTCAGATTATTTTGTGGAAAGGAAGTATCATTATGAGAAACCTTTTACAATATCATCAATGCAAATCTGTGGAGGCCCCTTCCAAAGTCAAAACAAATCTATGTCAATGCAACTCTATGGAGGGCACATTATCTTATCATCGTGACACAAAATGAAATACCAGAACAGGGCTGTGGAGTCCATGGTACAACGTCACAATGGAGTATGTCTGAATGAGTTACGTTGCCACTGCTTTAACAGAAAGTATTTTAGGTATTTTCTTTCTGCATTATCCAGCTTTGGGTCTCAGTCATTAGCAGCTAGGCCCAAAACAAGAATGGAATTCTTTGTCCTGTTCTTCTTTTTTCAAAGTGTTTCCAACTCGTCTTTCACACTGTTCTTTCCTTCATTCAAGTGTTGTTTGTAACACTTAAGCCTGTGGACCCCAAAAGTATTTTATGGCCATTTTATTCATGCCCTTAAAAGTGGGGGCCTGGATACCTGTCCCACCTATTTAGACTCACAATTTACATAATCAACATGCATATATCAGATGTTTACATCCCCTGAACAGCTAGACAAATCCTCAGAGGATTTCAGACATAAAGAATCACCACTGGGAAGTGGTTAAACTCTCAATTTAGACCAAGCTTCTGATTTAGACCTTAAACTAGGCGGGATTAACTTCGATTCTGCAATCTAAATGGATAAGAAAGAAAAGGTATAACCAGTCCTATTTTACAGATAAGTAACTGACAGATGTGCCCCTTCTAAACAGTTATATGCCCCCTCTTGAACTACCTTTTTGCAGTGCTTCAGACTTAGGATTCGCTGTTCAGTATTTCTTTATATCAGCCTTTTTTAAAAAAAATATTTAAATGAAATGGAAAGTTTTCTAACAAGTATTCTATAGCTTGTATATGTAGAGTTGAAACAGCTGGTTTGTGCAGTCAACAATTAGTCCGTTTCTGTGGGATTGTCTTAAACTAATTAAGTCTGTATCATAAACTTGTTCTCTTGGAAAACTGATTACAATTAAAAAAAAACAAAACAATCTACTTATAATATATTCAAATAGGATCATGTTTTCTAGCACCCAGGCTTCAGAAATGCATGCCCATATTGGAAAAATGATCACCAGGTGTCTGAATTAATTGCCAGATCAATTAAGAGGAAAGCATCCAACAGCCAGTCACATGTGTTTCTCTAGGATAAAAGAACAACTACAAATTAATTTAACTCTTTTACTGAAGAATAATGACACCTCAGACTTGTTCAGCAGGCATTGGTGTAAAACCTTGTTTGTTTTTCCTTAAAAAAAAAACGGGCCAAACCATAAGTTCTAGCTCCAGCTGAAACCCAAAAGAATACAGTAATATACATTCTTATTTTTTCTCCCAACAGCAAAATTTGAAAAATGCTACAGAGTACTTTAGAGTGCTCCACACATTAATCAGTACCTACTCTTAAACATCTTACACGCTCATCACTAGTTTTGATCTGTGACTGGAAACATGTACGTTTTCCAATTTAAGAGGAAAAAACCAAACACCTCCAGATGAGGCCTAGATGAAGTATCAATACTTTGCACATGTAAAAATGACTCTGCATCAGTTTAGGCTCAGTTAAAAGCTGAGAGTCATGGTAAACTTTTTGAGAAACCTAGAATGAACCTCAGATCCAAGACAAAGTTTAAGACCATAAAGAAAGACTCAGAGAATCTTTGCGTAGCATCCTCCATTCCTGATATCAGTAGCAGGACACACAAATCCTTTCCAAATATCTTTTCTTTATTTAATCTTCTAGATTCCTATGCATGCTCTCTCATATTCAAGTCAGAAGGCTTAAAGTCCTTGAGATGGGGGAGAATCAGAATTCTGTGCTCTGACAGTTGCTAACATATTGCAAAGTCCATACGGGAAAAGTTACCTACAGAACTGATTGCCTTCCTTCAGGAAGAACTCAACAGAAATGAGGGCATCTACACAATAAATTCCCAAATCCCAGCTCTGGAACACTATGAGACCACAAATAACCACAAACTTTCGAAAGAACACGGAAACATTTTTTTCCATCACAATGTCTGAAGTCACATAAAACAATACCAAAAGGAAAAGGACTAGAAACACTACTAGTAATAGGTCACATTCTAATCTTTTCTTCACCATGACCAAAACACATGCAAAAGAACAGTGAAATAATTTCTTGAAGTCTTAATTGCAAACACTGAGTTGAAAACCTACTTTTTTTTAAATTTCTGTATAATCAGCATGTTGAGGAATGGTAAGTTATTGCTTAACATTCATAACTATTCAGTGCCATGGCAAGTGCACTCTAATACAATTTATACTTGCTTTCATAGAACTTTCGAACAATTTGCATTTATCACAATATTCAAAGCAAACAAGCAGTTTTCAAGCAATGTTCTTTGAAGTAACACTAATCTGTAACTTGAATTTGATGTTTATACACAGGCATGACATTGGTTTATTTGGAGGACAGCACGAGTTCAAAAACTGTTAGTTCTAATTATTTTGTGTAATTAATATTTTGCAGGTTATCTTCCACAAAGATAAGAACATTGCTGACTAAAACCCTGAGAGCACTGACTCTGGCACTGTTCTGATCCCTACTCAAAGAGCTATCCTGTATTATTCTCCATGTGGACATTAAATAGATGCAAGATAATGCTGCAGCTCTACAACAGATTTTCTCTTGTCTTGAACACATTTATTTTGTAGTTTAGCTGGCTGACAGACAATTTATAAAATAAGGAATAAACATGAATAAATTAGACTGGAAAGTATGGCACAGTACACATAATTATTTTTTTGCACAATGTGGTCAAGGTCTTCCCAGCAATCATTAGAGAAGCTTTTCTAGAATAGCTAAATACATTAGCTTACACTTCCCATACAAATTTTGGAGTTGAAAATTTTATTTTGAGCTCTTTGGTTCACCTTATGTCCTGTGTAACTGATAGCTCATTCCAGCTCTGTCTTATTTTAATACCATCTACACAGCTGCATGCTACACAACCCAACAAAAATCCACCTCAGACAGAAAACTCTCATATCTTTTCATGTTTTTCATTGCCTACATATTGATTTTTCAAGAGTATTGTGCTATTTATACTTAATAATGCAGTAAGAATCTAATGATTCGGTTTCAAAGATGCTGAGAGCTTGCAATTCTCTTTTATAACAATCTGTTGATGTCCAGCACTTATAAACGCAAAACCCAGGACTTCGATGGAAGGCACTTAATTCCTTAAACCAATAACAAAACCCACTGGGGTTTCATTGGAAGTGAATTTTCAAAGGGCAAAGTAATTCTGAAACTTAGTTCTTGCCACCAGTCATGCAGCTACTTCTGAAAAATTACAATTCCTTGCATCTAAATTCTAAAAAGTTCTCTATAAATCAATATGGATTTAGTATTTAAATGACAGGCATGCACAACTGAACAAGGAAAAAGTGCAAACTTCAATGTAGAAACAAACACATATGTCAACCAGCACGTACAGTGCAGATTTCACTATGCAATCTGCCTCTCCCATAGGAGAAAATAGATAAGAAATTGAAAACCAGCAACTGGTGAAAAGTAATTATACTGCAACTGACAAAACGTTTGGAGTGACTAATGGTTGCCGACAAGTCCCTCTGAAAAGAATTTCAATAACTCGCAACCAGAGATCCCCACCGAACACAGTACTATCCGCGTCTATGATGTCTCTCTCTTGTTACTGTTTTTTTGATTGAATTCAAATACTCTTGAGTATTATACCAGGGCCAAGTTCTTTATTGATTTCAGAAGATTTTGGACCTAGGCCATATAGTATAATAAAATAGAATAAATGGGTCAAGATGATAATAAAAGAAATTAAGATTAGCTCTTTATGTTGTCATGGATCCTTCAGATTTAGAATTTGATTCTGCTTTCATCTGTAATAAATGCTTTTTCAACAGAGAATTCCAAACTCAACACACACAACAGCAGATGTAAAAGCAGATGAAGTATCCACAAGAACTTAACCTGCACAGCAGCCATCTGTCTCAGAAGTATAGATATATTTTTCAAACATAGTCTTCTGTTTCTCATTCAGTTGAGATCAGATTCTCAGCTTCATGTGGATCACCTTTTGGTCTTTTTTCTATATTTAAAATTGCTCCTACTGAACTGCTTACATTTAAATTAGCAAGTAATGAGGACTAATAAAGAAGAGATCTGCAGAGAGAAGCAGTTGGTGCTGAGGGCCCAGTGCCCACACTATATGTGTTTTAAGGGGTTTTACTTCAAAAAGCTTTGGTCTGGTAACTTGGATGAATTATAACCTGTAGCTGGAATGCATTAACTATGTTTCGGAGTGTTTTCTCCAGTTTAATTTCATTTGAGAGGAATCCAGTTCATGCACACTGAGACCATGCCACAATGTGAACCAAGGCACTGGAAGTAGGAAAAATCATGAGATTTAATTCAAAAGCACACTCTTGATTCAAACTGAAATCCTAATAGAGAGATCTTTACAGAGGAATGTCCATTTTATAATCTGTCAGGAACTGTACATAAATGGAAGTAAACTCACTTGAAGACTGTATAGGTGAAAGCCAAGGAGGGGCTTTGCCAGGGGGAGCTTTTTGGAGAGGAAGGATAGAGAAGGGCAGTTAGATCACAGCCTTGGAGATGTCATCTGATAATTTTTTCAACTTGTCCTGGCTCACAAACTACAATGTGGCAAACTCACCCTGTGCAAGTGACAACTGCTTTATCTGTTGTGCCTAAGATAGATTGGACGACATTAATAAGACATAGCCAACATTGAAATCATTGACACTCCACTTACTGAAAGGTTTCTGGAAAGGACAAAAAGCTGTTCACTAATGCACTGGCAAAGACAAGATAAACATAGCATTCATCTTTTCTCATGGAAAACTCTTCACAAGTTACGTGCTATTTTCCAACCACAAAATATTACCACACAAGCTCTAAAGGAAAAAGCAACCTCTAGGCAAGAAGAATGACATTTTAATACTTCCTTGGAACAAATGAAATCCCGTTGAATACAAAACCAGAAGAACTGCTATATCAGACCAAGACAATAATCCACCCAGTCTGTTATTCTGCTTCCAAAAAAGGCTAATTGTAGCTTTTGAGGGTAGCTCAGGTTCCCCATTAACTGAACAGTTCTGTACAAGTCTGAGGAATAATTTTTAGCCTAACTGCAGCATGACTGTGAAGTCTAAATGTAGCAAGCGCATGTGATCACAACAGGACAGCTCTGGTTTTTATTTCATTTAACATAAGTACGAATACCAGTTTTATCCTGCAATGTGATCATGTCCCACAAACCTAAAGAAATGGCATAAGTCAATATTTGCCACAGATACGTCTGAAGAAGCAGAGACACCGCAGAAAGTTGCCTTGCCATTCAGGATTTTTTTTCTCTTCATCGTTCCCAAATCTGCTTGCCTGCAAAACTGTGAAACGCTAAAGACTTCTTTTATTCTTCCCAACCGTTCTTCCCTAATTTCCATTTAGGGCCATATTCCCATAGGGACCCCCATAGCTGACCCATAGGGAACAGCACTTACTCCTGGGAATAATGGCATTATCGTAACTATAATCACTCACGTAAGTTCTATCAAATATGAAGAGCAATTATGCACCCACAGAATGCATGAAGTTTTTCACAATAGTGTAAACATTTATTAAAAATTAACTGTTAAATCCTTGGAAATAAAAAGTATTTATGAAACATATTTGTTAAGATATTTTCTATCATGCATAGAAGTTTTAAATTCCTTTCTTATTAATGACAGAAAAAGATTTGCTTATAGTTTTTATGTGTGCACCCTCCTGAATACATGCATATGTGTGTCTGTAAGTGAGTAAATAAACCTACTACATGCACATAGGTTATCTGAAAATAAAGTTCTTTATGCAATTTATTCTTCCTCTGATGTGGAATAGCTCTATTCACCAGCACCTTTCCAGTGCTGATATTTCCTCAATATTGGCATCTCTCCTGCTCACTGCTGTTATTCACTAGTGCGACTTGCGATAGTGGTCCTCGTGGTAAGGACAGAGTCCTACTAGAAACAAGATCAAATCCACCAGAAAATTTCACATGCACTGTACAGTAGTCAGATGGCCATTAGTGATTTGGCCTGTCCAACAAAAAGGTCTTGGTTCCATTTCCAGTACCATGAACTTCTTATCTTCCCATTGCTTTACTGTGCAATATTTTCCAGAATTCTACATAAGAAAGCTTTGCACTTATGTCATGAGTGTATACAGAATGGAGTGTTCTTCTGGGTGTACTAGTCTCAACAGGTAAAAATTACGGACTTCTAGCTTTAAAAGAAAAACATTATTTTTATATATACTTCATCTTTAACCTCAAATTCAAAAAAAGTCATAGGTTTTCCTGATAAACATCAGCACTGTTCCTCACCCCTTTTTGTCCACCTAGTTATGAGTGCATTCATCACTCGATATGTACGGTGTCATTTTTTCCTAGCCCTATCAGTTTTGCTAGGTTATTTTTCCCCTCACTTACTCTTCCTTAATTTTATTTTTTTCGGTTCCTTTTTCTGTGCTCTGCATCTTCTTCCTCCTTTTTCCTGTTCTGATGCATTTTTAGTGCTTCTCTTTTCTTTCAATCCCCGAGTTATCAGGAACTTTTCCTGCCTGATTTCAGAAGCTTTCAGATCTTTTTCTCCCTGCTCTGCTCTAGTGTCCTCATCTCTTTCTTGACGCTGCTTTTCTTCACACTACTGCTCTTCAAACATTACAGTATCTTTCAGCACTTGAGCAAGGTGGCCAACAATCATGTCACCAGACTGAAGACTGAATAAATTTAAGCAATCTCAGTAGACCAAAACAAACCATGTACTGCAATGTATTTGCTAATCAGTTTAAATCCAAAAGAACTGTTTAGCATTCAGAAACAAGAACCCATCTTCCCAAAATTTGAACAACTGATATAAAAATCTTAGGCAACCATCTGAATATTATTCAGAGAGTCTGAAAAGTAGTTTGCAGCTTTCCTACAACATGCCAACCCCTAGCCTTCAGTGAAAACAACACTGTGAAATAGTAAAAGCAACCTCTTCAACATCCACTGAAGTCTAGTAGGAAACATAAGGTCTATTGTCACCTCAAATATATGGTATTTTGCCTGAATTAGAGTACATAATAGCTGTGTATTAACTCTCTACAAATGAAGCAGTTTGACTGTATTCTTTTGAGGGCCTACAGGGATTAGTCCAATATTGCCCACTTTTTAATTATGTCTAAAAATACATATTTGCTTACTTAGCCAGCTTCCACATGTATTTTCCTAAATGTATAAAATGGCTGTGGTGCTGCAGTACAACGTCGTGCGACCACGCTGTGTCTTGGGGTGCATTCATCAAATTACAAAGGCACTGCAATCAGACAGAGACCAAGCCAAGTCACCCCAGGCAGGGAAGTTTCAGGGGAAAGTAGTCTTGACAGAAGATATATTTTAATAGGCTGTATTTAACAAACAAGACTGAATCTTATTTTGTGTTTTCAGAATTTAAAATCTGTTTCTCTTAGGGATTTTTGGCTGTACATGCTCATTACATTTTCTTAGCACCTGATCCAAACAGAAATGCACAGCTCCTTCTGCCAACAGGTATCTCAAACCCTAGTGAGATAAAGGAATTTTTATACCTCTTGACCATAATAGCTTTTACTTTCATACCTTTCAACCTGACATGGTCATAGTATGAGGTGTAGAAAAATGTAGGACAGAAAAAAAAAAAATACCAGTGTAGAAAGTTTCACATGAACCAAGAAGAATTTCTTGATAGCATTAGTAAGTGTATCTAACCCAAACATCTTGACTCTACATTTCCAGTGCAAATAATTTATAACAGTCCAAGGAAGCTAGTTGGAAATACTGTGAAGGAGATAAAAATCTCAGTATAAAACAAAGGGGCAATCACTGCTTAAGATAGACAGATCATCATGTTCTATCCATAGTCCCTAGTTTATAACCGCAAGGTTAAATGCCAAGCATACATATTGCCCATTTATTCCTGAATTCTGCTGCAGTACTAACAATGAGAAAAATATTTTGCTAAGAATATATTATACTTTGAGATCTTACATATATATGTATTCAACTCAGAAAGCCACCATATCCATAGTACATCTCTATGCTCTAGCCAGTCACTGGTTCAAGAGTAAGTCTTCCTATTTTTTAAAAAATTATTTTAACTCTTGTACCAAATTGCTGATATCCTAAAATCCACACACATACTCTGCAAAAACATCACTTTTTAGACTGTCATATAAGTTGCACCAGTCCTATATTCATACAAATACATAATTTCCAAAATTACATATAGCTATATATGCTGTGTATTCTTTTCTTTTGAGGGGGAAAGTGCAGGCTTTTTTTTTTTGATATCAATTACCTAAATCATACTAAGACAAACTTAAAAAAATGTACAGAGCAATTGAATTGCATCATACCTTAACTTAAATCTATGATGGCATCCAACGTTTCCCTGATATAAGCCAGTTATGTGCCAGGAGTTTAAACAGCACTAGTCCAAGCACTACAGAGGTATTCAAGTGACAGAAAGCCAGCTAAAAGAACAAACAAAAAGCTGATACACAGGATCTTCACTAAGGAATATCTGAAATACACAACTAAGGCTTATGGAACAAAATTTCAATTCTTATTACACACCCATAGTATTACCTGGAAGTCTCCTTACAGTCTCTGTCAGTATGTTCTGTTTGGTTTGGGTGTTTTGTTTTTTTGTTTTGGTTTTTTTTTGTATGTTTTTTTGTTTTGTTTTGTTTTTGTTATTTTTGGGGGGTTTTTTTGTTGTTGTTGTTTTTTTGGTTTTTTTATATTTTAGTCAGCAATCTCTCTTCTACCAGGCAGCTATAGATGACTTTATAAAAGCTCCAGAAGCTCAGCTGTTACAAATTAGCATAAGTGAACCAATTTTAAAGGAGCCATGCTGATTTACACCAGATCAGTATTTGACTTTTGACAGCATTGATTGTTTTTTTTAATGTTTTACTTATAATATGGCAGTTAAATTTGCACATAAGCTTCATAAAAAAAATAGTATTTTAGGCGTGAGGAGGCAAAGGAGCCCAAGAAAGACAAAATATGTCTTGTATGTAACAGTTGGTATTAATCTCAAGCAGTAAACTAGGTGAGATGCATGATACCATTACAGTATGCCATAAGACTGTATGGAGATTAGTATCAAAGGTCCAAGGGTATGATTGCTATAAGACTCCAGTTGAGTAAGACAAACAATGAGTAGGTTTGAACAGCACAGGACAGTACAGCAAAGTATTCCATTTCTACACTATAATGAAACTGGATTATTGTCTCCATTTAACCCACAACCAGGGCTAAACAATAACCAGTTGTACTATCACCCAATCTCCACTCCCCAACTGAGAAAGGCAATTGGGAAAAAGAGGGAGACTCACAGGTTAAAATTTAAACAGATTTAATAAAATAAGAAAACCAATATCAATACTAATACAAAAGACACAAAATTATACTCAGCTCATAGAGTGGTGGAAGTCCTTCCAGGAATAGCAACCATTGAGAAAATAAGGAGGAAGAAGAGAGCAGAGCAAAGAGCCCCCTCTCCCCACTAGCTTTCCCATTTATAGTGAACCTGGCATTAATGTTATAGAATACACCTGTGGGCCAGCCTGGGTCAGCTGCCCTGGCTTTCACTGCTCATGGCCTTGATCACCAAACCACAGCTGGCCACAGTCTGAAACAAAATGTAACAGAAAATTGATTCTATAGATTTTATCCCTGCAAAACCAGGACAATTATTAAAGTAAATATTAACAAAGACTTGAATTCTTATAGTTTTGTCAATTTATCTGTTCATTGTTCTGCAGCCTGCAAATGGATGAAACTCAACTCTTGAATCATAAGGACAAATCCTGATCCCACTGAAGTTAAACAGAATCATGCTCCAGGAGAAAGAAACATTGATGTCAGGAAAGAACAAATTGAACTAGCTAACATCCATCTCTGTACGTGTGTTTCTATTGTGTTATGTGCTACAGTTTTAAACAGGTGTTTCTTGGGCCTGTTTTTAATGAAATTGTTCTATGGGAGAATTCCCTTTATTTAGCAAAGAAATTACAGTGATATCTAGTGTCCCTGTACCTTGATATATAACCATAACATAACCACACATGTCCACAATATAGCATTATTCCACAGCTTTGTTCCTGTCTTTCTTTCCTCTACTTATTGCAAAATCATCCACTTTTCACAAAACAACTGACCATTGTGAGATCTTTCCATCACCATATCGAGCTGTGTGCCATCAACAGCTACACTGTTGAGGATATGATGAAGTGGAACGCCCCTTTATGAGAAATTTTAGGCAGAGCTCCCACATCAGTGATTACTTGTTTACTGAACCCTAATCATTGTTTGAAAATTACCACTTCAACCATTCAGAGATAAGCCTAGAATGCTGTGCTGGAAAGGGCTTTCATAACCTCTTTTACAAGGGGAATACATTTGAGAATATCTTTGGGGAATACTTAAGAAACAATGGAAATTCTAACTAGATCATATTATACATTTCTAAAATTAGAAACGTTTAGTCTTTTCCCAAAGGGCCTTGATACATGCAGTAACAGTGATTACTAGCATTTCAGATGCAGGCAGCTGGGGAAAGGAGGAAATTTATTTCCACAGCTTTGCAAAAGACACAATTCAGAATACCAAATTTGAATGGGATCAAGATCAGACTTCTGACTCCAGTCAAAGGGGTCATCTAATTCATTCTCCTGTCCTGTAATATAACGTGTTATTCCAACACCATTAGCAGCTAGATGTTTGTTCAGTCAGTTCCTAAAGCTCTGAAGATCCAGATCCATTATCTTTTCAATAGTTTTCACTACCTATATTATCACACAAGTTTTCTAACTTCTAATCTGAATGTTCCTTGCTGAAGTTTAAGCCCATTATTTCTTGTCCTATCAAAGACAGACAAAGAAAAAGAAGATTTTTACATTCTTTGAGAGTTTTACATTTTAGAAAACCATTATAATTTTGGTTCATAGTTTTGCTTTTTCAAAGTAATCCCTTTGTTAAATCTTTCTTTGCTGGTGATGTTTTCTAGATCTGGAATCACTCTCAAGGCTTTATGTCCTGGTTTGGCTCAAACCAGGCCAATTTTCCTTTCAGTGATTTTTACTTTCAGCTATGTCTCTTCTAAGTAACTGCACTTTCTGAAACTAACTGCATGTTTTGCAGACAGTGTCTGCTTCCAGGACTGATAACGCTCGAAGTTTGTAGTTATCACTGAGGCACCGGTAGGGATGTTATTCAGAAAGGCTCTTGCTGTACTTGTTCTTAGAGAAACCAAGGTCACTGCTAAATTCCTCACTGCTTACGAGTGAAGAGCCGAAGGGGGGTCGCACCTGCAGGGAGGAGCGGACAGGGCAGGTGACCCAAAATTGACCAACGAAGGTATTCCATCCCATACACGTCATTCTCAGTATAAAACGGGGGGATCACGAGGGTCTCGCTCTCTTGCCCCTTCGGCCTTCCTTCCTGCTGCCGCCTTCCCTTGCTTCTTCTGCTGTGTTTGGGTGCTGCTGCTGCTTCGGGCTGCTTCTGCGGCTTGAGCTTTTGGCCAGTGTCCAAGGAGGACTCTGTCCCTTTTCCTGCTGCCCCCGATCCCGATCCATGCATCCCTGAATCCAGCTCTCGACAGTCGCTGGGCCCATCCTGGGCCTTCCTGGAGCCTGCCCTGCAGTGCCGGTGGTGACGTGGCCTACATCGGGGTAGCTTGATCTTGGTTTTGTATATATTTGTATATATTTGATTATTCCAATATTATTATTACACTCTTTTTCATTATTATAGTTTATTAAAACTGTTTTACCTTTCCAACCTGTAAGTCTCTCTCCCTTTTCCCTTTCCCTTTCCCTTCGGGTGGGGGGGGAGGGTTAACAGAGAGCATCTGCCACAGGTTTAATAGCCGGCCCAGCTTTAAACCGTGACACTTTAGAAAAGTGGTTCAGAATTCCGAATTGAAATTGGGTGACCAGAACTGTAATTTCTTGTGTTATAAACAAACAAAACTAAAATCAACTAAAAAAAAAAAACCCCACAAACAACTAAACTTCATGGTCAATACTTCCTACTTCACAGGCATACTATGGTGACAGCTTTGCATCTAAAACAGTAATTGAAAAGCAAATATACAAAAGCTAAAATATCCTGAAATACATAATGATAGAACTAGCAGAGTTAACAAGCCAGTACAAAGCTGCCTAAAGTAAAGTCAGAATTAATTACTGGTTACAAAAAGTCTTGTTGACAGCATTTAATGCTGGCCCCTTGAATTATGAGAAGCATGCCTTTAGGGCAGAATGCATGTAATGCTTGAAAGTCAGGAGTACACTTCCAGTTGGCAGTTTTAATAGCACACTTCCAAGCTGTGCTCATTTTTATGTTGTTAGTAAGCAACTTCTTGAGGAAATCACATTGCAGTCAATGTGCTTGGGTAGGAATTTGTTCTTGTCCACATCAGTTGGCAGAATAGCAAGTGTACTAGAGCTGGCCCTGTGGTTCAGCTTAATGCCAATGAGAAAGTGGGCCTTCCTTGTTTTAACTACACCTTTGGAAGGAATTCGGATACAAAACCCAAAACATGCTTGATTTGAATACAGCAGCAACTTAGATATAGCCAAGATTCCGCAACAGTGCCTGGGAAACAGCAATTTTAGAACATGGTACATAGGAAAGAGATGTCAAGTTTGAGTTATACAGTTTGCAAGAGGGATTCATTAATCTAGTCATGATAGACAGAGTTTCTCCATGATTCTGCTGGATGACAACATGATGAACCTAGAATATACAAAGAATGTTACTACTGGTACTAATCCTGAATCACGTAGCTGAGAAGCGAAGTGATGTGACCCATCAGAATAGCACACTTCCTCATCAGCCTTTCTCCCCTTCCAGATTTAGTATAGGCATTGGAAGATGTTGAGTCATTACTTGCAATTATTACTACCCTTTTCTCATTGCACCTCTGTTTAACTTTTTTCAGAAAGAAAAGATACAAATCTTGTCTGTGAGCAGCTCTGTAGAAAACACTACTCAAAATTAAATGTTATCGCTAATTGTACATAAAGCTGAGATTAAAAGGTGTTTGCACCACACAATTACACATCAAAGCAACCACTATTTGCAGATGTAAACAGTAGAGTCTGATAACACTTTCAAACAAAAATTGTTAGGCAGTAAACCCATTCAGGTTTTGCATGTAGATATACTCAATTGGTTGACATTAACCATACACAAATAGAAAGAGAGAGCACAGTATTGATACAGCATCACCCTCTTATACTGACCCATGTAAATAGTCCTCTCTCATCTTCATTCAAAGGTAGCATCTCATTTTAAACGGCATGTCTGTAGTATATCACACAGGGATTTTCCAAAGTGTTTGAAAAGTCTCAGCATCTCAATCTTTTGTAAACCAGAAAGAGCATGGGATGGAGACACAGAGGGGTATGAAACCACAGTTCAGAAACTTTCAGGATGCTTCAATCAGAAGCTGCCTGCTGTGTCCTAAATGACAGTCCCCTGAGGCATGTTAATGACACTGTGCTACTTTAATAAAAGAGTTTTTTTAATGCATCCTTTCTCTATGCAAGTAGAGTGTCTAGGTCTCACAGACAGCAAGCAGTAGTTGTCTGGCTTAAAATTCCTGTTTAGCTGGACTGCATTTCACAGATGTTTTTTTGTGGGCACTACTTTCAGAGCACACAGTACCAGGTTAAAAATCACAGCTTCTTTAGAAATCTGACAATATTTTGTCACCCCAATGTGGACCATGTTTTCAGGGCACAAAACATGGGAAAGAAACAGTCAGTTCATGTATATTCCTAGATTTTTCTACCAGAGATACTCTATTCTGCACTTAGCAGGTATGCCAATGCCACTGAAATCTGCATCTCCTCACAATTGACTAAGTGACACTGCCCTGGAGGCTTCACATGTTGTATTCTAGTTGACTAACAAATGCTGTCTTGTTTTTGGAGAAGCTGCCTGCAGCACTGCAATTGCTTCTGGTTGCATTATATTTTAGGGAAATTCTCCTTCAGGAATTTTAACTAACTGTTGGAGCCACAGGGTTAAAAAGCCTAGTCTCAGAGCTGGGGTGGTGGGGGGCGGGGGGGGGGGGGGAGAAAGAAAAAAAAAACACAACAATATGAATCACGTTTAAAAAGAATCTATAGCTAGTACTGGTATTAAAGGTTTCTGTTCCTTCTCATGCGAGCAACCTTTTTTCCTGCATATGTTGCAATCTGAAGAGAGGCTTATCCTTGAGAGCTTTATTAGACCACTAAAATTTCTCAGTGATAAGACGCTTTCTTTCCTTTAGCCCCTTTAGTCCCTTCTTGCTCTCATCAAAATGTTTCTCTTGCCATAAAAAATTAAACATGGAGCCATAGAAACAGGGGAATTAAATAGTATGTAGGGCCTTCATTGTACTGTCTACATCCTCAGATGGAAAAACTTGAAGCAGACAAATAGACAGGACAACTTGAAGGAGCTCTGTTTTCCCAAACATCCCTTCCTCTGAAAGGATTTCCTTTCTTAAAGGTTTATTCTTCTGCAAATATTTCTCTGATCTTCCTTTGAGTGCACCCTCCAATTAGTCATATTAATAAATAAGATAGTATTTATCGATAAGAAATAAGTATAATCCCTATTCTTTTGATATAAAACATTTCTATGAAAGAATCCTTCTCATTTTCAGCTGAATATCAAAGTGTGTGGGGTTTACTTTTGATTTTTGTGCCAAGTAAGGTATAAGCATTTTGTTAAATAAATGCTAAGGAAAAGAAGTAAAGCAACTCAAAAATCAGTCTTGAAGTGACTCAGCTGAACGATGAGCTACATACAGTTTATTCCAAGAGAAAAATGCTGTGAGTTTGGGAAGAAAACTAGTTCAGCATTTGGAAGATAGAGTGTAAAAATATAAAATGAGCTAAACACTGAAGTTTAATTTGCATTATTGTTGTTATTACTATTAATGTGATTATTATTATACAGCTGTTATCAGAAGGCAGAGGGATAATGTTCATAACCTTCCTTTGTCAGTTTAAAGGTTTTCCAGTTTTGCTGTATTTTCTTAACAAGTGCATTAATATTGTTGTTTTTAAATAGTAAAGACTATACTTTATATATTCCCAAAGCATTCTTATTCTTAAGGGTTTTTTTAATCCAATTTAGCACAGACAAAAATGTCAAGACTATTCCTTTCCATGAAAAAACATAACTTATTCTCTTGATACTACCTCATTTGTTTTTAAACTGCTTCAGGCTGGTAAAAACTGAGGAAGTCTGTTTCATAAATATTTTAAAAATAAGGTTCAGGTGCAAGTAATTTCTAATTTTAGAACATATACATACAGCAACACATATGTATGAATAAATGGCATATGGATTCAATGTATAGTTAGCATCTTATTCAAAGTCATTTTTGTTTAGCATGTGCTAAACAAATTCTGCTGGGTAGAACAATTTTCATACTTATGGAGAGTAATCTCCAACAAATTAGAAGAAAAAGAGACTGAAACAAGAGACGCTCCCATCCTTCCCAACAGTAGTCTTATAATGAGCTAAACTTTTTTCTTCTGATACTTAAATTGGGTCTTCTGGGTTTATTAACCTTCTCCACTCAGCTTCCAGTACACCTGCAAATACTGCCGCCTCCATCTGCTGTTTAAAGTCACCCAGCTATATCCCTATGGATTTATTTTTTTTTTTTTGTAACATCCTTTTGAAGTCTTGCTGCTTCTCTCAATTAAGTTCATTCTGAAGACTTCATTGAGTTCAAAGTGAGTAGGGACAGGTTACCATCTGATTATAAAATAATTAGTTCTCATCACTAGATACACCACCTTTTGTTAATGTGATGTTATGGGTATTTCCTTGTCATGTGAACCTATCTAGGTAGAGAAAATCACCCTTTCTGGAATGGTAAAGGATAGGTCTCAGTAAATTACTGCTCCTTTTCACTAAAACAGAAACAACTCTAGCACTAGGAAAATAAATTAGTAGAAGCATACTCAGAAAAGATCTGCAAGTTTCAGTGTAGTCTCTAGCCTCTTAAAACAGTATCTGGTCCCTGCTGGGTCACTGTCCCCTAAATGAGCTCCATTCAGCTGTATAGCTTTAGTGCTAGGAAAAGCTTTCAACAAATTCCTGTAATTTATGTTCTTTTCTCTCAGCTCCTGATATAAATCCTATTAGGACAGGTTGACGCCTCTGGCAACAGGCATAGCTGATAAGTTCCACTGGGAAGGTAAATCACCCACCTTGAAACATGTCATGAGTGGATCCCTCCAAAATGAAAATATGTATTTTTATAACAACAACTTCTCTAATATTGGCCAGGCTTTGTAGCCTACAGACTTGAACAAAGGTACTCATAATCTCAACTGCCATACTTGCACCAGTCCATGCAGAACATCTTAGCTATACATTCTACCTAAGACTTCTGTGTCATACTGTTGACCTTAAACTGGTAAGTTGTGAGAATTAACACCCTCCTTAACGAAGAATTTCCAGACTTTATTTATTGCCTCTCATATAGTCAGGGAAATAAAATTAAAATAATTTTTAACAGGAAATACAAAATCTACAAAAGGTCTTTCTGTATTTCAGGACATTGATACAATGTGGCTTTTCACAACAACCACCTGTATGCTTGCACCTTGATGACCTCTGAGTCATTAAAATTTAAGAGGCCTGTACAAAAGGAACATTTATACCTATTGGGTACCCACTACATGTATGAAAAGTATAATAGTAACTTGCCAGCTGCATACCTTACTCTGGAAAATTATCCTCACTATAAAATATTTATTTCTCTATATAGACATAAAGTAATAGAAGTAACAATGCTTGCAAAATGATCTAGTGGAGAGAAGATCAAAATATCAAATACAGTGCCACAGCACAAACAAAAACCTACATAAAAGTTGCCAATATATAGCACTGACACTAGTTAAAAATATTTGTGCAATAGGGACTAAAATGTAAGACTAAAGTTAAGTACTTGATTTCATAGTTTCCATGCAGACATTTTACACCTGTCATCTTGCTGCCCTGGTTGGCAAACTCACAAGGCGCCCCGAACCCCTGCAGGATACTGCTGTGGGAAATACAACCTCAACAGCAACAAACACAGTTCAGCAGGGTTGAAGAGAAATGAGAGCTGAGACACTGTGTGATGGTAGTCTTAAGTTACAATCATGAGAAATAAAAACTATTCATGGAGACAACATCAGAGGTAAGGCAAGTAGGCTGATATAAATAAGTGCATTCTACAGTTACACAGCAGATAAAAGATAGGCTTTGTAAACACTGTAAGTGCATTTATGATTTACTAACCCCTTTGCATTAGTTAATTACCATCTCTATTTTCCAAAGTAAACAGCTTTTTCCTAATGAATTGTGATTCAAGTGAACTAAAATTGTGACTAAAATTAAACTGACAAAATATCTGGTTTTAGACCTTCTGCTGTTCTTGATTTGAATTACAAGCTGCATGTACCTTTTAAGCAGGCTTTACTTCTGAAGCCAAAGTTCTCTCATGTACATACAGTAAGTGTAATGGAAATAATGTATAATTTAAAAAATCGTGAACTTCGGATACACATAGGTCAGTTTCCCAATTGCTACATAAATCAAAATCAAAGTGGACATTCTCACAGATTTTAAGGACTCTAAAAGCAAATTCGAATAGCATTTAATCAAAATGATGTGGGACATGGAAACTAAAGAGCATCTTTCCTTACCAGTCACAGTCCCTGAAAATGCATTCACAACTTGAAGAATAAAATTTATGTATACTTATGTCTCTGTTGTCTGAAAAATAAATCTGTAGTTTATATACAGAGAATAATCTCTCAACAAAGATGCACATTAACTGCCAGCACCAAAGCTCCTGGGAGATTACACTGAACTATTTAAAAGAGGATCAGTTCTTAGAGCTCCTGAACCATATTGGTACTAAAATCAAAGGGAATCATTTCTTCCTAAAATGAAAAATGGGAACCGCCACCATGGTTTTGCCTTTCAAATAAAAGAGGGATATTTATTAAATAAACAAACACAGAGATAGTTCCTCATCAGACTTTAAATCGCGTTCCTCTTCAACTTTTTCTCCTTTTTCCTACTCCATAAAAAATGTGTAAATTCAGCTTGCACTTCATGCTATTTGCCAGACAAAAATAACAACAGGAAAAGAAAGGGGGAAAAAAGGATCATCAGTATCTCTCATGCGTGTATCTTCACTTTTTTCCTAGGACACTGTAAATGTCTCTGGCAAACTCTGTGAAGTCTAACTTGCAACAATGAATCCTTGTAAGGAATCCTACACAGTGCATGGCCTGTAACAGGTATTTCAAGTGTAGAAAAGACATATTTGTAGGTGTGGGAAAAGGAGATAAAGTATGGGATAACCTTCCATTTCAAGGCAGTGTTCATATTCTGAGAATACATACCCTTTATAAGCCATGCAATATGGTTATTGCTGCCTTTGTGTATGTCCGTAGTAATTTGATACCAAAGTTCCCTTTCTAGAACTACAAAAATGAAAAGTAAAGAAAGGGGGGAAAAAAAGTCACAAGAACTGAAGTCACTAGGGGCTTGAACAGCCTTGCATCTCGTACTTCACACTGTGATTATGAAAACTCCTCTGGGCAAAATGAATCCATGATCCTATAAAAGCCATGGGAACTATCTCTTGATTTGCATGGGCCATGGTTTTACTATGGGTATTGAGGGACCAGTGCACATTGGGGCATGAATACATTAAGGCAGGAAATGAAATACAGAAAGTTCTGTGAAGCAAGTATCAATAACTAATGCTTTTTTTCCATTGATTTTTCAGACTCTCATACTATATTACAGAGAGCAAGTCCAAAAAAACTTTTTCAGTGACCATAGCTTGGCCATAGACTATGTAACACAAAGGGAAATGTACACTGTGTTTAATACTATTAGTTCTGATATTACCTTATTTGCTGTGTTGGGTATCATGAATTGTACTACACTTCACAGTCACAAAGAACCTTCCTGTGACAGGAGCAGGTATGAAGTTCTTAGGTATGAAGTTCTTATGAACAGCTTAGTCCATAAAAATCAACGTTAGGGCCTGAGTAAGAAAGACAAAAGTACGATGCCTCACAAATCAATACTAAAACCCCTTATACTTTTTAATATGAGTTCTGAGGGAAGAGTTCAGAGGGTTTTTCTGAGGAAGAATTAACTAATTACTGATTAAAAAAATATCAAAATTGGCTTGCAGCAAGCTGTATTTTGCCTGTAGCATGATATAAGCAATGGTTTATGTACAAGTAACAGTTTGTAAATGAGACAAATGTTCTGAATACTTATATATGTTAGTTATATTTCTACAATGTGTTCCATATGCCTTTGAGGTTATCATTCAGTAGGAGGCAGTCCCGTGTATCCAATGAAAAAATGTAGGGCTCAAAATATAGAACTGGTGATGCAATTAGAAAATTAGACTATTCCTGATATGGAATAACTTACTATTTAATTAGCTAACTCATATAGAGTTAGCTCATCACTCAATAAAAATTCTAATATCAAAGAAAATTTATGGGTGAAAAAAATGCAAGAGGAGCTTGCAAGGCACTGTGCTTTGATTTGGATCAAGATATTGACCACCTTCAAGTTTGAGAGTGTTAACATAAAAGCTGTTATTCTTAGAAACTGCCATGTCTGCCCATTGAAATGAAGGTTTCAGTAGCACATGGAACAATCCATTGTTATGTTTTGGGCTTGGGCTTTTGTTTGTTTGTTTGTTTTAACAGAGCTGTCCCTTTCTTTTTTCTCTCTTTGTAAGATGGCAGACTGCCCTGCTTTTAGATGCAGTAAGAATCTGCCTTTGTAAGAGCTTATGCTTTCCTGCCAGCCCATCATATTTGCTCACCTCTGTAATTAATGAACCAAAAACGGCAATGGATCTGAAATGGCTGTATCAGCTTTTTATCAGCTTTACTGATCTGGAAAGAAGCAAACACCACTTCAGCTCACAACAATATCGATCTGAGTTTCATGAATAACATCTTGAGGAGGTGATTTCTAAAAAATAAAGGTCCACAGAATGAATTTACTTGGGGCTTAAAGCTTGATTCGCTTATTTTAATTTTATTCTGAAATTACTCTCCTTTCATAGTATTCTGCAGTCATCAGACACTTTGAAGACCAAAACAAAGCCTGTCGTGAAAGGCCACTAACCCAAGCACTTTCTGACAGCCCTTATCAGCCAAATCATGAGGAAATAAGCCAGGCCCAAAAAGGAGTTACCTATAACTGGGCAATAGAGCGTAACTTCATGCACGAATTTCAGAGGTGTCAAAAAAAATATTACAAAATCTCTTCATATAGAGAAAATATTCTAACTTTCACTAGCCAGAAAATATGGTGTTATTAATTCAACAGGCATACCATATTCATTTCTGAATACATAGCATTTTAGGGCATTTATTAGAATCATTGGTAAATGAGGAATTGCGATATTGCCTCTTGCCTGTTTGCCTCCTGCCCTCTTTTGTCAATGTCAGCTAAAAGCAGTAACAAAATGACAGCACACGACAGTAACCTATGTGCACATTCCTGAATGTTTAAATGCAGCCATCTTTCCTTTTTAATACAAAAATAAACTGGAATTCAGTCATCTCTGCTTGTAAAGCACCAATACAGAGAGACCAAAATCCTGAATGCTGTCTTTGGGTGATAGCATAATAGAGACTATTAGAGCTGTCACTAATTTCCAGGAGATTAGTAAGGGATAGATATTATTCCCTCATATTGCCATGGGGAACTGCTGAAACATAAACCTAATAAAACATGTCTGTGAAAAGACATGCATGTTCTTGTCTCTCTCTAAACATGTTCAACATGTCAAACATTTCAAATGCCAGTTTTTTTAGATGTCACTAAGTCACCACTCTACGTACACTCTATATGTACCCTATATCTGACATAGGCTTCATAAGTAAGAGAGATGACTTCTTATCTTAAGGAATTCACATAAGCTTGGAGCTAAGTCTGTATTAAATCACTGAATATACAAGCAATATAATCTCAAAGTTTTTCTTACTGGTAAGCATGCAGAGTATATTCTTTTAAAACAGTCACAAGGGAACTAACAGTCTCTGGTGGTATTACACAACAAACTGAACTGTGGGTTCCAGGTACTGTAGGACCCAAAAAAAGATAAAGTAATTGTTTTAACACTTATGTATCATGAAACAGATGAACCAGAAACTGCAGAGTTTTGACAGGAGTTACAGAAAGAAGTATACGAAAGCGTCAAGCAAGGATTTCACTTACACTAAGTGTTAGTAACGATTTCATATTCCATCTCAGAACATGAATGAATATTCTCCTCAGGTTGTACAGCAGTGAACCTGGGTTAGCAATATTAACAATAAAAGGAGTGTTTAAACTGTATTGGACATACGTCTACTCAAATTCAAAAGAACTGTTAATTGAAAAGGATGATATTTATAAGTCAAATGTTGGCACAACAGAGTCACAGTAGGCTAGGACTTGAAATCAGGAGGTTCTGTTCCCATCCCCACTATCGATATGCAATCTTGAACAAGTGTTTCTACATCTTTCACATTGTGTTTATGTACTTGTTAAATTCCACTATCTACAATACAAGACAGAGTGCAGTATGTTTGTTCAGCACACATCCCTTGGCTTGACCAAGGCCTCCTCGTGTAACTAATACAACAAAGAGCACCCATTAATAAATATCAAAGTCACTAGTGATTTCAGAAGCCCTTGATCACACAAAGCAAGCGAAATACTGTGTTCAAGTAATCATTCAACTCAGTGGCTCTAGTTCTTGATTTGATCTACAGAATCACAGAATCAATCAGGTTGGAAGAGACCTCTGGGATCATTGAGTCCAACCATTGCCCTGACACCACCATGGCAACTAGACCATGGCACTAAGTGCCACGTCCAGTCTTTTCTTAAACACATCCAGAGATGGTGACTCCACCACCTCCCTGGGCAGCCCGTTACAATGTCTAATGAGCCTTTCTGAGAAGAAATGCTTCCTAACGTCCAACCTGAACCTCCCCTGGTGAAGCTTGAGGCTGTGTCCTCTTGTCCTATCGCTAGTTGCCTGGGAGAAGAGGCTGACTCCCACTTCACTACAACCTCCCTTCAGGTAGTTGTAGACTGCAATAAGGTCACCTCTGGCCCTCCTCTTCTCCAGGCTAAACAAGCCCAGCTCCCTCAGCCGTTCCTCATAGGTCAGACCCTCAGACCCTTCACCAGCCAGTTCTAAGGCTTGTTCTTCAGCTGCTGTGAAAACACCTGCTTTGCTTCCTTCTTCATGTCTGGTCCTGGATCTGTGTGGCAGATGGTTAAGAATTTTTCAATGTATCCCAGAGAGATAGAGTTTTTAATCGATTTACCCTTAGTGAATGGCATTCTCCTTCTCCCCAAAAGCCATCCAAAAATGTAGACAATGATTTATGTTGTGGGATACGTGGCCAGTGTCTCAGTATTGCACAACAAAGTCAAGACAATGGAGGTTAGGAAAAGAAAGAAAGTAAGCATCTCGCTATTACAGCTGGTGGTGATCTATACTACAGAATCAGCTCTCACAAAGTAAAGGGGTAGGTCTAAGCCATGATGGTTTGATTAGTATCAGTACTTGAATCCTTGAGCTCTCCAACAGTATTCAGTGCTATGTGGGCACAGGATCAAGCTCGTCTATTTTTCCCCGCCAAAAACATACAGGAAATGTTTGGTTTTTCTTTTCAGGCCACTAGATTAAAGTTGATGATTGATTTGAAACATTCACATTTTTGCTTTCAGGTATATCACTAGAAATGTGTAGTGAGACTGCAAACACAGACCTGAAGTTAAAGAGCACATGAGGCAAGAGAGGCGGGATGAAAAACTGGAGTTACAACAAGAAAAAATAAAATGAGAGCGCTACTCATTTTCAACTTCTGTTGATATTAGTGCCTTTAAAAAAGATAAGCAGACTTGTCATAGGCGAAGGTAGACTGGAGTGATGCTAAGGAGGTCAGGAGGGGTTGTGTGAGGAGCAACACATGGAGAACATGTTCATGTGTTCTCAGGCTGACACAGCCAACTATGTCAAAGCTCGTCTGATAAAGACTGAAAATTTTGGGCTCATTTGTTTTTTCTTCCATCTTTCAGTCCATCATGCCTGTAAAGAGGTATTCAAAACCTAGAAACAAATGTCGAGACAATCATCTATAAGATAGGAACAGGAATTTTTCATGTGGTCACACAATATCAATGGGTCATCTAAGTGCACAAATAGCATAAAATGCAAAAGCTGCAGAATAGCTTCCCACATGCCTCAAATCATACCCTGACACTTTCATGTCATGGCAGCAGTTCTTTATTTCACAGTGGAACCACTCCTAGAAATCATTATGCCAAGGAAAAGAAAGCAAGGCAATAATCTCCCTATATCTAACTTAAACATTTATCAAGTTATTTATTTTCATGACATCTGAATGATTTTGACATGAGCAAAATCTAGCCATTCATCCTCCCCCTTCCTTTACTTCTAAGACTGTGTATGCAAATATTTTCTGTTTTCTTCAGTTATGCTAATTAACACACATCTACTTAGTTAGTTTTTATCCTCTCTTGTAAATATCTAGTATTAGCCAGAGATGGTCATACATCTGAGTCAATAGGGGCCTTTACTTTGAAAGCCCCCAGTGATTTCAAGTCCATTTGTTAAGCACTCCATCAACATCTGGCCTTCCCACTTCAGAACCAATCCTATATCAAACCAAGGACTATAAGAACAAGCAAACATTAGTTCCAGAAAATATGATTGTGTGTAAGAAATATTGCAAACATAGAAGAAATGACAGCTATAAATCCATATAAGCCTGGGCTGATCTACTTTACCCATGAAAGCTAAAGCATTATAACAGGGATTCTTTGTTTATTAAATAAACAGGTTATTCTAATCTGCATTTAGAGAAAGTTCATCACCTTTTTTGGCTCTTGACTAACCTCAACCTTTTCTGTCATTTATTGGAACATATTTTATTCAGATTTTATTTTATAATGTTTATAGCCTCTCTTGGATGCTTGTGTTTATGCCATTGTTAAAGCAGCTTATCTGTCCAGAGATTCTGGGCATGAAAATTGCTTCTACAGGGGGCCATACTTGAATTTTGGGATCAGGTGAAAGTAGGCATGCAGAAGCTTCCTGAGAAACCCAACAACATCCACCACTGCAGCTTTTGCTTCCTCTTTTCTTCACACAATTGTGCTTTCAGCTTATCCAACAGACCTGCTGACATCACAGATCCTGAGATGTCATGGAAGCCACAGCTGCCTGAAGAGCTGCAGACCATTTCTCATTAAGCCCACTTGCCCACCACTGAAATGAAAAATAGAAAGATGCAGATAGGTAGATGGATAGGAAAAGGAAAGGAGTAATAAAAGCACTACTGCCATAATTAATTTCACATTTTTCAAGGAATCTCATCTCTAAGAGAATTCTAATAAAAGAGGTGAGCATACTCCACCTCAAGAAAAAGGGGAGAAAAGACTGTTTTCCTAGACTGCCATTTTCTCTCTCCTTTTTTTTTAATTAACATCATTCAAAGATATTTACATCTTTAAAATGAGTAAGGTTAATCATATGTGAAGCATCATTAACTCTTCTTGCACACTCTGTGATTTTTCTTTTCCTTGGTAGGGACAGAAAGCACAACTACAGACTATGCAGTTAATTATAGTATAGCTGCTGCCTCACTGTGCTGTTATGACTGGTGGGAGAACCACAGGGGAGAACTGAAGAGGTCCTTTTCAAGGATGGCTAAAACCCACCGGTTTTAGAGCCCCCTGTGGCAAACCTCTGGATTCTGCTTCATTTTTATGTTCTATTTTGTACATCATGCACACCCTGGAGAATGAGGATCTCTAAGACACAGAGTTCATTTGTTCTACTGTATACTTCCGTGCTGGCAGCTGCAACAGGCTCATTTCCAGGATCACTGGAAATGCATGTGCATCTGTAGTTGCACAGACAAAAGATTAGGACATCAATCCAACAGGGCATAAGAATAGCATTTTAACACAGCATTTTAGTGCGTCCTAGATGCAGAAATAAAAAATGTCCCCTACATCTATTAAATGAAAATTTATAGTTCTAATGGGAAGTCCGCACTCATCATCTTACAGCTCAGCTTGTTCTTGAATCCTTGCTTTGTTACAAAAACAGCCTTTTGAGACTTAAAAGGGTACACATCCATAAATCACATGTAGCTACCTTTACATCAACAGCCATTATTCACTTGCTTCTCAAACAAAGCCCTTAAAATAGACATTTGTATAATTCTTAATATAACATTCACGTCTCTCTTTTCACAGCCCCCCCTTCTTAAAGTTCACATCAATGTAGCCACTTAAACACACATGTAGATAATTTTATTTCTGTGAATTAAGTGCTGTATCAAATTCTTCTTGGAAATGCTATGCTGCAAAGCTCTGTGTCATCTGTTGCAAATACTACTGTAAGAGCACATAGTGACCCTGTCCCTCCATCACCTTTTTCTTCTGTTACTTTTAACAAAAGATTATCTAAAAGCAGTGAAAGTTAATATGATAAAATGTAACAGAAAAATCACATCAAATTGAAGTGTCTTATATAATAGCAAGTGTTCTGTGTCTCAGGCAGTGGGTTGGAGTAAATTGAAGCTCTGAACATTATCATGGGGGTGGAAAGAGGAGACATAGCTTATAAAGACTGTACTTTTTAGCCTGAGAATTTCAGTGCAAGAAGGTCAATCTAGTTTATACCGTCTGCGTATTAAATGCTTAAAACATCACATAATCTACCAATTCAGAAGAATCAAGAGTATAAGACTACTTCAAGAAGCACCATAAGGTAAACAAGAGTATATAAATTAAGATATCCTGTCATCTGTGTTCATCAAGAGAGAATGCTAACCTTATTTCATTATTTACAGCACAATCCAATAATTTCTGATCACATTTTCTATTCTTAAAATGTGTTCCATTAACACCCTTCTTACTAATAAGGCTTTGCTGAATACCCAAGAACAAAAAGGCATATCCTAAGTCATTGAATATTTTAAACGGTCAAAAACTCAATGGAACTAACGAGTTTTTTCTTATTATCTCCTTTCAGAAAACTGTTTTTCCCCTCACTACAGCTAATGGCAGGCAGATTCTTGGCACCAAAAGCATATGATGTGAACTCTTTTTTTCAGCTCTCAAACTACCTTCTGCTGCTTTCAAGCAGTGGATTAGAATAAAATGAAGCTGAATACTATGACAATGATGGAAAAATATGTGGAAAGTAGCAAATACAGGATGCATTGTTTAGGCTAAAAATAAGAAACTGAACATGTGAATTTTTTCCACAACTATGTGAGATTCCCTGCATCTATTTCATATGTTCTGCAGCTCATGAAAATGTTTTTGCTTACTAAATACCCAACTAGTTCATATATATTCATAGACCACTTCAGCCACTGGTCACTGAAACAGATACAGTGAGTCTCTCTCTTCATAGTTTATTATTGGCATAATCATAGAATCATAGGACAATTCAAGTTGGAGGGGACCTCAAGAGTCCAACCTCCTGCTAAAAGCAGGGTAAGCTGTGAGATCAGACCAGGTTATTCAGGGCTTGATGCACTCAGGCCTTGAAAACCTCCAAGGACAGAGACCGCAAAGCCTACAAGAACATGGCTCATTACGTGCATTACATGGTATTTTCTTTCCTGACTGCTTGACTCCTAAGTCTACAGAGACAAATTTAAACATCTCTGGTGGGAATGTATACATGCATATAAGCACACACATGCACACATATAGCAAAATACACTTTCCTAAATGTATTCATAATGCTTTCTACTCTTATAATATGTTTTCAAGGAAAAATACAAGATTTTGAATACTGTAGGAAGTGAATAAATGGATGAAGGAAAATATGATGCCTCTATGAATGAATATTAATTTGCACTTTGCCAATTATCATAAGAAAAGATTCCTGAGTGGCATTAGTATATATGTTAGCCCTGAGTCAGTGCAAGAGGAAAAATTTATTTCTGCTCAAAGGATGAGAAAAAATGTTTTGCATTTCCACACCTCAGAAGCTATTTACATTTTGTTTTTAACAGCTAACTCAATCTCCTTATATTTGTGACACAGTTCAAGCTACACACTGGTAAGCATTAACGCCTGTTATCCAGCACTGATGGATTCATCTTATATTTCATGTTGGAAATCCAAGCATCTTTAAGTATAACAAGTGTAATATAAAATACTAAAACTGATTCATAGTAGCTCTCATGAGAAACATTCTTGCTAATTGAGAATATCTTTAGGTCAAGTATGCTTGTACTCAAAATAGTACAGCAGCTTTAAAATGATTGCTTAAGTAGATTTGTTTATTGTAAAAAGTCCTTAGCACAGCTTTCACTATTCATTATTTCATTTATTTCTGTACAGCTTCTTACATTGCATCTTTCACTTAAGTATCTCAAATCTCCATTAAAAGACATGACTAACCATATTTGGTTTCTCTTCTCTCTATTCCTCTCTCTCCAGGAACACTATCACATATACAACCTGGCTAAAGAGCGTGGGAAGAAAAAGGGGATCTGAGCATATTTGGTGTTGCTTGTTTCTGTTAGAGAAGTGGCATTTCTCATTTTTTTGAGCAAAAGGTAAGGTAGGCTGTAGCCATCCTTAGCTCCTATGAGAGTCTGTTGCACAGATATTGTGCCATTATCAATTTTAATAGTATTAGTCTTTCCAGTACTGCTATAATTCTGCAATTATATTATCATCTTCATTGCTTGCCAAAGCAACATGCAGCGTTTCCTAAATTATGCAGACTATTTCATTTAATTAAATGAAAGCTGCCTTAATATCTTTCATGGATATTGCTATTTAAGGCTCCAGAACACAATATTCAATTTATATTTTTGTGGTCACTTATGGTTAATGTTCTAATAGTCTTCATTTGTACTACATTACTATTACTATGAGAGGATAAGTATAGGCCATTAATATGAATAATAACCATTTATGTACTATTAAATCTTGCATGGGATTATATTTAGGTTGTAAGAGAAGCCAGCAGTATTTTACAAACATACTATTGTCTCTCACAGTAAATATATCTCCTGTAATTTGTTCAACTGACAGTCCTCCCAGATGCTGAGAAACAGCCACCACATCTCTTAAAAACACTTGCAAGATAGTTTGCCAAAGAGATAAAAACAGGCAAACTTATTAAGTGTTTATGGTGAAGAAGCACACCATATAATACAATTTCAACAGCAGTGGATAAATATGAAGGCCTATCTGAAAGAAAATCAAAAGCTACCTGGTTCCATAAAATTATATTCTTCATTTTTAAGTTTCCAAGTAGCAAAGGCAGTAAGTTTCAAGCATACATTCACATTTATATTAATATGTTACTTTCAAAAACACGAACTGGGAGTGAACTTAAGACACAGCTAAAGTGTTTCGTATTCTCAGACAATTCCATGATATTTCCATCTCACTTCCCCAAAGGAGATCTCATTATCTATTCTAAGAATAGTTTAGGGAAAATTCTTACATAAGGACCAACTGCTTAAAAACATTTCACCTGCCTAGAAACTAAGCAATAACAGTTCTGAAGAAAGGAATGTTTTTAAGGGCAAGAATTTCCAAAAAATCTACATGTGACATTATGATCTTCAAAATCACATTGAAAAACAAAACTAATAATTCTTCTGTGAGCAAAAAACTTGGGGGCAACACATTTCCAACTCGTATGAAATTAAGTCTGCCTTTTAGGAGCATACAAACTACTTCTCAGAACTATAATTAGCAGAACCTGAGCCAAAAAAGGCTCATTGGTTATTGAGGTTTGAGCACCTGACTGAGATCAAGAACTCCTACTGGCACAGATAAAGGAATAATTCTACTAGTTAAAGGAAGCTTCTAGCCTGTTTTGACAAGTGTACAATCTCTTTCTTCAGCCATCTGTGTTTACCTTGAATGCCCAAGGCATTTAGCAAATTTGTAGATACACGCTTTCCATGACAACTGCCTGTCAGATTAAAAAGCGTACTTTGAACTTGGGTCCCTCAATGCTAAGTGTCACCTATCGACTCAAAATAGAATGTCATTATCTCCTGTTAGATTCTTCTCCTTTTAATTAGACTAATCACTAGCTCAAAAACAAGGACCACCAGATGAAAAAATATAAACTACGTATGTACGTTATATATGTATCATTTGATAATTTTCAAGGAGAGATGATAGGGCCAACCAAGCCTTTCAAAAGGCTAACTTCCTTCCACTAATACCAGCCCTGTAACACCAGCTGTGGCTCTAGAAGCAGCAAGCAGTACTGCAGAATAATCTGCAAAGCCTGAGATCTGATCAGAAACGCAGAGAGTAATGTACTCGTCACAGGATGCCTGAACTGTGCTTCCCAGCGAAGACAGATATTCAGGAGAAAAGCTGTAAACGGGACCCAGTGAGCAAGTAAAGACAGACTTAAGCACAGACCTCATTGGACTGATATGCACAGCGAGGAAATTGTCAACTTGTTTGCTTCTATCCTGTCAAGGGAAGCAGAATTTTGTGCCTTTTTCTGGGAATTAACTAAGAATATCACTCAATCATTTAATTTGTGTAAACCAACAGAATGTATATCATCAAACTTCAGCTATTTGAACTAAAAGAAAAACATTATGGTCTCTACAGATAATCAGAGAAAGAAGACAGAAGAGTGAGTTACAAGTTCATCCATCACATTCATTAGTCCATTACACATATTGATCCTTCATTTAGTAAAGTAAATACCATATGGTGTTGAACATCTCAGTGTAAAACTCAGTAAGGAATTCAGCTACTGACAGTTAACAGGAATAATTAGGCAGAAGAGATAGCTAATATACATTCACTTTCATGTATTTGGGGCCAGTAAATGACTGTACTGCATTGCAGATGACATGCAATTCTCTAAGGAAAAGGAAATCAAACTGATATTTCAGTATTAAGCCAGTTACATAGAAAACAGTTGTGAATAATCCAAATAAAAAAATACTAGTTCAGCTCTTCATCTGGAGGAAATTGCCAATTTCTGATCCGAGCACCCAGCCTTAGTGTTCATTGTTTAACATGGATGTGATATAAAATAACGAACAGGTAATTATAATGGAGACCAAGGACAGCTACACTCAAATGATTCCTATGCGTGAAGCTACCGGAAAATATCGGGGTAAAATTAACTGCTAGAAATTTCATAATGACAAACATCAGCTCTATTAGCCTAACAGTCCATAGTAACAGAATACAACTGCAATGCACTCTGGAGTTTCAGAGATTGGAGGACAAAGCTCCAGTTAGTGTTCATAAGTAAACTGCTGCCACCTGTCCTGTAGGCTTACTTCTGCCTGCAAAAACCTAGAGGGATCTTTTATGCTTGCAGTCAAAGCAAGGTTTTGGACTAGGGATGTATCAATAATTATTCCTATAGTTAACTGGGATCCAGCATCAACCTGGGATGCTAAAATGAAATTCAATGTACTCCAGAATTATTTTTTTATATTTGCTGATAAAATTCAAAAGCAGGGAAAAAATTGTTTTGAAGTATAGCACTCTCATTTAACATAAGCATAAAGTTATATTTAGGAGATTTTGGACAAACAAGGGCTTAATTTTACTTAAACTCAGCAACAAAGCTTTTTTTTCCTGTTTTTATTTTTGGAAATGTACAAAGATATTTGACTTTCAAAGATATACATAGTTTCAATGGGGAGGGAATTCAATACATTTAACACAAACTACTGGTCAAAATATGTAATCTTTTTCTGAGAGAAGTTACATCAGAATTTTTTGCTCAGACCTAGCTAAACGCCTTCAACTGCACCCTTGTATGTTTGCAAGGATCAAACATTAAGTACTATCTTTGTCCTGTAAGCCTGTGCGACCTGGTTTCTCAGATCCTTGTTCTCATCATTTTCATTATCCTCTGTAACTCTTGAACATTGTCAGTCTCAGAAGTCCCTCTCCTTTTTCTCCCACTTTACATTCTCCACACTGAAGGGATTAACTTCTAAACTTACAAAGCCAAACCCAAACATTAGACTCCTAAATATTTTCTTCTTTGAGATCACACAAGACTGACATATTCCCTTCTGGAACTTTTATAAAAAGAAAGCAGCAGAAAGTAGCTCTATCAGTGTCAGAGAAAATACCCTGCATGTTCATCATATGAGCTTATGGAGAATTCAGTCCATAATTATTAAAACCTGTATCTGTCACAGCTATACAAGCAAACGGACTTCTATACCAAAAGAGTATCCCTCTGCAACGTTGCACCTACAAAGATAAAAGTTAAACTAAGAATGAAACTACACCATAATCACTGCAGAAACTGCAAGTGTGTCAAACGTGTAAAGCAATTCTTCAGAGGCACAATGCCGGAGGTTGTCATGGCAACTCTTCTCACTCCTTCCCACTGATTTTTGGCAAGCATTTTCAAATTTTTTTAAAGCATTTTTACTCCTTCCCTCCTAGCCCTTTTCCCCCCTTCACAGGCTGTCCCTGTGTGTAGGAAGACAAGCCGTCGGGGAAAAAGACCGGCCTGGTTAAACAGAGAACTTAGGCTAGAACTTTCTGATATCAGTAAGGCCAGCTTTATATTTCTCATAAAAGGAATTAAACATATATTCTTCTTCTCTGGTGCATTTAATTGGTACTCAAGCATTGTTAAATCTTAGGAATCCCCACTATGTATCAGGTTGAACTGACTGGTGTTTACCTTAAACGTGGGGAACAGTTACAGGCCCGATACAGCCAACAACCAAGTTGGAGTAAAACAGAAGGAGTTGTCTAAATGCCTTGGGTAGACTAAAGCAGTAGCAAGAGTGGTCCGATGCTCAGGAAAATCAGCCTGATTGATATCTTCAGAAGATTGTTACTGGGAAGTTAATCACTGTTTAACCTGTTCTCAAACCTTCAAAAACACTTTGGTTCAAATAACAACAATGAGGTTGGTTCAGGATTTGCTATTGTTGTGTCTCCTACCAAGCCAGATTTTCTAATCTGTGATTATGATCAAAATATTTATATTCTCTATGTTTGTTTTAAGCAAAAGCACCTCAAAACACGGACCAGCTCTGCAACCAAGGTAGAACAGGTCTAAAATGAGACTACTTTTAATCAATGCAAGTTTCCATTAGCTGAAAGTCTGGTACATTGCATTTTCTAGTACATGACATTTTATAATACATCAAAGAATTTTTAAGAAAACAACAAAGAAAGTCGGAACCTAAAAGAAAGCTATATGTACAGGTACACTCCAGCAAAAACTGCCTACCTAAGGTCATGTCAAGCACAGCATATTGCACAACATCTGAAACTTGTGCACAGTGGAACAATGGGTACAGAGTCTTTGGTTTACTTAAAAGACAAGCAGATTACATGTTAGAACATTGGAGACTTACACCTTAAAAGGACCATGTCATATTGAAACAAAGACAAAGACAATCCAGGAATCCATGGACTCAAGGAGGCAGTTTCCACTATGTATCTTTATTCACAGCCAGGTTCTATGGAAAGGAAATCCATTTTCAATTTTAAAGGCAGCTGTGAAGATACAAGATTTCAACCCAATTTTCTTCTTCAGAAATAGAGTATCTGTCTCAGAGCATATGTTCCGAGTTCAAGGTCCTTTGGACACAATGACTTCACATTAAATTGACCAAATTTTTGCACAAAGAAAATATGTTTATGGTTTGATCTTTCAAGGACAATCACTGAAACATGCTAACAGTGTTCTGGGATATATTCTTTTGTGTTCTATTTTATTTCAATAAAAGTAAAATTATTGTGGCAAAGACAAAAGGTCCATCTAGTCCAGTGTCCTGTTTCTGGTAGCGGCCAGTATTCAGGGTGATTCCAGCAACTGTGGACCATATTTCTATGCAAACCCAAAGCCTATGCATACAGCTGAGGGAAGACTTTAGTATTTATCAATTTCTGATTTAGGTCCTGTGACTATTTTACAGATTTTACTACGGGGAAGTGTGTGGGGGGGAAACTATTCTACAATTAACGGTATCCACAAAGTCCTACAAAGATCCTCAAAACTCCAGAGGATAGTAACCAAGACCATGCAAATCCATGCTGGCAGCTTGTGAAAGGCAGATACTTTATCTCCACACAGTTCACATTCAAATGTAAGGAAAGTACCTGTGTTTTTAACCTAATGACCAGACCATACTTACCACATTATAATAGCATAGATATAGTTACAGACCTCATGAGGGTTAGCGAAGAAATAGTCAGTTATGAGATACTGCTGGTGTTTCAAAGAACTCCCTGCATGATGTATGTATTACCATAGGAAAGTTTCACCATCCTTCAGAGGAGTGTCACATAAATACCTACTATGTTGCCCTCTACAACTATTTCAGATCAGTTAAGGTGATTCTATTCTGTTTAACACACATAAATACAAACTAAGTACAAGCAAAGGTACCAGATAATAAGTATCAGTTATATTTGCTAAGATGCAAACAAAAGAATTGTGGGTTTGTCTTACTAAAACTAAGACGACACTTATGAACTGGCATAAAGCTGGTTTACAAAAAGGTCTCAGTCCTTCAATCTTTGTACTTGCTATTCCAGATTTTAGCATTTCAGAATAAAATGCAGCACCTGAAGATTTTGTTTGGTAACATTACACAATTTTGAGTAAGATAAACACTACAATCTATATAAAATTTGATCAGTTTACTGTTTAGCAAGAGAGTGCAATCTGAAAGAAATTACTCACAAAAACAGCTCAACAACATAATTTTCCTTTCAGGTTTCCCTTAGTGTTCCCCCTTTCCCCAGCCATAACACCCAGGTGAAGACATGGGATTCAGTGGGTCTAAATGGTTGTTATTCCCCATAGGAAGTGAGACTTGTTGTCCATGATGGAGCTGCTCCTTTAGATCATGTGGCAAAGGTTCATGCACCAAGATTTACAATTCTCGAACTCAAGCCCTCCCAAAGAAAGACTTAAGGACACAGGACATGCAGCCATCACTACCTGACTAACTGCTGCAGAATCAAAAATGAGGAAAAGTTCACAAGTTCTACCATCAGAATTTCCTCAAAGTAAACATCTTATCAACATGCTTCATCTCCATCAGGTATTACCATACTGTGCACATTTAGTAAGGGTAACACAGTTGCTGCTTTTGAACAGAGTCAGAGCTCGGACCCTTCCTCTTGTTACTCTTTTGGTTATTCCACAGCAAACAGAAGTGGATTCTTAGATAAGCATTTCAGACTATACAGATCAAAAGTAACACATGGACCAAAATGCATTCCCAGAGCACTGGTACAACATGCTGCATGAAGCATACCTCAAGAGGTACATGGCTGCCATTCCAAACATTTCTTAAGTATATCTTCATGTAGAAAATGTTAGAGAAATCTAAAGTTAATAAAAGGTCTAAATAATTATAGTGAAGCCTATGTCTAAAACATAAGTTTTACCCTTTTGTACACCTTTACTGAACAGAAGACTCTGTGTCAGGCACAATACATTAATACCTTAAGGAGCTGGGAAACACAATCTGAAGTTCCTTAGTAAAAATACAGCAATTGTAACCAGCAAATTGGACAGAGATTAAGTTAGCTCACACTGACCAGAACTGAACGGAACAAATGCCAAGTCATTACCAATTCAAAAACCTGTGAAGATTTTACTGGTTTGTTAGTGCAGGTTTAAGAGCATATTTGTCAAAGTACACATCACTTTGCCTAAGCTGACTACTCTTCACAGCTGGTTACTGCTGTGAATTAAGGGCATCACTCTTTTCTTCAGAGACAAGTGTGTGCTGGAGTCAGAGGTAAGGCTACAAGAAGGATCAGTAAATATTTTACATGAGCAGCTCACTTACATATTTGCAGAGAGAAATCTCACTCCTGCTGTTGGGAATTTGGTTCCTAGTAGTCACAGAGAAAAATTAGGAACTGGGACACTGCTATTATTGTAAGTTATAGCTTCATTATTAACCATACAAAAGCAGTAAAACTGGAAAAGTTTGTGTGCTGTACACACAAGGAAAACAGAAAGACTAGGTAGGTATGTCTATCTCTGCATCTATAGCTGAGAATGGCAGAGCACCACAAAATGTGGAAAAAAAAAGGGGCTGAATATATTTACTGATAAGTGGTGTTTTTTCAAGGGCCAGCATAGGACGTAAAAGCTATCTAAAATGGATAGAAACCCTAAGCCTCATGGGCTTCAACTCATCTAAATAATGAATGACCTTGTGTCAATATTCTACTCATTTTATTCAAAAGGTGTTGACTGAACTTGATCAACACTAAAATATATCATAGACAGAATGGGATATATAACAGAATGGGAACTGAAAACTGTACTGCTATCAATCAGTTGCTGAAAGCAGTATTCAAAGCATTGGCCGCAGCCTCTTTATGCCAGACAAAAAGCACAAGTGGTAAGAAATGAGATTAGCACACTAGAATAGCCACCTTGTGAGTCTCCACAAATGGAGTACTGTTGCATGTACATAAATAAGCTAGTTTGGGTTTTTTTTTTTTCCCCTTCGTGTCTTTTCATTTACAGTAAATCTAGAGATGCTATTATGTTGGACAGTTAAAAAGCTGTCATGCTGTATTGCCTCACATTTTCATGGGCTATTTAACATAGCATAGGAAAGTGCATCATTGTGTTCAACATGAACATGCAGGAAAACTCTTCTGCAGAGTCAGCACACTTGACAATTTTGACATCTCTATCATGTACAAGACAGATTTCCAGTTGTACTTACAGCGTTCTCTATGGTCAATATCCAGCCACAGGGAAATTGAGAACAGTGCTAGCATAATACAAAATTTGCAAGGTCTAACTCTAATATAGTACAGACTTAACAATAATCAAATTAGCTTTAAAGCTTATTCTTCCATTGTCTGCCTTTTTAACTTCTGAAATAATTTCATACGATCACAAAAGATGTAAAAGTAAAGTTAAAAAAAAAAAAGAAAAAAGAGGTGTAAAAACATAAAGTCTCCTAGAGAGCAGTACTGTATAACTACTCACAAGTGCTCTTGGGTAACGAAATAATGAGTCTAATGGGTCATTGATATCACTGGCATTTTATTGAAAGATGATACAAAAGAAGAGGATTCATATGATACGGCAAAATTAATAAGTACATTATAAAAAAGTGTAAAAACACACTCTTTCAGACTTTGTTAATATATAGTCAATAAAATTGTTGCTGCTGATTCATCACCTGCTGGAAGATAACTGAACTGATTTCAGCAGGTATTTACTGGAACCTGCTTGTGTTTTCCCAGGCTATTTATAGGAAGGACATGAGTTTCTGCAATTATACTTTGGCATCTGAATAAGGCTAGTGGATTTGAACTCTACTTTTTTTCTGTATAACCTGAGAAGCATGCAATGATGTAAGCTCTTTTCTCAATTATACGAATCATCCAATCTCTTAAGAAAAACAAGAATATAATTTGTTATGATACAAAGGTACTGTGTTTTACAGAAAAAATTGTATTCATTTATGCAAATGAGGCCTGGTTTTATCTGAGAGGGAAAGTTATAATGGTCATGAAAAACCTCACAACCATTTCCTGATTTCATAGTAAAAAACACCACGGAATCAAAAACATGTCAAAGGTAACAAAAGACTGCATGACATGAGTTAACTTGTAAATACAAGTTACCTACCTTTGAGAAATATAAAATCTACACCTCTTTTGCTTCAAGCACTGCAAATGGTTGCTTATAATAAGAAAGCAATGGCTGGGAGTATCTCAATGTCTCCCCTAAAAGAAAAATGGGCAAAAATCTACATTTATATCTGTGCTGTGTTCACATCTTACATATGTCTCTATTAAGCATTTATGCCATTATAGGTTTAACACCGCAATCACAGCGCAATTCAATGTAATGTTATATACAATTTCCTGGTACAAACGAGCCCTGATTAAAGCCATTCACCTTTAGGTTCCCACCCATCACTTGGGATTTCTATTCTGTTGGTAACATTTTCTTCAGGTACAATGCTGCATTGTACTAGCAGATCTATAATCATCTCCCCTCACAGCAAGCAGTGGGAGCATACCATGCTTTTATACATTTCAATAATTGTTTTGTCATATACGTTAATACTGAATGTATGTGCCCACTTACTGTTTCATTACAAAACTTTAAAACAACAAACAGTAAGTTGGATAAAATTTCATCTTTAAGGAAAAGGAAAATAAGTGTTCTGAAGGGAGGGCAAACAGTTTCTTTCGAGAGCATAAAGCTGTCACGACAGGTGACTCATGTTGGGCTGCATTAGTCATGTCATGGCACATTATATAACCAGAGGCAATTGACACAACATAAACTGACACATCACAACGTAGCTTGTCAGCAGTGATATGTATAAAGCGAGGCTTTTTAAAGAAAGCACAGGGAAGAAAGTATTGTAGGTTTTATAAACACCACTTAGGAGGGGAAAAAAATGGTGTGAAACATTCTGCTGCGAGTTATATTTTTGCAAGGACACATTCTGCTACCCCTAGTTTTTTGGAGGATTTGAATTGAGTCGACTCATTGATCTCAACGGGCTGAATTCAGCAGAACACACAAATAGCTTAATTCTTTTCCCCAACAGCAAATTTGGTCATATATATTTAGCAATTGTATAGTTTTCCTTTAAATGCTACGTTCCTATCTGCTCTCTAAAATGACCTGGTGATGTTGATTTAGGTTACAGTGTAAGTACGTATAGACTACAGCTCACCACTTTGAGCTGAAAGCTGGACAGGACACTGTCCCTACACCAAACTGTAGAGCAGAAAGGTGGCTGTTGCCCCTATATGTCCACCAGAGACTGTTTCCTGCAATGGATATCCAAGAGATGAGAAGGATGAGCAATTGCTAAGTTTTGGCCAAAAGATTGTTCCTGCTCCTTGGTAATGACAATATTGCAGTTGTTTGTGATATTACTCCCAGCCTTTTTTTCCAGCTCAGAAAATATTCCATTTCAAATTACAAATCCCTTTTCTCCAAATGGCCTATTTACTAAAAACCTATGTCCCTACCTTCCATTAAAATCAAACAGGTGCAAACAAAGTTATCTGCTGGTTTAATTTGGTTAGTGACCCTTTTCATCTGGAATTTTTTACTAGAAATTAGTTTTTTAAACAATTTTAAAACAACAGGGCTCCCTCAGTTCTTAGATTGAATACCAATGGTAAAATAAGAAGGTGAAAACTTTGGCAAGGCACCAGGTGCCCCATGCAGTGTCAGCCCACACTATTGTAAACCACACATCTGAAATTCCCCAGGCAGGTGTAAATCCAGTCAGGATTTGGAACCCACCAGCCCGCCTCGGGCAACCATTTTGAATTTGCAAACAAACACTTTTACCACTCGGCTTTCCTGCACACCTTAGAAGGAGGAAAGCTTGTATACCCGCGCCTGTGCAGGAAGGGCACGGTCATCCCGTTCACGAGCATTACAGAGAAGTCACGTCGTATACAAGAAGCGGAGGCTAACGATGGGGGATGCGCTTCCCAGCGCTTTTCACCCCACGCACCCCTCGGCGAGGCGGCAACAGGGCCCGCCCGTGCGGGGACGCCGCCGCCGCCTCAGCCCGGCCGCCTCCCGCCGCGCTGCCCCGGGCACCGCCCCGCCGCCCCGGGCACCGCCCCGCCGGCTGCCGCCGCCTCACAGCGCGCCCGGGCAGGGCCCGCCGCCTGGGTCGGCCGGCCCGCGGGGCTGCGGGCGGGCTCGCACGCAGGTGGGAGCGGAGGCTGGGAACCTGCTGGGCAGGTTTCACCTGGCAGCGGGAAGGAACGGCTACTAGCGCTGGAAAAAAATGGCGGTGAAACGATTCGAAACGGGTGGTGCCTGCATGAGAGACACCTTACCGCGGAGCTGGCGGGGGCCGTTCTCGCGTGTGCGCTCATCCAGGTGCTGTTCCTGCTAAATTACAACCACTGAGATGCGATTGACAGACGCTGTGAGGAGAGGTGGAGGCTCCCGTCTACCACCGGTGGCAGGGGGGGATGTATCACCACAGCCAAAACCCAGCTAGGGCTTGATGAGCTATAGACAGGCTATTTCCCAGGTGAATCAAATACCACATCCTAGCCAGGCCAACAGGGGCTGAAATAACCCCTACAGCTCAGGAGCAGCTGGGTCCCCCTCTTCTGTGAGCCACATATCAAAATTTTCATATAGGGCTACAATTCACAAGGTACAGACTGCAATAGATGTTAAAGCAAGAGTCTGCAGATCCGCACAAACATCTCTGATGGGCTCTGAAGGGAATAACCACGTTTCAGCTATGTCAGGGCATGACAGGGGCTCTCCTCTGAGCCTCTCTTACAGCTCAGTAGGCTAATATGGGTACTTAATAAAAAATGTACTTTGACAGCTCCCAAATTCCTGCTCTTAAGATGATGAAATAGTTTATCATTACTACTATTTCTGGCATCATCACTGAGTTCCACTAACAATGATAAATGCACATAATTAGAAGGCAGACTGGTGGAGACCAGTTTGCATCATATGTTCACACTCATGAATGTACAAAGGTTTTTTTGTTGTTTTTCATTAAAAATGTGGCTTCTTTCATAGCCTCTTCAGAGGATTATAGTTAAATGCTGAAATATGATTAAATAGGAAATAGTGTTTAAATGCAGCTGTTCAAATCACAAACCAGAGCACACGTACCCCTCTAGAGATTAAACACAAGTTTAGTTACATTTTCCAAACCTGGAAAATTACAAGCCTATGCATTAACACACCAAGCCACTTTTGAAGGTACACCTGACATAAGAAGTGAGGGGCCAGGCTTGGAAAAGTTGTTTATTTGATCCTAAGGTGCATACAGCTCCAATGTTCAGCCACGGGGCCCTGCAGAAACATCAGGGATCGGTGATGGGATGGTGCAGGGAAGCAGTACGTGACACATGATGCTGAACCTCAGTGTATTCTTTCCATTTCCCACACAGCAATCCACTTACCTCTGTGTGAATACAAATGCTTAACCAAAATCACAGTCCAGGTGAAGTCTGGAGAGAATCTGAAATCAGCCTAACGGTTTGCAGAGGACACCGCTGTTTACAGTGAGAAGTTATAGCGCAACCATTTCAGAATACAGACACCTGACTACAACTGCCTATCCAGGTAGAGGTTTATTTACTAGAACATGCATGAGATCTGGGCAACCAATATCATAATTAACCAATGATTCCCCTGTGGGCCAGCAGGTCTGTCAGTCAGGACGTTCTCTCAGACATCCTCAGGCCTTCATACTTCACACATCAGCTGACAAAAGCAGCCCTTACACTACTTACATATTTTACATATGAGTAAATTTTCAGTGAACTTTTCAACCTCAGGTATTTAATGACCAAGACAGTTCTGCCACTGGGACCAAGCTTTGTACCTAGTTTTTATACTGCTCTAGGCTTAACAGAAGTTCTATATTCAACCCACAATTCACACTGGAACCTTAATTTACAAGTGGACATGCTGGAGCTGGAGCTGGCATGGGACATCCTTCCCAGCAGAGGCAAGCATTTGGAAGGGAGGGAAGATCTAAACCATGGGATGCTACTTAGAACACAGAATGTCACTTTTAACATGGTAAGGAGTGGCAGTCACTGAGCTAAATAAGATCGACCTTCTCATTTGCAGTGCTTGCCCCAGCTCTGCCCTCCTGGCTTGGAACTTTTTAAATCTGGTAGCACTTTTTAAATAGAAATAATAAATTCTTAATGTAAAAATATATTCTCATGTGTGTTTGCAAATAACATGACATCTCTTGTACGTTGCCACTTAGACCACACATAATAGTAATTTTGAGAATTACAATTTATTACAGAAAAAGAACTGTAGAGCTGTATTTACTAATCACATTAGTTTTCTTGTTTCCTTTTATGAAATGTTTTTCCCAATTCAAGAGTACCAACATGCTTTGTCTTGAAAATTCTCCAACACCCAAAGCATGGTGAATGCTGTTCACTTTTGTCACGCAGAAATGAATGCATGGCTAGAAACATCCTGTCTGTATATCATTACCTTAGAGCCTGTCCATTCTAAAGCCCATGTTGTTCAGAGGTAAGATGTATGCACTGATTGTGTTTTCCTCATCCCTCCATCATGTACACAGTAAACATATGGACACAGTAAATCTGTATATTTGTTCATCTCCACAATAGCACACTTCATTTCCAGTCATGCTTTTAAAGATGCACACTAACTTGAGCAAAAATAACCTGAAACAAAACTATGTCACCCTCACATAAGGCTTCATCATTCTTTATAACAACGAGAGTAGCCCTCAAGAGAAATAGCTTTCCTTTTGTTTATTTTTGGTATTTGAACTTGTAATAGAGAAGAGGAGAAAAAGCTGTGGCAATGTGATCAGCCCAACCTAAGGGCAATGTGTTTTTACTCATCGGGCTATATTTAGAACTGTCACTTGTTAAAAAAACTGTCACCTAAAATGAATTTACAGAAGAGGCTTTGCATTATACACATGGAATGAAGCACTTATACTGTAACTTCACAGCAACAAAAATAAAAGGAAAGTGTGATTGTACAGTCTAATATTGGCTAATTTGTACCAGTTTCATACAAATTTTAGCATTAATATGCTCTGTTGCTAAGGAGCTCCTCTTCCATTTTGTTCTTAAACAATGTGTCTGTTCTTGCCTAAAGAAGTATCTATACCAAAACACCATGCTCTTTTGCAGTCAGAAGGATACATAATTTCAAGATATCAACAAATCAAGAATTTCTACAATAAAAACAGTGCTCAGACATAGAAACCCTGGGCTTATTCGTTAAGTTTTTTGGTTTTTTTTCCTACAGCAGGACCTAAGAAAGTTCAAACAAAACAAAACAATTCACCTTCATACATCACACTCATATAAACACATATAGCAGACTTTATTTGCAAGTGCAGTCCTCTCTCACCTGTCCCAGAATCATCTCTTTTCCTGCTTGAAACCTGTGGCTACCTTTCTGCACACCAAAAATTCACTCAGATACTAGGCACTGCAACTGTATTAGCCACAGGTAACACTAAGGTGGGTCCATTGCTAGCCAGAGTGAAAGGCAATGATGAGATCTGCAGTAACAGGGAGAATGAATCAAAGCATGTGCCTCCAAATTTTACAAGATCTACTGCATGTTTGAGTGGCTTTATGGCAACCCCATTCCCACGAGCTATGCCGCTTCCAGTAACCAGCTGAGCTCTTTGAGATCTAGCTTAGATAATTCAGCATATTGACTTCATTAAATAAATTAAACGACATAAATTAAGCCATAACACTGTCCCAAAATAACACAGTCTTATGTCAGCCACATCAAGTGTATTCCAGATTTTCTCCATGTCCTACAATAGTTCAGACTGCAGAATGATGGCCTTTCAGTATGAGTACATCACAGAGACAGACATAGGCATAGACTCCTGTCACCAATGTTATCCTTACATGTAGCCCAAATAGGACTACTTATCTCTTGTTTACAATGAAAATGTTTAATGAAAGAGCACAATATACAACACACAGATGAAACAGGCTAGGATCAGTAAGATATTAATTAATGTTTTATAATAAATTCTGTACCCTCAATATTTAGTACATCTATGCTCCTTGCGCATCCCCATCTGTCTTTAAAAGGCACTTAGGCTGTGTAGGAGTCAGCTTACTTCTGGGTACAGTATTTTCCATGGTATATGCCAGCCTTGTGTCATGCATTGATCCATGCTGCAAAAACCATGAAAAATAAATCTCTTAGGGATGTTGTGACCTTCACAATGAGGACTTTTCCCCTTTGTTTTCACGAAGGCACCTTATACATGTTCACCATGCAGTAAATTAGAAGCCTGGATTAGAACAACTATTCCATGATTTTAGGGGGAAGTTACAAAGTCTTCAACTTGTTCCAGCAAACATTTTTCCTAGTGCAAAATAAATCAACATATGAGGCTCTCCAAACAGTCAGGTTTTTTTCCTAGACTTTTATATCTCGGTCATACAGTCATGTAACATCCTTGGGTGTGATCACAGCTATTGATTCCAGTGCTGAAAGTGACAGACTAAATGGTGTATGATGACAACAGTGCATGAAATAGCAAGAAGGGTAGACCAGGTCAGTCTTTAATTGGTAAGCACATGCTTGCTGAGAGCAACAGCAAGAACACCACCCTAAAAAAATGAAGACTTTGTTTATGACAAAGAAGTTTATATCTAAAAAAGTGATCACCTGACTGAAAAGGAAATAAGTTATTAATAAATATTTCTCTTGTATGCACAACCACACTCAAGAAAGTCTAAATTAATTTCTAAAATGGATTATTTAAATGGTATTAAATCCCTGTGCATACTCTTTCACCAAGAATTAAAGAAAATATTTCAAAACTTATTCACCTGATTTCAAAAGAGCCAAACCAATGCTGCAGAAGGCTTCATGGCTTCTCAGCTCTTTTCAGAATCAGAATACTGCTGGAGTAGAAATTTCTGGATTTGATTTTCAGTTTTGCTTTTCAGAAAGGAAAAAAATTCTTAATTGTTCCATCATAAAAGAGGTGCTTGACCTCTGTTGTTAACGGTGGACATTGTCCTGTTTCCAGTTCTCATGTGTTTTGCCATGTTCTTTCTCCCAGAGGTCTGTAGATGCTATGGTGCTTCACAAACTGATGTCTTTGATGCATCTGAGATTTGATCTATTGATTGCTCTGAAAATGAGGACTAAGGTTCTAAAATGGTATTTTGGGCTAAATAAGATCAAATCACTTGGGGAATGGACTTCAGAGGCTCAGTGGCCCATATCACAAAAGGCAATTCTGTACTAGGTGTATTTGGCAGCTGGTATTCAACTTCCGTGTATTGGATGATAGTAACAGGGGCTGAAAGCAACTAATTTATGGATTAAAGTAATCTCTGATTTGGACTAAGGAGTCTAAGTTTACTAGTCAGCAGGAAAGATTTACGCTTACCATTTATACAACCACTTTAACTTTAGCTATAATATACCACACAGATGTCATCAACCCTCAAACAAAATAACTTTACTATTTAGAAAGTCTTTTAGTTATGCATAATATATCGAAATAGAACTCCCTACTATGGAATATTATGTTGATTCCTTCAGAGCTTCATTATCTAAAATATAATTTCTGTCAAAGTTTTACTATCAAGAGTTGTACAGAATGGACTATAGCCAGAACTATCCTGGGTTTAGGGCATATTTTTAATATATAATAAAAGTTAATAATTACAGTGGGACTTTAAAATATAAGATGAGCAAATATCATTTATTAAATTCCTGTAATTACACTAGTTTTCCTTACAGAAAAGTAATAGAAAATGAAAAACAACCAGCAGCTCAGGCATCAGTTATAATTGGTTTGTTCAGGACAGTGCTCATGTATCTATTAATTATGCTGCATAAACACAAGCAGCATTGATTAGAGACATTCTGCTGAACATACTATAACAATGGCACAATGGCATCTAATGCTTTATTTTATCTTTATTACCTCAGGGTAATGAATTGTAATGTAAAGAGCTGATGAGTAATTAAACTCATCAACTGTGGATTTAGAGATATTTTTAGTGTCATATGATGGAAAACCCTCTCAAGAGTAGCAAGGATATATTTTCACAGCATATATTATATTCCTTAACAGGTCTCATGAGGGAGCACTTCATACTGTTTCTAAATGCTGAAATTATGAAAGAACACTGTATCCATCTTCATTTTTTATTTCTTCCCTGCACAGGATCAAGAACTTTAGATAGAACTTCTTGGTGAGCTAAAGCCATTTTCTGCTTGCTGAGTATCAACTGGGATACAGTAGGTCTTCTGCCCACAGATACCACATACATGTAATCAGATAATGTTATTAAAATGGTCAAGGTCCATCTGAAAACTTCTTTTTTTTATTGCTCCAAAGTATCCCTTCTAATTTCCAGCTTAAATTCATCCAAGACTAGTTTATACCTCTTCGTTTGTATGTCAGCCTTTTAATAAAATAGTAACTTTCATTCCTCCTTCTGAACTGCTCAAACCAGTAGACAGTGCAATCACAGGCCTTTTGGCTTCCAATATGCTGAAATAACAAGTCCAAACTCTTTTAGATTCCACTTAGATGAAATGCTCTGTTGACCACAGCTGGTCTTTTCAGAACATCCTCTACTCAGCTCACCTATCCAGTAGTATGCCAAGTAAGATCTTGCTAGTGCTCTTTACAACCACACTTAAATCTCCCTCATCTCAGATGGAAATACCTGTCCTTGGGCATTCTGGGATTTATTTTTTTTTTAAGCTAAAGAAGCTTGATTGCTCAAGGTAATTCAACAATTAATACACTGCAGTCCTTTCCTTACTGAGGAACTTGGAGCTTACAAAGAAAAATGTTTATAATTAGTCCCCAAAAGTTTGCCTGTGCACCATCTATTGTATTTTGTCCCAGTTCCACCAAAAGAATTCCTTAGAGCATCCGGATTTGATATTCCAGTCTTCCTTTGTACTGACATCCCACATTCGGTCATTACAGATACTAGCTTAGATATTGGATGCAGCTTGGTTAAGGGCCCTGAAACAAGTGTATTTATTACAAACCATAAACATAGGAAATGGAAACAGTAAACTGTAAGCAGACAATAGGAAATGGTGGAAAGTAGACTGACACTGTGGGCTACAAAAAAATGAGCTACAGTTACCGCAAACTGCAAACAGTGATTTACCATAATGGCAACCAGAAACCAACAACAATTATCTGCCCTTTTGGTACCCTCACAGCGTGCAGCAATTTAAAAAAAAAAAAAAGTAGAAACCACTTCCTACTCTCTTCAGCAAGAATGTCAATGAATGTTTAGTTCTATATCCTGACCCTCCTACTGCATGGGCATTAAGCCCAGTTAGAGCTTCACAACTGAGCCAGGCTCATGCCTGCTGAACCTTACTGACATACAGAAACTGAGGAACAGCTAGAGAGCTGCCACTCAGCCCTGTCCCTGCAAGCTCTGTACCCCTCCTTCATGCATACACCTGAAAATCACTGGAGGGGATGTGGAGGAGGCTGAGCTTTTCTGAGTGACAAGCATAGAGCTCAGAGAGGGAGTCTGAAGGGACGAATCATCAGCCATATGGGAGCTGGCAGTTCTTTTCACTGCTTCTTGAACCTGCATCATGTACTTTAGCTTCTTTATCCAGCCTGATGCAGCCTTCATATTGCTTTGGGGGCTTTTCCTTCTCTCGGTTGTATTCAGCCAAATGTCTGCCAGAAGAACTATCAGTGAGAGCTGCTGCACTTTGCTTTCTGTACCTAAAATGAATGATTAATTGTTTCAGACATTACCTACCTCAGGCTTGGAAAACCACCTAAGTTCCAAATAACCTACTAAGCATTCACTTCTTTCATATTATGTCTGTGTTCCAGACTCCGCCTCAGAGCAAAAATATGATTGCTTGGTGATTCAGCAATTCCAAACTTTGCTTTTTACAAGAAATTCCACTATACTATACCTTTTTGGTCTATTTTCTTACAGTTTAGTAAGCATCCAGGCAAAAGCCCCTTCTGTCTCAGTGGGGTGCTCTTGAGGAGCTGGTGACACCTGCTGATTAGTGGATAAGACTAACAAAAAGGACACGTTTACAGTTATTTTTGCTAAGTCACAGTGTGTCCTGAGGTTGGGGTTTTTTTTCTGTTCTGACTTTCAACATAAATACAATCAATATATAAGCCTACTTAGCCATTCCTTGCAAGAGACTTTAAGATCTACATACAAAGAGCTCTATATTAGTGCTAAATAATTTTTAAACTGCAGTGTCACGTACGTGCATATTCTATTCTAAAAAAAAAAAATGTACCTTACTGTATTTTTGTTACACCTTTTTCATTACTTCTGCACTATTTTCTCGCAGATGTTCAAGCTATTGTCCTATGCCTACAAATCTTCCATTTATGTTGCTGCTTTGTTTTTTGGGCGTTTGGGGTGTGGGTTGTTTTTTGGAGGGGGGTTGGAGGAGGGGGTAGTGTCTTTTTTCCAGCTCAGTTTAGAACTGAATAATGAAATAAAGTACAGATCATTCCACAGAAAATTACTAGAAATGTTCTGTTACTGGCTGATCCTGGCCAATACAATCAGTCTGTGTTTTGAAATCAGCTTACCTGGGAACAGATCCAATATTTCCTAGCGTAACAGATGAGTCCTTTATTGTGCGACAATATCACCATTTAAAGTCAATGCATGATTATTCATTCCTGAGACATTTTTGTGGTATTCTACTTAGAGAACCCTCACCAGTGAGATAGTATTTCCATCTGTAATAGCCTCACCATGTGAGAAGAAAAATAAAACTGACCTTCTGAACAGTGAGTCTTTCCTGATCAAAGCACTTTTTCCCCTAAAACACATATTTTTCAGTTCCTCAAGGAGACAGTACTTCATATCACATCTTTGCATGAGGCTGAAATAATAACATGCTCTGTTACACTGAAGTATTGAGAGATTATTAATACTTAAAAACAAGCGTGCATTTTAGTGCAATTATCAAGAACTATATTGTGACTCTTCCCCTGCTACATATAAGAGAAATGTGTAAGAAAATGCACATGGGTCACTGCATACAGTAGATGAAGCATGAGAATGAGGAGCTGTCTTCCTCTGCATTCTAGTCCTAGCTCTGACAGTCATCATCTTGCTTCAGGCAAATCACTTGGAACTCCTTGGATGCAGCTTCTCTATCTATAAAATAATAAAAATATTTTACTGTCTAAAGATTTCACCATAAATTAAAGGCTACGAAAACTATTATGTCTGAATCAAAAAGAGCTGAAAACAATTTTTAACTGCAAGATTCTGAACCAAATGCAGTCCAGTGGCAACCAAACATAATTCCAGATGAAAATCACTGGGATTTCATTAATAGCTTCACGGAGCCTTTTTTGACTGCATAAATTGACAGACTAACACCAGGCCCAAAGTGCTCAGCTAATTAAGTAGGTTTACAGAAATAAGATTATAAATTGATGTGCTGGGTTGTAGACGTACAGCTGAAATTAACATGTGTGTGTGTGAGATGAAAGTTTAACATTTCTGACGTTTTATCACAATAGCTCTGTCTTCCCATTCTGTCACTTGTTTTTTTCCCTTCTCTGCAATTTCCCCAGTTTCTCACACATTCCCAGACTTCTAATACCCCATTTCAAAAGGCAGTGTTATACATTCATGACTCATGTAAAAGTAGAGATATGATGAGTGGTCAGCTGGTCAGATGGGATACTCACTGTATCTCCGTCAGAGAAAGGACCAAACAGCACACTGACATAAAAATGGCTTGCGGACCCTATAAGCCTGGGCTAGATTCCACAGTGCCACTGAATTTTGCTCCATTTTATTTTAAAGAGCTCTCTTCATTCCAGTTAGCATAAGATCTATTTACCTACTTTGGTTTTTAAAAGGTCACCTTTCCCTGTGATAAAAGCTGAAGTTCCATTTTATTATAAAAGTTTAAAATGGAAAAGTGAAAGCACTATGCTTCTGCTCAAGTTTTACATCTGCTTATTTATTACTTAAAAATACCTGGCCAAAAAAAATTGGGACTTAATGTATAAATTCTATTTTTTATATAACATAAATTATATTAACCGTAAATGGTAATAAAATCAAGAGGAAAAAATATGCAGACTAGATTTCCCTAAAGAATCATAATACCTGAAATTCAGGCTTTATCTCTTCTGACACAGCTTTCATTTTAAAAAAATCTGAACAAGCTATTACATAAATCTAAGAGATAAATGCATGGTAAAAATCTCTAACTGCAACCCACAACTATCAAACCCTCTATGAAAAACATGTTTTACATAAAAATAACTGGCATTATGTTACCATGCAATGAAATCTCAGTATAAGTCATAGTTAATTATACATTCAGGGAAAAAGTGAATAATTTAACCCACATCTCAGATTAACTCAAAAGAACAAAGCAAAAAAAAAAAAAAAAAAAAAAATCCATCAACCCCTTGTATCCCTACAGCGTATTTCTATACAATCATAAAAGGAATAAGCAACAAAAAGCCTTATTCTTTACTAATTGAAGGATACATCAAAACTCTGATTAAAAATGTTCTGAACTTGGATGATTACTCAAAGGTGAGATGGTATGCTCTAATACTTTAAGGCCCAGCTAAGTTGTCACCTTAAGTTTGGGTTGGAGTTTCAGAAGCAGGGTTGTATGGAAATAGGAAACTCCCATGTAAATTGTCCAATTATCCTTTGTACTGTAACTCGGGAAAACAGAGACACTACTCTGACCCGTGCTGTCCCTTTAATTCCCTCAGATTTTTTAAGTATCTCATTGATTGCTGAGATTTTAACTATCTTAGTAAATCTTTTTTTAAAGGGTAATTTAGATATGCATTTATATATGAGTGCCATAATTATCACAAACCATTGAAATTAATCTCCTTTGAGACACAAGGCAGTAATTTATTCATCTATCCACCCTCTGTTAGGGACAGTATGTTAATGGAGTCTACACATCAGTCACCATTTTGGTCAATGGTGAAATGTGATCCTAATGTCAATGGCTTCTTAGATATTTCTACAAAGAATTTGGTATTCTAATTTATTTCCTTTTATTAGCAAGCTCCTCATTATTTATGTGATTATAAATTAGGAGATTTCATGGTTCTTTTGTTTATATATAGCACAGTGGCTAATTGCTTTTTGTTGCCCCGAGGAGATTAGGAAAGTCATCTTGTTACCTACATTCGTGATAATTTGATCAACTCATGTATAGGAAATAAAAACTTTATTTTCAACTCATGTGGAATGTCTGGGCTATTAAAGCTGAATTTGCCCCAACAAAATTACAAATTAAAGTATTATTTCTGAAGTGTGGAAACCAGAAGACATAGCCCAGTTCACAGGAAAGCGTAGCCTTTTGCTACACAAGAGATCCAACTTAACAGTCCTTATGGTTTCCTCTGGCATAAAAATCTATTCTTCTCTTAATGTGATTATAGGATTAAGGCATTGTATTTTGTATCTGAGAATTCGCTTGGTTTTACAGCTTCTAATCTATGACCTAAGAGAACAGAAGTCATTCCCTCTTCCCCGAATTTCACTCATGCTTTCTGAATCACTCATTCTCATTAGTAAAAGATGTTCTACTTGTGCTGCTCTACCAATTTAGAAAGGTTTGAGATAATTTCCTGACCTTTTGGAGCCTGGAGCAGGAATAACTGGAGTATAAATAATATATAATATGGTTGAATCATGCTAATAAAGACAGGGATTCACATGAACACAACAGAGAGACACCACACTAAGTATTAACATGTTGAGATAGCATCCACAATGATATGGGACAACAAGCAGCCAAATAGCTTGGCTGTTCCTTTACAGTAAAAAATGTTACAAAAACCCTTTTCCTTTTCTCCTCATCTTTTCTAACACCAGATATTATCCCTTATTATTCTCTTGTACCTTTATGCAGTCTAGCTATAATTAATGAATCATCATCTGAGATTATATCTAAACAAGATACCTCCCAATTCTTTTTGCTCATCTGAAATATTTTAGCTTCAGCAATTCAGATTAAAAAGAAGTACAAACAAAAACTACCACATGAACAGAGTGAAAAGACAGACATCAAAGTGGAAAAAAAAAACAAAAAGGCTATTAGGAAAAAAACCCCAAAGAGGTGGGGGGAAAGATGTAATCTAGTTCAAGGAAAAAAAATGCAGAACAGTGCATCTAGGTCACTAGCTGCTAGGTTTTGTATGTCCCTCTATTCCTAATGGACTGTGTAGATCAGAGGTCCCTTTAACAAGCAAAGTACTTTTTACATATTGTTTTCATGCATAATAACTTCTGGAAAGAGAATAAATTAAAACATGGATAAAGCTTTGCAAACCAGAACTATTTTTGCAAACCTTCTGATGATAAAATTATCTTGAGATGTCAGATAGTCATAAGATCTGCTCATCCTTATTGCAAATATCAAGACCATACTAGCTGTTCCATCTTTTGAAAATATAGCAATTATTTTTGGTCGTTCTGCAATGCCAGCCGAGACAATGGAGTGCTTTTAACATATCTGAAAAAGCACATATACACACACTGGCTTGAAAGCTTTAATCCAAAGCTCACTGAAATTAGTAGGAGATTTCCATTTTTTTTCAATAGGCTTTGAATCAGGGCGGCATCATTTGGTTTCTGGTACTTTAGTGTTATTGCAATGCTGGATGGATTTTAGTTAGCACTTTACATAAAAGGACACTACCTACTGCAGGAAGACAGATTAAGCGGAGATGAACACGTAGGTTTAAAAAAACTTGCCCTCGAGGTATGGCTTGCTTCATCTTTACTGAGTTTGAATTATACTGTAAAATGAGCAAAGATGGAATGAAGAAGAAAATACTGGGCAGTGTCAAACTAGATGTAAAGAAAAATGGAACGACAACAGAGAGTCGTAGAAGTCCTATGATCTCCCAAAGATGACTGCTGTTATCATAGGTGCTGCTTATGTACAAGATCTAGAAGATTCTCCTCCTCTCTGTCTGCTTACCTGAAGACTCACAAGAATCTGTTCCTCAAAGTTCATCTCTGAATGACCTCCCTATGAACGTACCTTTCATTTAAATTATTTCATTGTTTTTCTTCTACCTGTTCATGTACAACTCTAAAATAATAGTTTAGAAAACGTCTGAGGTTGGTACATTTTTTTTCTGCTACCTACTTTTAGTTGTGCTTTTTACTTTCCCTTTGCAGAAAGAAAAGTGAATAAATTATATGCCACTGGGCCAGGGAGACACACTGGGAATGATGATGAATCTAGGCTATCTGTACTACAAGAAATTTTCTTGTCACTTTACTATGACTACATGCAATGGAGAAAATCAAGCTTTTCAGTATTCTGCAAGAAAATTATAATGATAGCACCCTGTGTTTCAGTTCAAACTACTGTTCTGCATTTTATACTGTTGATTTGTAGAAGAAAATAGAAACCTTTGCAGAAGACTCTTTGTACCATCTTTCAGAGTTTAAGAATTATGCTCTTTTTAGAATTACAGGGAACAGTTCCAGGAGGGGAAAAAAGATAATGGGAAAATGTTTTGCACTGCATTCTCTAGAAAGAGTAATTTTTGAAGAACTCTGCTGGTGGTTTCCCGTAAAATAAGATGATATACGAATAATTTCAATTGGAATAGAACTACCAGAATAAAGACATGATTACACTGCTCTTTTTCACTTAAGCCAATTTAATTGTTGTTCAGATTCCTTGGACCAAAAAGATGTCATTAAGCTGCCTTTCCTCTTCCTTCTGTTATTATGCATAATGTGGAGAAAATGAAGAGAATATGCAGTGACACCAGAGCATCAGCACTTGTGAAAAATGTTATACTGACAGAGTAGAAAGACAATTATCTACAATACTGAGAACAGGGATGGCCCACATTATAATCCGAGACACAACATTCTGTATTTGGCATATTCCAGTTCAGGATGTTTCAAACATCTTATTTGCACTTTCAGTCCAAACTGTTACTAAATTCACTAGATAAAAAGTGTGTCTTTTCCTAATGGAGTCAGTAGTAAAGTCATGTGGCAGTTGCCTAACAAGATTTTACACTCTGTTAATGATGATGGAACCTCATTATCCCTCCTGCAGATTTGGTCTCACAGTTATTTTCAGTTTTAACATGACCAGATTTCTAATTTCATCACTGAAGGATAAACTGAAGTAACATGTGTTTACTCTAAAATTGTCATTACAACATAGTTCATTTATTGCTTTCATCTTATGCCTGGCATTTTGTTAATCTTAATTTTATTATTATGGTATATTAATTTCTTTTGTAAACTTGTTCCTCAGCTTAACTCCATTCTACATCTTCAGTATCATTCAAAACAGGGGTGATGATATTTAATCGAGAAGCACAAAAGAGAAGAATAAGCCTTAATAACTTACTAAATATATTTTTCCAGTTGAAAAATTCTCACAGAAAATAGAAGCTACAAATCCAGTTACTTAACATATTGAATGTCAGCCATAATAGAAGATTAAAAAAAAAAAGTATTAGTGATTTGAATCAAATTTGAATCAGGATTATGTCTTACCTTGGTTTGGGTTTAGTTGTTCAAGTTTCTGCAAGTACGTTTGATAAGAAACACGGCCAGATCATACTATCTGCAACCCAGAGCACCCAGTTTCTATCTCGTGCTCTGCTGCAAGCCTACATTATGTCCTTGAGAACATCAGGCAGTTTTTCCATTCTTCTCTTTATATGCCTACACCTCTCTCTTGTTGTGATGGATTTGAAGCTGCCTTGTAATAATGTATTAATACTTCATGTTGACCTGCTACAGGGAAGATGAATGTCTGAGTAAATTCAGTGAGGTTCTGTCTGGAGAAGCATGCAGGAAGAAAATGACTGCTTCGAGACAGGCATCTCCATACACAGTATTGTTAAGGAACAAACTCAGAACTCTCATTTATAGTCAACCTATAAAACTGGTTTTGTGTAAAGAGCCTTGAGACAGAAGACCCCAAAGACCTGAAGCACAGATTTAAAATTGGATACTCTCCAAGAAAAGACAAGCAGTAGTTCTTTTTGGGCGTTAGATTCAGATATAGAATCCTAATGAGACTGTTAAAAAAGCTTCTCCTGCCAAAGATGTCATCTATCCATGGTAAGATTTATGGTTAGGTAGGTTTGTAGGCCTGCTCGCAAAAAGATTGTTCCAAGTCTTTTTCCTCACTGAAAGCTTTGTTTCTAGTGTTAAAAGAAACATTACTTTGATGAAGGCTCTTGCCACACATTCTACCAAGCTACCGAAGTCTGTGCAGCACCCACATTTAAAGTGCTCTAGCAGTCTAGTCAAGAGATGATAAACAAATGTACTTTTATGGATAAAGGATTCTCCACATTACAAATTTGGCTGTTGAATTGTTTAGGTAGATTGCCTGAGAACATCAGAGCTTCATGATAAAGTAGTCTGGAAAAAAGCTTGTATATATTTAAAATATACACAAAGCTTGTATATATTTAAAATATATTGTATATTTTAAAATGAGGAGGAAAGAGTGGGTGTAGAAGAAATTTAGGGGTTATCAGCCAGGCCAGCCATTGACATTTCAGTTGCTGTAAAAATACAAGTTATCAAATAAACTACTCAAAAGCAACTGGAAGAAAAAAAAAAAGGAAACAATGCACCTCTGTAGAGGTGTAAAAGCCCACTCAGAGAGCAGTTACCTCTGGCTCCCTATCAGAAAGAAAAGCCTTTGGACTCAAGTCTTACATGAGTCTCTCCTGCCCCGTACTGTCTGATATTTTCATTAGCACCTTCCCTGGTTCTGTGTGGCAAATATATTGCAGCTTACTGTGAATTCAGAATATATTGGCAAAAACTGGAAAAATGGAGTGCAAAAAGGATGCATTTCTTTTATCTGTCCACAGAATGTAAAAGTGATGACTGCAGATGCTAAATTCAGTAAGGCAGCTTGACAGGTATGTGGAGTCTCAGCCTTGGTCTAACAGGAGGGAAACTGTGATGTTCTACTCCGGCAGTGGAAAAAAATGTAAAATTCAACAAGTCCAGGAAGGCAGGAACAGGTACCAAAAACCTTTAAAGCATAATATACATCTAACCTTTAAACCGTGATAATGAAATCCTCTGGAGCAAGTACCTTTTTTCTTGACTATTTTTTGAAAGAATGCCTTCCACAGGGAAGACCCCATCTCACTCTGAAGCCATTAGGCATTACAACTACATGAAGGACAGATTACAAACAACATGCTTGCTCTCTAAATCTATTGTAGGTATATCTCAAAATTAACATTAAATATGCCATTAAAAGCATACTTTTGTTCCTATATAGGATTTCATTCAAGTCTTTTATTTCAGTGATGTGACATTAGTTTCTTATATTCTCTTTCCGCTCCAAAAACTCCAACATGTCTAAACCATGATTTTTTTTATGCAGGGGAAAGTTTAAAGGTTAAGGCAAAGGCTTTTAAAACAGTGCTGCAAAAGCAAAACCAGCACTTTAGAATCTCGTAAGCCAACAAAGAAAATCAGTAGTATAAAAGATGACACCATCACTAAACACGAACTAAAAATACTGTGGTAATGATTGACTGAGTCCTGGTACAGGCTTTCACAAAGTGATACAGGGCAACATTTAGTCAAAGCAGATTAATCCCAGGGCCGTAAGGGTGGGGTTTTTAAAAATTATTTTTTATTTTTAGGAACCTAGGTCCCAGATATTATACAGTTTGCCAAAACTAGAGTTCTACAAGGTGAGGAAGGGAATCTTATCAGCACCATTACTGACCACCAACATTCCCTGGTGTGGTATCCACATCATAACTGAGAAGATAGGATACAGAGTCACTCAGCCATTATCTTTTTGTCAAGCATCATGCAAGGTCACATTCATTGAGCTGTACCTTCATTTTCTGAGCCTCTCAGTTTCTAACAGAAATGCTAGTTGTTGTGGAAATGTTAAAAGAGACCATGAAAATAAATGCTGATATTACAAGTGTGCCTCTTCTGATACAAACTAGCTACCTTGCCTCATAAGACGACATTAGAAAGACCAAAAAAAAAAGAGAAAAAAAGTTCCCTACTAAGTGGCAAGATGTCTGCAAGTGAACCAAGAACTGAAAATGATTCAGAGAATTGTTTTGCATCAGAAAACACAACATCCAGAAGAAAAAGAACAAGAAGGAGTTTTAATAGACTTTAAAGGGCATTTTAGGATAAACAGGCCAAAATTAACTAGCTCAGTTGCAATATAAAAGTAGTACGAGGTGGTTGGAAGGAAAAAGTATGTTACTTTTGGGACAGAGCTGTCAATCTTCTGTTTTTCTCAGTTTGTATCAACTCCACATAAAACCCAGAAGACGTAAGCCTTTGCTGCACTTAAACCCAAATGAATGAAATATAAGTCTACAAAATACCCATAAGTATAAAAAAAAAAGACATTCATAATCCCGACCTAAAGTGAATCCTACCCTCCACCCACATACAGAAGCTTCAGAGCTGAAAACTGCTGTTTAATTTTATTTCTCCAAAGAGAAACCAAACCCCCATTTGACATGTTCACAGTGCAACAGTTTTGTTTAGTTACCAGTTGAAGAATCAGCTATACTAAAATTAAATTAAAGGAACAGCATTATTAACTATCACATGGATGTTTATAGTGTGAATCTAGGATAGAACGATAGCTTTCTCTTAAAGGAAGAGGCGTATATAACAGGGTCAAGCATTTGAAGGAAACTTGATTAGCTACACTCCTTTATATCTGCATTTGTCCACATCTAGCATCTCTCACTATCTGCAGTTGGCCTGAACGTCATTTCTACACAAATTACGTCAGTTTGCACCTTAAGTCTTTTTTATAGCTTCATGTTCCACAGCAGAGCAAATCCAGCCTATCTGCTCCAGCCTTTTTACAGTCTGCCCTGTTTCCTTTCTCATTTCAGCTTTGAACCTTTCTTTCAGTCTCCTGTGTCCATCCTTTGCTATCATAGAAGTTTCCCCTCTCCTTTTTCACTTGCACTTGAAACAATCCGCCTCTCTTTTCCATAGCTTGGAAAACTACACCTAACTTTTACAGATTGCCATACTTCATCTGGTTTTACTTAGACTGTTAAGACCTTTCTAGCAGAAAAAGCATGGTTTTTCAATGCATGCAAAAGTCCTATGTAAATGTACTGTTGTTATTGCTAACATGTACTATTACTGTTACAATTCATGCACAATCCATATTTCTTTCTGAGCATGTTTCATATCTTTTATCATTCATTTTATTTATAAAATCTTACTCTTACTGGATTTTAGTGCAAAGATTTGATTTTAAAAATAGAATACACAAATATTTGCTACTGGTCTTCTGTGCCAAGCAGTTGTTGCAGTACTCAGTTCTAAACAATCCTTCAGACACTAAGGTTTTGAAATCCCTGATATATCAGCCACCACAAAAGTATCTTAAGAGCACTTTTTATATCTACTGTTCTCCATACAAAGCATGTGACGTACTTTCTGCACAAACTGTAAAAAATCCATTCACACTTTAACTTGTTCTATAAAATCCCGTCCCCTTTTCAGCATACTGTGTTCTTGCAAGTCTTCTCAGAGTTTTGCAAGATTGAGAGTGGCAAACAACAGGCATCTTTTACAAGCAATTTTATTCTATATGCTTCAGAATTCCTACAGTTGCAAAGGCAAAGAAATCTATTTTTCCATTTATCCTACAAAGAGCCTTCCTCTAAGAATTCTGATAGCTGTCACTCGTCATAAATAATTTTTTCGTTCTGCCTATGGGACAATTTCTACAGGAATCTAAACTACTAGTAACACAAACAAATTTGCAGCAATTTAACTGTATCTTCAAGTCACAAGTATAATAAATCAACCTATAGCAGGAGCTCATGCATTTCCTGTATGCATCCACCTACCTCTCCAGCCATCACTTAGGCAGTCTGAAAATTCCAGTTTAAATCAATATTTGATTGACTGTCAAATGTTTCTTCATTATAAACACTACACATAGAGCCATTGTCAAAACCCTTATATATTATTTTAAACTCTTTGAATGACAAAACCATGAAAAAGTTGAAAGTATGATGTATTCATTATTGCCAAATCTTTTTAATGTACTATTAAGTAGATTTCAGCTATTCAAGAACTGCAATTATGAACTGCAGAGGAACGCTGTGAATTAACATAGACTGAAACTGTGCATTAAGGATAAGGTAATGATGATGATATCATGTAAACCTAGAATAAAAGATAAACACTAGAGATTTAGATGTTGGATGATGAAGTAATTGAAGTTGACAAAGATTATCAGAGTTAACAAGGCCGTATTGTAACTTCTTTGGAACTGAGGAAACTTTAAAATAAATGGTTCAGTAAACACAGGGATGAAGAATTAAGTAAACTATGAGCTGGGGATCTTGCCAGAAATCACTTGGATTTAAGCACGAGCTCAACAAATTACCTGGAAACAACAACTGGAACATGTTCTAGGTACAGAGCCTTAAGACAGTTTGTAATCCTCTCTTTATTCATTCCAAAACATGACACAGACTAAATGCTGGAAGCTGAAAAAGCGTTTCAACAAGCACAGTTATTATTGTACCTCTGCTAACACTATCTCTAAAACATGACTGTCTTCCAAAGAAAAATATAGAGCAAGCTGAATCAAAAAATACAGGTCTTGAGCCAGGTCTCATAGAAGTAAACTTAACGGTCTCACTGACATCAGCGACTCCATTTTTGGTCCATTAACTTCAAGAAAAAGTAACACATAATCCTATTTATTCATTTGTATCAATACAACTATGGAGCTATGTACTTGATTATTAATATTTAGTTTGATTTCACACTTTGGGTCTGTTGTAAATTTTTTTATAGATATTATTGCAAAAATAGAAAATAATACAATTTATTACAATATAGAAAAGTAAAATTAAGTAGAGAACAGTAAAAACTTAGATTTTACATGTATATTATTCTATGTATTACAGAGTGCTACAGGAGATGAACTTCAGAAATTTTAAGTTCGATACCAGTACGAGAGATGTCATAATTGTGAGCAGTTTCACAGTGGTAAGAAGTTACTCTGAAACAGTCAATGAGCCAAGGAATATATAGACTGAAGAGAATTATCTCAAAATCTTTTAAGATTGAGAGCTTAACACTATACTGTTTTGCTTTAAAAATGGTGACAATAAGGCAGAGCTCAAAACATGCCTATAAAGCACTGCACTGTGAGCCTCATAGCAATAATAATAAATTTTTTTAACCGATATTATCATTTATATCATCCATGTGATACAATGCATTTCCAACCAAGTGGAAAAGGTCAGTATCAATACCCACCCTAGAAGAATTCAGTAAAGTGTCCATTTGTAACAGAAACTGTAACGATCCACTACAATTTGTCAAGAGCTCTGAGAGATTTTCAGTCTTTGCAGTCTTTAAACTTACATAGGTGTTTTTTTCCAATAAAATATGGTTCAAGCTCAAATACAAGTTAGCACGTTTCAGTATGCATGTAAGGAGACACTTCTTTTTGAGATAAGGGAAGAAAGAGTGAGGTGAATCTACTTGAGCAACCACTTACTGTACAAGACCTGCTGCATGGGTAGATGCCATCTCTCCTGAATGTCTGTTTGGAATTTATCATCAGTATGCAATTCTCTCCTGAAAAGGAATTTCAGACTTCAAACCTATAAACATTACTGTGCTTTGCTCATGAGTCAACCTCTCAATACTGCACATAGTTTCTCCTACATTCAATACTATGGGTATAATTATCATCTGGTTTTGAGATAACCTTAATTCAATGATGTCTCCTATGGAAGACATAATATAATGAAGAGATGTAATGTCACATAGCACATATATTTTTATATGGTATGTTGGTGCATAAGATGGTGTTATGTATAATCTGTAAAATGTCCTTGAAAGATCTGCATGATTACATATAAACTTGAAAAAAAGAATAATGTATAATGGCACTAGCTCTGTAGCAACTGTGGCCTCTACAATTCTGCTTTCTGCTGAAGAAAACCAAACATATCAGTATGGTCTTCCTCCACAGTTTTCTACACCAAAAACCTGTAACACAGTCTTAGCTATCACAATAGAATAGGAGGTGGAAAAAAAAGCAAAAATCCTGGGCTAAATCATGTAAGTCTTTGAATATATTCACCAATACTCTTGCACATGAAAGTGAATAAGAAGCTAGTGCAGTGTTTCATTACTGATTTAAAATCTGTAAAAATTGCTGCTTATGAAAGACAGTATTTCAAAATCATTATTGTAGCAGATTTTCTGTAGACTCACTTTGTAAGGGGAACAAACACAAGGTTTACTTTCATATACCTTTCCCTGTTGACTCCTCCTCATAATTTGAAACAGTAGGAGTATGTGTCATTATCTGCTCAAAAAAATCACACATGATCTGTACAAGTATAATAATACATTACCATTTCATTGTCATCACAAGGCGACTGTAGGTGTGCATAGAAGTACATTGTATAGCAACAGTTGTTTCTCTATGCAGTGTTGGCATTTAGTGGTAGGATGGTTTGAAGGGTAATCTCAAGATCCAAGAGGAGGTTTTTGTGATTCAGCTAAAGTGCTCAAATTTTATATTAAGTAGGATATTGGTACCAACAAATGTTAGTTAAGCCACTCTATTTCCATGGTAGTCATGTTAAACGTAACTACTTGTTTTATTTATAGGAAACACTTTTGCAGATGTGTTACAGGCTTAATGCTTTAGTGATTCTAAAGATTCCCCCTTTATACTATGTATTATTTCTCATCATTTATTGCATGCATTCAACAGTTACAGGCTTCACTGTAGTATCAGCTCTTTTCCTTCATCAGACACTTCTCTAGATATTAGCTCTACCGAAGAGGGACAAAAGTAGCAGCATTCTGCATTTGCTGAAGAGAAAAAAAAAAAAAACAAAAACCTGAATGTTTCCTTGTGAACAGCAAAACCAAAACCTGAACGTTTCCTCTTCTACTGGTGCAGAGTGTCAAATGAAGCTCAGAATCTACCTGATCCCCTAGTACACCTTACAATGGAAGCAGGACACATGACTTTGATACAACATTGTCTCCTGAAAAAGACACAGAACTGAAAGAAGCATAAAGAGCACCCTACATAGAACTTATATCTGGCTCCAGGTTCACTGTAACACGCCAAGGCATCACTGAAGCCAGCTATGCATCTGCTGCTTCTGGCATTCAGAAACCAAAGAACAGAAGACCACGTTGGTTGCGTGCTGCATAATTTTTCTATCTATATCTTTGTTGTGTTTGGTTTATGACATTTCCATGGAACTAAAATATTTTGTCTGATCTGACTTTTTAGAGAAAGTTTTGAAACATTTGACAAATGTGGTATGTAGCATCACTTTTTAGTGAAATAGTTGTATTGTAAATTAATAGCTGCACAATTTAGCTTTTTGCATTGTCACAAATTATGCAACAAGCTGATTTTGTTGGATTCTTATCGCAGCCTCCGTTGACAGGATGGGGAGTTTTGTTATTTCAAGCTTGAATCTGTGTCCTGTGTTTACAGAGGTAATCTTCCACCATCCAAAAAAGACTGAGAGAGACTGAGAATTAATCTTCTCATTATGTTTCCTGTAGACTACCCCACAGCAGCTCATCCCTAATGCGGTTAAGTAGCCTATAGAAGTCAACAAAGAGGATATGTCCCCCAGTGATCCACTTCAGGCTTCATAAAAATCTCAGAGATAGCCCTGACATGCTCCAGGATCTGCAAAACTTGACTGACTCCCATGTTACTTAAAACCCTTCTCTGCCTTCACAGAGCTGTTGCTCTATTTGCCTAACACATATCACATCACCTTAAGCCTTCTTGGCTTCTACTCCAACTAGTATCTAGTAAAAGAAAGACACTTACACATTAATCAAAACAGACAGACCTAGAACTGCTTCCTTGCACACTTAACTCTCCTGACTCCATATCACGTTTGCACAGTAAGAATTTTATCTAGCTTCCAATTAGGCAACCTACATTTTACTACCACACTATGATATGCAAAGACTTTCTCCTCTGAAAAATAAAGACTTTCATATAATAATCTGGGAGTTCTTTTTGTTTGGTTTAGTACATTTTCCAAAACATTCCTGCACTACAGAAAATTATCATAACATTCAAACTAAAATTGTAAATATTCAGCTGCTCTCCTAAGGGTAAAAAACCACTAAAAAGATTTTATAGTCATATAAGTTATTCATCCATTCAGAAGAAAATACTGTAGAGCATGTCAAGCCAGGTTGTGCTGTAGGATTTTACAAACACCAGTAAGGGAGCAGCTCAAGAACTTGCTCTTGGGTGCCTATAGCAACCATCAATAATACAAAAATCCCCAAATTATCAACATTACAGCAATTTTCTAAGTATATATGAAATTAGGCTATTAAAAAAAGGGCTGGTGTAAAAAGGGCTGGGGGGAAAAAAAATCTTACAGCAGAGAAAAATGAAGAAAAGTTGCTGGTAACAGGCTAAGGCAAATATATTCAGTGGCTAAAATATATGTATTCCTGGAACAAGGAGGTAAGTGACAGATTATTAACACGAAGTGGTGACAGCATGATACTATGTAAGTCAAATTGCCTGTTATTCTTAAGAATGCAATTAATTTTGTAAAATGTTGTGCTAGGCTGACAGACAATTATCAGAGAAGTTTAAGAACTGGATCAAGTGCCAGAAAATGGCATTGGGATAGGAAATGTTGAACTGCCTGGTTTTAGGTGGAAAGATTGGCAGAAGAAAAACAAAAAGAAGAGAAAAATGAAACAAAGAGATGTAGGAGGTGACATGCCTTTTTGTGGTGACATTTTTTGCAATGCATCTGCTTCTCAATTATTTTTTAGAAGAGAAGTCCTTTCCCAAGGGTGAGTTTCAAGTAAATAAATAAATAATGTATTTTGACATATTTTGACACATTTTGCTTATTCTCTGTCTTTTGCAGAAAGGGATTATATAATACCAGTTCTTCTAAAACTTTAACCTTGGCTTTGCTCAGGAGTACCACTGAGGTCTTATTCCAAAATAGAGCTCATGTTAAAAATATTTTAACTTGTCACTTTCTAAAAACTAAACAAGTCATCTGTCTCTCTGGAGGCCCTTATATACTTTTAACTATAACACTGAGAGCCTGTTCCCACGTCTATCGTGCCAACCACCTCTGAAGTACTTCAGACTGTACTTTAATTACTTCTTACCTGTTCTCAGTAAAATAATTATTTAAATACAGAGCTCCTTCTGATATTTAAAAAACAAAAGTTATCATGGACAAAGATGACAGTTTTTTCCTTTTCGTTTGAGGAGAAGAAAAAAATAAAGATTTTTCATAGTAGTTTGATCTGCCTCAATTCATTTTCAACAAATGAAGTTTCTCACTATCATAATGATCAGCATCTTTAAAATTATGGTCTGACCTCAAGATATTTACTGTATACTATCTGTGATCTCCCTCTCTCTTCCCCCATGATTTCGGAATACTAAAGTTTACTACTATATATTCATTTATGAAGAATTAACTACTTAATCTTTACCATTTTACTGCATGATTCAGAGGGGAAATCCTGATAACATTATGGTAACAAAAAGGATATTAAGACTGCCATTGACTTTAAATTTTTTTTTATTGACTTGCTTAACGTATTATATAAATGTTCTTTCATTGTTGAGATCTCTTTCTTTAAAGCAGAGTACTTCAGAAAGTTCAGTGACATCCCCTTCTGTTATTTTTGAGATATAGGAAAGTGAAAAAAAAAACCCAAACTTTGCAGTAATGTATCTATGAGCCCATTTTATAAAGAAGAGCTAAGTCTGATCACCTGAAAGTTTGAGACTAAAGAGAGTCAGTAAATGTCAATTAATTTTCCAGCCATTGTTCCTGTAATTTAAGATTTAACTACAATCAGTTTTCTTTCTTTTTTTAAACCTTAATACCAAAGCCAAGAAATGTTACTTTTTAAAAACCCAGTAAATTATGCACTGAATTGGAAACTGGTTTCTGACACATTTTTGATTGAAAGAAAACTTGCTTTCATTAGAAATAACTGTTAAACAAAACTGCTGCAGATCCTGACTTTAAAAGCCTGCTTTGTAAAGCATACTTTCAGCAGGGCTTCAGGAGGGACTAAAGACTTCAGTCTAGTCTTTCTTTTGTAAAGTGCTCCATCCATATTCTGTACAGTACTTCTAGTACTGCATTCCTCCAGACCTACACTGACTCAAATTTACCCATAGTTTTGAACCTTCCGAAAACCTTCAGCTGTTAGAGCATGCAGATCAGGGGTGACAAAAATTTCCTCCAGCTAGAAAGAAATGGGGAAAAAGGACAAAAACATACAAAACTCAGAAAATATACATTTGAAATAAACAATAAAAACCCAAGAACTTGACATTTGTCTGCAGCTACTCAAGTTTAATCCCATAAGTAACTCTGCAATCAGATGGAAAGGAATAAGGGCAGAATTTTGGCCACTGCCTTGAGTATAAAGAACCTCAAGGACTGTAGAAATCCTAAGACTTCCAGAAGTTAGATTTCAGCTATGCTGAATGTACAAAGGTGTCTCACAAAATATGCCAGCCCCTAACCTGTTTGGTTTGGATCTTTTCCAACAGTGAGTTATAAACTTTATAAACTTATAAAGAAAAAAGGAATGAAATTTGAGGGCAAAGAAAGGCAGTCTGTTAGCTTGTGATGCACAATTATTTATGTTCAGGAATGCAGAGGGAAAAATGTCAGGGTTTTTGCTTCACTGGACAGATCCTTAACTCAGTCACACCTTCAAAATGCCACTGTCACCAGTAATACTGCAAAAGCATAACCAAGAATAACATCCAGGACCGAAGGCTCTGAATAATATGTAAACATAAGACACTAACCAAAGATAACAGTCAGCACAGAAGAATGTGTTGTGTAATTTCCCCATGCAGCATCAAAGAAGAACTAGTGTGACTAAAACAGAAACCTATACATTTACTGGGAATGAATATGGAAAAACTATGTTCCTCCATGAGCCAGGATCCTTGAAGATCCATGAAGTATGTACCCCACACCCTCTGGATAAGAGTAGAAGGAGGAGTGTGCTTCTGTTGTCTCTGACACTGCAGAATATAGTCAATTCTTTTACCGAAAAATGTAATGTCACGGGGAATGCTGTAGGTTGAATCCTGATTTCTGTAACACAGATGTAAATCCAGAGAAATTTCATTGACTACTCCTGTGAAAAGAAATGATCTACTAAAAGTCCACCTAAAAATATTAAGACTCTAAGAAAACAAGAGAGGATAGTAGTAAATTGACATAAATCAGTTGAGCATCTAGAACTGGAGCTAAGTGCAAAGAATAGGTAGAATACATACCCGAGAACAAAACAATCCTATATTATGACATAGAGTTGATGATACACAGAGAAAGTCAAGCCTGTTGCAATGCTGGGTGCTTCCACGGAGCATAAACTGGAGTGAACACCCAGGTCACATATTCAGCTTTTGACAGAATTACTGCACAGCCACAGTAAGGCCGATACAAGTGTTGATCCACATGTTATAGTCTGCCAGCACTGTGAAAAACAAAATTTGTTTCTATATTCCTACCTTTTGCATACATGTGTGGATCTAAGTAGACTTTTTTCTTCATCTTAGACAACAGAGATTTTCCTTCTTTAATATTACACCACTCAGGAACGTTCACATAGTGCTAGCAGAGAAGTTTTCATTATTTCAGCATCTGGATTCTATTCATTCATTTTCTATTAAATAAAAAAGTGCCAAGTCACTTTATAGACAAAGACCAGGCAATGGTACAAAATACTTACAAATGACGACTGAAATTCTGTAACACAGCACAGCTGGACAGTCATGACTGAGCAAAATTTTATGGGGCAGAGCTCCTCATGTGCACATAATCTGTGGGTTATTCACTTACTCATGACTTAAAGGAACATTTTAATGTAAGAAGTATTAGAAAATCCCAATGCATAACCATGACCAAAACAGACATGGCTCAGTGATGACAAGCAACAGAAAACGAAAATGAAGGAATGCTAATCCACAGGCAAGAAAATAACAGCATTTATCTGGAATGTAACACTGCTATATAAAGAATTATCCTTTACTTGAGCAGAAAAAACATTTAAATGGTAAACCACAATGTTCATACTGTTACACACTTACATGAAGAACCCATGTGCTGCTTCTACTGGAATAACAGTAGAAGCAGCACATTCACAGCAATGGCAGCACATCAATTAATATTTCCTCAAGTATATGACAAATTGCTCAATGAAAAGTGTTGCTTCCACTAGAATTAGAAATAATTAGAACTAGTTATTTAATTAAGAATATTCCACAGTCTTCACCTTATGAAGCATATGCCCATTGCAAATAATTAACTTTCTCAGTTCAAGCAGTTTTCCTCAGCAGCTCTAATAATCAGTGGCAGACAAATTAAAATCTATATATATATATTTACCTTCCTACTGAGGCAAACGAGAACATACACACAGGAAATATGAAACAGGGTTTCATATTTCAACAGGGTCTGGATGATCGGGTAGTGAGGTGGATTGTGAACTGGCTGAAGGAAAGAAGCCAGAGAGTGGTGGTCAATGGGACTGAGTCCAGTTGGAGGCCTGTGTCTAGCGGAGTCCCTCAAGGGTCGGTACTGGGACCAGTAGTATTCAATATATTCATTAATGACTTGGATGAGGGAATAGAGTGCACTGTCAGCAAGTTCGCTGATGACACAAAACTGGGAGGAGTGGCTGACACATCGGAAGGCTGCGCAGCCATTCAGAGAGACCTGGACAGGCTGGAGAGTTGGGCAGGGAGAAATTTAATGAAATATAACAAGGGCAAGTGTAGAGTCCTGCATCTGGGCAAGAATAACCCCATGTACCAGTACAAGCTGGGGGCAGAGCTGTTGGAGAGCAGCGTAGGGGAAAGGGACCTGGGGGTCCTAGTGGACAGCAGGATGACCATGAGCCAGCAGTGTGCCCTTGTGGCCAAGAAGGCCAATGGCATCCTGGGGTGTATTAGAAGGGGTGTGGTTAGCAGGTCAAGAGAGGTTCTCCTCCCCCTCTACTCTGCCCTGGTGAGGCCGCATCTGGAGTATTGGGTCCAGTTCTGGGCCCCTCAGTTCAAGAAGGACAGGGAACTGCTAGAGAGAGTCCAGCGAAGAGCCACGAAGATGATTAAGGGAGTGGAACATCTCCCTTATGAGGAGAGGCTGAGGGAGCTGGGTCTCTTTAGCTTAGAGAAGAGGAGACTGAGGGGTGACCTCATTAATGTTTATAAATATGTAAAGGGCAAGTGTCATGAGGATGGAGCCAGGCTCTTCTCAGTGACATCCCTTGACAGGACAAGGGGCAATGGGTGCAAGCTGGAACACAGGAGGTTCCACATAAATATGAGGAAAAACTTCTTTACAGTGAGGGTGACTGAACACTGGAACAGGCTGCCCAGAGAGGTTGTGGAGTCTCCTTCTCTGGAGACATTCAAAACCCGCCTGGACGCGTTCCTGTGTGATATGGTCTAGGCAATCCTGCTCCGGCAGGGGGATTGGACTAGATGATCTTTCGAGGTCCCTTCCAATCCCTAACATTCTGTGATTCTGTGTGATTCTGTGTGATTCTGTGATTCTGTGAAACAGGAAGAAAAGAACAGGAAGGTAATTACCTTTTACCTTACATAATGAAGGAATTGTAGCACTATACATGCCAAGGGTGATATTATCTTCATGTTATGTAGAACTAAAAGTTGGAGGGAACAGGAAGGTATTTCATACGGTTTAAGAAACATTTTATAAAAGCACTATCTGCAGAGGCCTGTTACAGAGCTTTAGGACTGGAGCAAAGGCTTCATTCAAAGCAGGCTGCACAGAGACTAAGAAATCAATGGAGTTCAAGGGCCTGGGCTGAGGGCTCCCCACAGTTCGTATTGTCTTCGGCAACACTGAAGATCATTCGCTAAATTATAATTTGAATAAAATTAGGATCAAAGGACTGACATCACTAACAGAAATATAAGCTCAGAACTGTCAACGCTGAATGTGATTTTGCCTTCACCCACTGGCTTTTGCAGGAGCTGTGACTCTTCATGATGCCACCCAGTGGCACATGGACCACTTGGTCCCATTGGACCAGCAATGGTCTGGGAACTGAAATTCCCAGATGATGGGATCCCAGGTAGCCATCCCAGGGATGGCGAACATTCCTCTATACTCACGTAGCCGTGACGGGAAACACAATCTGAGGGGACTATAGGCTACAAAAGTAAGAGTAAAGCAACAGTTGGAAGACAGTAGAAAAAAACCCAGTAATTTAGCAGAGAGCCATAGGAATTGTGTGAGCTAGAAAGAACAAGAGTAGTGATATTAAAGGATCCACATCCTGCATTGTATTCAACGCGTTTTGTGTGCACATGTGTATAGACGTGTAATTGTGCTGACCAGCTGAAGTCTTCCACTACTTTTCTCTCTTCCCCATCTCACTACTCTTTATGCATGTGAATATGTGTGTACATGTAACCAAACTGTGAATTTTGGTTAATCTTGCTTTCTGTCTTCATTCTGTTTTAAGACTCTCAGCTGCAAGTTAGGACAATTTTAATTAAGTATCTCTATGTGGGTTATCAGCATTGTTCTACTTTATATATATAAAGTCCTGCCTCAGTTAGTAGGACTGCACTGATAAAACTAAGAGAAGAATCTTAACCTGAGGAGCTAAGGTATTTTCCAATCAATCTGTGAAGCAAGGATACCGAATTTCATCACAAATAGCCTTAAATTGTCTTTGAATACATTAAAATAATACATTGCAAATATCAGTATTTAAAAAAAAAAAAAAAAACAAACAAAAACCAAAACGAACACCATCATCTGTTCTGAACAGACACCTATGTCTGCACAGACATCCTGACCCTGTATCTAGGTTACTTAGATAGCCCCATCCTTACCACTGCCTCATCATCTGCAATGTCATCCCACCCCACAGAGGGTCAGCTGGCATACCTAGTGGTTAAACAGTCTGCCCAAGTTTTAAGTTTACAAGGTGCAAAATCACACAGAGCTACCAGATCTTTCTCCCTCTCATGGCTACAAAACTCTGGTTATATGAAATCACTGGTGGGCTTACGGTATAATAAGCTTTCCCTTTCTCCACCCTCATGCAGAATGGCTCCAGGAACAACCCTTTAAAAATTTTTATATGAACTTCATATTATGTTAAATAATTTTAGTTCTTTATTTCAGATAAAACCATCAGTAAGTAATGCATATCTTGAATAATGCTGTAGTCAAAACCCCATAATTAAAACCATATGGACACAGTGACAATTTTCAATAAAACAAATGAATAAACAATTTTTTGTTCAAGGGCATAGAAAGTAACTTTTGAAGAAAAACTTAGCAGCCTAAAGGAAGTGCCTAAAGCTCAGATATTGCTACCTTTCCCTTCATTGATTTGATTTCCAAAACTGTGTTAAAACTTTCATATTTGTTTATGATTTTGCAACACAGCCTGAAGAAATTATAACAATTTATTAAAACTAAAATACTGAGATAACAAAGAAAAAACTAAGTACAATTTTAGACCAGGCATGAGAAAATAATCCTTTCAGCTTTGAGTGAGGTTCTTCACTATAGTTTCTTGGCACTAGTGGTAACTTTCCAATGTATACTGACATCCTTGTCATTATACCAAGTATAACAACAAAAATATTCCTCCCTTTAAAGCCACCTGTGAGGCTCGTGGTCTGATAGATGGATAGATTCCTTCAAAGCAGAGACTGGATCTCCTTAGTCTTCAGCTTTTACCAGGACATATGTTTTCTCTCTTAATGAATTAACCTGCTGTTTACTTCAGCAAAGAACTAGACGTCCTAAATGTCCTGGGCATGTCAGAAAGATATTGCCTCCCAAGATGGCAAAAGAAGCAAATAAGAATCTGCTGGCAAGCTGATCTGAATAGATCCCAGGCACTTTATCTTGCGATGAAACTTTCACTTCAGTGGAAGGCTAAACATCAAGGCTACATAAATCCCTTTTATTCACACAAGCAGGAGTCAATAAAAACTGTCATCCTAAATTCAAAAAAGGAGACCAACTCACTGAAGCTTCGAAAATTTACCTCTATTCTTCTAGCATACAGTGAGTAAAATGTATAGGAATTATATTCGTGAATATGGCCAGGCACAGCAGTAAAGGTGATGCTGATTTTCACTTTTAATAAACTATTAACACTAATGACTACCAGGATTCTAATAGAAAAACTCTCTGAATTATTTTATTTAGAAAACTTACTAATGAAAACAGTAAAACACTGGTCAGGCAACTGAAATAATGTTGGTCCACTGAAATAGGAGTTGCACAATTTATTTCATTCCTGCCAACAGATCCGAAGTTGATAAGATCTCTCAAGCAAACAGAATCCTGAGGCACAATCGAGTTTAAATTTGAGTACAGGATGCTAATGTTCAGTCCGCTATTTGATTAACTTAATCCTGATTTTTAGAGCTGGCTTCTTTCACCAAGTCATTCCAGACCACTGAGCTGCTGAGAACAGAAAGCTTCTGAAAGTGGCAGTTATAGACAGAAAAGAACATTTTTCACTCAATGAAATCCATGGGCTTCCTTAATGTATGCCTCCAACGGAACTGATTTGATTAAAGTTTTGTTCCATTTTCTTTTAATTAGCCAAGGCAGCTTAAATTAATTATTAGTCTTATGTATGGAAGCAGTACCAGGAAGTTCCATGCAGGCATCATAAAAACATGAAATTCAAAAAAAAAAAAAATGTTTAGTCTAAAGATCGTTCAATCTAAGTTACAAAGCAAGATGCACTGAAATGTAGTATTGATTTAGTTTCATTGATATCAATTTTAAAAATGCAATCCACAGTTTAAAACCCGGTGATTTAAAAGCTGTCATGGTCAGTGCCACCTAAAAACCTCCACGCAAAATTCTGTCTAATGATGCTGAATGTTATATAGAAGGGTAATGCTGTGCAGTCACTAGCCTGGAGCGGTCATTGCTCTCCTCCTGATTACAAGGACAGACTCTGTACAGGAACCTGGCTCAGGGACAGAAAGGCAAAAGCAGTCATCCGCCTCCAGTACCTATTTGCATAAAGCTAAATACAATCTAGTACACATTTAGATATGAGTATGTTCTGAGTTACTCAATCAAATTCCACTGAGCTATTCTCTGGTGTAAATAAAAGCAAAATCTAGTAATTGTGTATGTATTGACTATGCTGCTAGAAAATATAGGCACTTCTCATGGACAACTGGACTGTTGAAAGTTGTCGGCACATGTTCACTGTTAAAGCAGTTAAATATGCTGACCTAATTTGACTTTGATGGTTACATCATTTTAAGACATCTGAGGACAAATCTCACTTTCCAATGCCACTGTTTCAAGCTGTTCCGTAGGAAGCACCAGTAGGTAACAAGAACCATGCTGCACCGCCGAAGTCAGGGCTGCCTGAAGCAGAGCTGTTATACCTTGTTTTAGACAGAATAAAAATTTATCTGTAAATTGCCAAAGATTCAGTGGTAAGAACTTAAATCTCCTGTTTCTTTAAGACAAATACACGTAAGAAGAGGGAATACTCTCCCTCTTGTTGCACATAGATCAGCATTTCTTCTATCAGCCATCACTGTTTTCTTTCCTTCTAACTGGTGAGTCGAAGTTCAAAGCACAGCTTTTAAGTACTTTTTCCATCATAGCTGCTATCTTCTTCATAGCAGAAGAGTTTAATTGCTGGATACAGCAATTCCGCTTTATACTGTGGTAGTCATACCGTATTATATATTGTAGTGCACAGCTTGCTTATTTAACCATAGCAATTGCAGCCAGATAGCTAATATGTTAAAAAAATACTGTCCTCAAAAAGAAACTGTAGATGAAATTGCTAGGACAGGAGCTATATGCTAGTACAATCTAGAATTAAGCTTACATACCACACTTCTAAATTAGTGGGAAGAAGCAGTATAGCTGACCATTAAAATGTATTGCTTTTAATGTAAGCAGCTCTCTTATATTCATTCTTAAACATTCATTTTTTTTCCTTTTAGTTTGTATTGAGAGCTTGGCAATCCAGGCTGTGAAGTTTAAAAAAGCTGACCTTGAAAACACAGGCACATTTATTTTTGAATGTTAGTTTAGTTTCACACCCTGAAAGTGGCTTCCTGCCTTCCAGATTTTGCTGAACGTTGTATGACCAGCCATGCCTGAACTCGCTGCACAGCTCTGTTCAGGCTGCACCACGGTCCTTAAGGACTTATCCACTTCTGGCTTGAAACACTAAAAAAGTCTGGTTTAGTAACCCAGGCTATGATGCTAATCACTTCCACCCTCCTTCGTGGAAATGATTATCTGCTCACTCACACACCTTACTGCCCTTAGAGGTGGCAGCCCAGCTCCCTGCAGCAAAATTTTTCTGAGCATTTTTTTCAGCACTGGCAGAAGGGCATTTTTACTCCCCCATGGGCTCCATGCTCACACACAGGGAGGTATTTCAAAGACCTACCTAGGGAGGACCTTTTCCCATGAAAAACCTGGAGCAGCCTTTCTAAAAGCTTTGCATGCAGTGTGCAGCTAAGCACAGCACCGTGCTCCCTCGCATCCTGCTAAGCCGTGAGAGGGTCTGTTCATTAAAGCAATCTGTCAGGCTGACATTAGGGGTGAAGGGGTTGCTCTGTAACCTTTCCATGAAACTTCCCTAATAACAGTAGTATCACTATCTACACAGTAATTTTGATAGGCACTGCAAGAAGCAAAAACTTGAGTATATACCCACAGTGCTCCACAGGGAAATGTGGGATTGTATCAACGGTGTTGATACAGCTGGAGTTATGAAATATGTACAGTACTCAATGCAGGCATTAACATGATGCTCTCAGACACTAAAGATGCTGGGCAAAAGACACTCAGAGACAGACAATTCTCAAAGATGATTGTTCAAACACAGAACACTGCCCTAATTCCTGAGATTTCCACCCAGCTGCAAGCTCTGCACATTTAAGTTTCAGACAACTGTGGAAGAATCAACAGCACATTACATGGTAGTTTATATTTCTTTCACACGTGACCCAATACAGAAAGGCTTACTCGGAAAGTATTTCCCCATCTTACAAAAGCACTTATTCACAGTTCAAATGGACCTTATTCTCACCTCACACTTGGCATCACATTTCACATCTAGGACCACATTTATAACGCCACCGTCTTTAACAGAATTGCTCCTGATATGTACTAGTGCAGTTCACAATTAGGGAATAAGCACATGACATAGCAAAATCAGGATACAGTAGGTTACCTGTTCCAGACTGTCAGATGAGCTGTTATAACCTATTAAATGCACACTCTCAGCTTATCCCAGTTATGAAGTAAAACAGGCTCACTTAAGCCTGAATTGAAGAATGAAAAGACAGAACATAGCTGAAAAATTATTAACATGCATTGGAGGTACTACCCATCATCTATTGGTGCTACAGAGGAACACTATTAAAATAAACAGCAAGAAATCCCCCTCTGCTATTAAATTCTTAGGGAACAATTATTACATCTTCTATGAGAAGAAAAGAAAAATAAGCATTAATGATGACGTTTCTGTGCTAAACTGAAAAAACTGCTGCTGCTTAAGGGTTTTTTTATTTAACTGCAGACACCACTAGAACACATATTGTGTGAGATACTACTGTTATGTCAGCCCTCTCATAAAATCACAACTTCTTCTTAGCCAGCTGTAGTATTGGCACAGATTTATTAGAGCTACAAGTCTGTATAAGCTTTTACAGAAGCACATCACCTCAATAAAAATCAGGCATCTGAAAGTTTCACATACCCACAGCATTTGAGGTAGGACAGAGCAGTACAGTAGCTCATGCTGGAGTAGCTTTAGTAAAGCAAACAGACTTCCACAGTGTTGAAACTGCAGATACCATAGGCATCAGAATCCAGCATTGCCGCACCTTCTAAAGCACTCACGTCAGGAAATCATTATCAGCAACCAATGGCATTAGGAAAATTACTCTCAAATCAAAGTGAAATATTTGAAACCAGGAAACCTTATTGGGGAAAAAAAAAATCAAGTCAGTGGCTTAATGCTTTCTTTGTACAAAGAACTTCCCTTTACAACTCTCACTACTACTCCCTTTCCCCCACACACACATTCAAAGGCAAAGCACACTTGCAGTCCCCCAGTCGTCTAACTGCAAATGCTACAGACACCCGAGCGCGCTGTCTGGCCAGGGAGAACTGCCCACGCCGCATCCCCGTCCTGCGGGCAAAGGAGGCGTACGTGCCTAAGGGACATTGCTCCAGGAGGCATGTCTACTGAACGGCTTCAGCCGAAACGTTCGCTGAGGTGACATCGCCGAGCTAGTGCTCTCACTTGGTTCGTCCTCCAGCACAGGTCTGAATGTGAAACACGTGCCTTGGAGGAAGGGGAAATGTTGTGATGCCTTTAAAACTCATCTCTTGGTATTTTGAGAGATTCCAAATCATCTGGGCAGTGTGGGGGGTGTCAAAAAGAGATGCAATGTGGGATTGATGCATAACATCTGCAAGAATATTGAAAGCAGCATTTTTGTACATTTAATTCTGAAAAAAAACAGAAACTGAGTCTTTATTTAACAAGCCATTACATTAGTCCCTTCTAAAGCTACAAACATTAGAAATCAGGGCTTTCAGATTCATTTGTCTTTGGCTCATGACGAAATACTCAGTCTTTGCTTGATTCTTACCCCAAGTAGGCTGGTATGAGTTCATTTAACTCCACTCAATTAAATGGAGTACTGCGAGTTTATGTCAGCTGATAGTTCAGGACCGTGAACCTTTACTACAAGGGCAATTCGAAATATCTATTTATTTTGCTTAATAAAATCAAATGCTACACTATCCGGCACAACATTTCAGCTTCTCAGAATAATGCTTTTAAGTACATGAGGGTTGTAATTCTCCCCATAAAGGCAGACTGAGAACAGCGAGATCCATAGCAGGTCTGAGAACTCAGCTCCATAATAGCAACACTGCAAAATCTCAACGCGGTAAACTGCACAGCACACAGGCACAGAGCCCAGCGTGTATCCTTCAGAGATCTCTGTATACCGTACAGAAATAGGAGAACAGCATGTTCTCACTCTTTCTAACAAACTGGCGCAGACCCACTATGACTAGAAATTAATAACTACTACACCAAAAAAGCCAACCAATTTTTTAGCCATTTTACAGTTCCCCATTATATTCTGTGCCGGTACCACAGACAGCCCAAGAAAAATATTTATTGGAACTGGTAGGCAATAATAAATAACATTCAGTGGGTAGCATTGGTTATGATATGATTTATTACTGGGCTGAAGTTGCTTTCAAAACCAAAAATATTTATAGATAGTTGGCTACAAACATTGACGACAATCAAACAGTCATAAAATAAAAAATTGTTCACGTTTTCTGGACAGTGTAGTCTTTTTCAAAAGCAAATGCATAGCAGTTTATTTCAAAGCCTAGAATAACTGCTGAAGCTGGTGTTTATAAAATCTGAATCAACTTGACACAAATGGTTTCAGTTTACACACGTACAGCCACTGTGAAGAAGAGAATTTGTCCCCAAGGGAACATACCATGCCTAAGTAGGAAAGGGCCTCAGAGCCAGACATAAGCTAACTGGACCCAGTTCTGTTCTCAGCTCTACCCAGTTAACTGCTTCTGCAGCATAAAAAAGCTCATGGTACTTCTTAAAAATAGTCAAGTCAAAGAAAAAAAAAGATATTTGAAAACCCAGTGTCAGCTGTTTAAGGAAAATCAAGGGGAAAAATACCATCAAAAACTGCTTACAGATTCAGGTAAATAAATATTGGTGGCATTTTCTGGTGGCATATTCCCCAACTGTAGTCACGCTGTGGAAACATCCCCCAGTCTAGGGAGAAACTGCAAGGTGTTTGTAAGGAATAGATGAGAAAATTCATCCCGTAAGATACAATCAGATTTCTGCCAGGGTGTGCAGGAAATGGCATGTCTCCCCCAAAACACTGGAACACATAAAGAAAGATGTAAAAGAGGATGCATCAGAGGCAGGAGGGAGGAATAAACTGCAGGAGGGAGTTCAAAGGTGACAAACAATTTACAACATACCCGATAAAATTGGAAAGCCAAAGCACAACACTTCATGTCTTCCAGCCCCATCTATGTTATATGGCTCCTTCACTGCTACAATTCGCCTGTAATTTGCTCTGCATTCACCAGTTCTCCAAAAGTTTTTTCTACCTTTTCTTCTTGTTCATTCTTCAATATTGCACGCCTTTTTCGTTATTCTCAAGTCATTCTTCCAGCACTGCTCTTAGCTCTTTTCAGTTACTGGAATCTTTGTTCATCAATTTTAAAGGAGCTCGGGGAGCTCAAAGATAATTTTAAAACCCCATCTTTCTCATGTAAATTAGTACTGAAAACATCCCTTCATTCTTTCACTCATTCTACTACTTCACTAGTCTTCTAAACAAGAATTTTCTGAGTATTTTCTGCTTTTTTTTCCTAAGTTAAAAAGTTGATCTTTGAAACTCTTCAACATACTGGTTTTTATTACCTCGAACCTGAGCTGAAAGCACACAAAACTGAGCTCGCCTCAACTTTTACTGAGTTAGCAAGAAAAATTCTCATTCACTTTTAGAGTATTTTAAGAAAGACAATTCAATGCTAACTCTCTGTGGCGTTACAGTCCACAAATGTGAGTGTCAAAACATTCCTGTGAATTTGAGAGGTTTTGCTGAATTCCTTTCAAAACACCTTTGATCTTCAAACTTAGAGGAAACTTTTAAAATTTAATCTGTCCTTTATGCTGCAACGATGACTGCCTTCACTGGCTGACACAGCATATACCATAGCCACCCTGAGCGCTTGTAATCCACCTTGATGCAATGCTGAAGTAGATTGGTTGAAGGCATAGATGTGCCTCCTCGCACAGACTCCAGCATTGCAAAGCAGCCCTCGGAATGGCATGTTCAAATATCAAATACAAAGATGGCAAATTTCCATTTTAATTAACCCACAGTGCTACCGAGCGCATTGGAAGCTGCCCGGATGCTAGCTGCCAGTGTCCCTAAAAGCCATAATTAGCCTGATTACTCAGTAAAATTATGAAAGTGATAAACTTGCCAATTAGTGGTCATGCAAGCGCAAAGACCTAACAAAGAATGATTTTCACCAACCAGTTGAGGTATGCCAGCACTGGAACTCCAAAAAGCAGGAAAAAGCACTGATCTGGCTTAGTCTGGGAAAAACAACTCACCAAATGGCATGAAAAGGCACAGAAAAAAGGAAGGAGTAAGACTTCACAGTATCCTGACAACATCCAGCCCCACGTGAGCTATACTTCAGCATTAAGTTCTTACTCAGAAATTATGATAGAGCTCAATAGTGTTTGAAATATTAACATAAAGTATGTATAATTAATACAGTCCATCAGCTGCAGTTTATGAAATAACATTTCTTACTGTAAATGCAGAGCGTATCATATTTAAACCTATTGCCAAAAGATAACACAGTTTAATTTAAGAAATCACATTTCTTTCCAGTCAGCCCGTACTGCCTAAACCAGACCCACCAATAACTCAAGGCAAGTGCATCACCTTCCTCTTCAAAACAAACTTACAAAAGTAGTTCTTAAGCCACTCGAGAACAATCAGGAGCCATTATGCTCTAATATTATTTTGAATTGTCCTGTATAATTGTCCCTCTCTAACTCTTTTTAATTCACACACATTGCAGAGCAAAGATTACATCTGTGGCTGACCACAGTGAATTGCTCTTCTACCATCCATGCGTATTTCTTTCACAATCCTACATAAATAGCACTTGCAGTAAATTAATGACAGTTTCTGAATTTCTTGCTTCTGAGGTCACTCTTCCTTACACTTCCAGCTTCTACCACCTACTTCCCCACACTTGTCCTGAATGACTGAAGAGTAGCCTAGCAAACCATATTGCAAAGGGCTGCTCTTCTCAGAAGATGCACTTTACCAAACAGATAGTTATCAACATCTGCTAGTCTACAAGTGGGCAAAAAATAAAGCATATTGATTCCTATTGCATTAAGGATCTGGATAAAGAAATGTGGCATAAAAAAATGATGGAAGACAAAATACAGCTCACGCTTTCTAACATCCACGAATTAATGTTAATGCACGGATTTTTTTTTTTTAATAAAAATTATACTGAATTGTAGGTTATGGTAGAAAGAGACTATAATAATCTCTGTGATGTGTGGAAATACATAAATATCATCGAAGAAAATATTTTTAAATGTTATATACTTTACATGTACAAACTAATCCAACATCCAGCATTAAGTATGGCAGCATCATTTCCATTAAATGAGCAAATTTTCCAGAGAGGTGAAGAAGGAGAAGTCACAGTTCTGACTGAGACGTTACTAACGATAAACTATTTGTCATTATATCTATCAATGTCATTACTCTAGCAATTATGATACTAACTAAATACTTCAGCTACTAAGTCAGAATAAAAACTGGATTCAAAAGCTAGAGCTTGATTACCAGAAGACTTTTTCCAGTATGAAAAACAGAGTTCAGAGATTTTCTTTAATCAACCCAGATTTTTTTCCAATTAACAATCTTTAATGACAAGCTGCGTTTACACTATTTACATTTTCTGTAAGTAAGTCTCATTCTAAAATACATACTTTGTGAATCTCTATTCATACAAAAATCAATATCTAAGCCATAAAATGCAATCTCTAATTTTAAATAATGTAACAGTAAATGCTAACTCAGGATGACCAGCAGCTTCTCCCATTTAGCGACATCAAACACAAAGAAACTATATGTGCACTACATGTCCACTGATAATAGAGATGGGCTAATGGACTACTTTTCACCCAGAAGTCTGTTTAAGCATATCAAAACTTTCTGGCTAGAAGAATCAGACCCCGTAATCTGTGCCCATGAAGCTCACCAGCTGTGCAGCAAAACTGCACCAGCAGCACATGTTTAAGGCACACAAGGAAGAAGGTCAATGCCCAAGTTCGAAAGAAGTTAGGGTACCTGTATCAGGATGCACGTGTGTGGTGTACATGAACAGACTTACTGAAGACAACTGAAAGGCTACTATTAACCTAGATATGGACTAAAGATGCTTCTGTTCAGTATTGAACACTAGATCATCACCATAAATTGACCAGAATTTCCTACCCAGTACAGACTGAGAGAAGGTAGTACAAGCTTTTCTTTAACCTAAAAAAACGTAAGAATTATCTCAACCACAGAACCACACTCAGTGCTTTTTTACCATCAACTGGTTTGTCTTTACATTTTAAGGATGTTTTAAAGTATTTAGCAGAAAACAGCGTTAACACCTATTACTTGTGTTGCCTTTCTATTTAAAAATAACAATTCTTTTCTTTTGCTACTTATTTCCAGATTTAAATTGTTATAACTAGATAAACATCAATATAAAACACTGTATTACTCTGAACAGAACTTCCCAGTTTACAGCACTAGGCAAAATAATTCAGTAAATTTAGAAAAGATCCATAATAATAATGAACTATATATTTAAGCCATCTTGCATCATCAGTTCCCACGCAGAACACATTAGTGAGTGATAGCACTAATGAGAATGCACTAAAGCTTGATATTGCTTTTCATAATCAGAATTATTTTGTCAGTCATTTTAGGCCAAGTATTTAAGACAGAAAATTAAAAATATTGCAACAACCAAAATCCCAAAACCTTGTGGGATTTTTTCCCTCATTTCTCATGAAAGTCATTTTTCTTGTGTATCTGCATTTCTGTGCAGTCCTCAGAAGAACAGCATCACAGCAAAAGAATCAGAACAAAAAACTGACTGGAAACAAAAGTAGAAAGAGGCTCTTCAGCTAGAAACCTTTACCAAGACACTGAATTCATTCTTATATCGACATCATTTTCCAAATCGTATTTCAGCTATTCATTTTAGATAGCATTTTACAATTGCTCTTGAGTCTATTTATATTCTTTGACTACTCGTTTTGCTATGCAGTTAAGTAAAAGACACCTGAAATAGATTAGTAATGATATTCTCACTGGTTTACTGTGAAAGAAACTGAATATACCCAATGTAATTTGTTCTCTGCTAAAATTACACCTCCATGGTTAGTTACTGAGTTTTCTTATTAGGTCACATATACTTAAGAACACTGATATCCCACTAGTTCATTTTACTGACAACAGAACATTACCTCTCCCTGTTCAAGGCCTTAAGAAAAAAAACCTAACATATAGAAACATCTCTCCAATGATCACCTCTTAGCTACCCAAGGGCAATTTGGTTAAAAACGCATGCTGATAAAGATGGGAAAAGAGGCAACACTCAAGAAATACGGGCTGTCATAACCGATACTCAGTTTGGATTAGGAAGAGAAAGTTCTAGCTAAAGGAAAAGGAAGGACTCCTCATCTGGAGTGTCATTCATGGACTCTGAACTTTCTTTCTTCCCTCTGAGGAAAATGCCTGGCAATTACGTACTCAGGTCCTTTTAGGACAAATTATATTGTTCTTCTCACATTCCTGGAAGAGTTGGCTGTTAAGTGACAAACAAACAAAATCCCTTATTCTTTAAAGTCATGTGTAAGTGGGGGTTGCCTATTCTCCCAGCACTGTCTCTTCTACAATTCCAGAGTCTCTGCAGAAGAAAGCAGGAAAGGCTGATTGGATTCAGGAGCAACAGGTAGAGCATGTCCAAGTAGTTTCATGATCTCTGTAGCTCCTCAGACTCCTCCCTTCAGGGTTCCCCCTTGCAGGACTACAGGCCCCTGCAGCCCCCAAGAAACCCTGCAAATATGTAGTACTGGTGGTGTGCTGCCCTGCACGGAGTGCCAGAGCCTTTGCAGAAATGCATCATTCACTTCATCACTCATGACTACTCTGGGTCCATTAAATTTGAAAGTAGCTCCATGGCCTCTTCAATGAGTGGATGTAATATACACTTCTTTATATTATAACAAGAGAGAGATTATGAATGGAACCTCCTGGATATTATCATGGGAGATCATAATCTAAATCACTAATTATTTTTTCATCATTTGATGTACAGTACCATTTAATATTTTTATGTTGATGACAGCCAGTCCACCAAGAGGTTTTCAGTGAACCACAGCATACAAAACGGTGATAAATATCCAAGTCTCAAAACTAAGGCTGTATACGATCAAATCCTTTGCTTCTAGGGAATAAAGCTTTAAAACAAAATCTGCATTTATGAAATACATGGAAAAATTCCCCATGAACTTAACAAGAGCAGAAGGAATTAGCAAGTAGTACGAGAAACTCTGTGGTAAATTTAACCACAGCATTAAAACTCGGCATTTTCTTCATTTAATGCAATACCTTCTTTATACAGGCTGAAAATATAAAATATTACTGAGTATATAAATCTCAAAACAGAAATACTGTCGGTGGTTTGGAACAAGTGAACACTGTATTTGTACAAGTACAGCATTCAGCAAGCATTTGTCAATATTAGTCAGTCATTGAGCAAGTTCCCTGCACTCTACTACACTGAACACGTGCCCACATAATTACAGCTTGTTTGCGTGACATCTGGTGGGGAAAAATATCACATCTGATATGAAAAATACAGAAATATTTTCATAAACAAAAAATGCCAGTGGAACAGGACTGTTGTGTCCTTTTCCTAACAAGCAGCTTCACATCAATAAAATCCAGTCAGCTTAAAATATCAACTATACCAGATCTCCAGAACAGAAAATAAGTAGGTATGCAATTAAACATAATTTCCCGAGAGTTGTAAAATTCAATTTCCTTCAGCTCTTTTGTGTGTATAGAAAATATAAAACTCAAGTAATGTCAAATGCCTCCAGATGTTTGCTGTTAAGTAAATCAATTTATCGTTTAAAGACCTGACCAAACAGCCTGAGGCTTTCATTGCTTAGGGACATTTTATATATGCGTAGTCCTAATAAATCTGCTGGTGAGCTGTACTTCACACATTATTCCTAGCAATAGTGTCTGTAGAGCAAACAGTAATAAAGTTACAAGTCCTTCTCCTCTATTCTCTTCTCAGTGTCATTGTATTAGAATTAGAGTACCAAACCTTGTTGTCTGCAACATTCTCAACAGTAAGAAAACAAAAAGTGAATCCAAATGAAAATGAAAATTAATCTAAAGGCAGGGAGGGTGTTGTTCTGGACTCTAAAAAAAAAAATCTTAAAAATATTATATCAAGAGGAATGTGAAGCAAGCAAATGTCCTTTTCTGTTTTGGTTTGCAAAACCAAAAAAAAAAAATAAGCCACCTCACCCTAAAGACCCTCTCTTGCACATGGCTGTTCTTTTTTCATTTTAACTCCATCCCTTTAAAAAAAAAAAAAATCACTTTGAGAAAACATTCCACAAGTGTTAAATTAATTTACAATAGCTGATGAACAGGGGTAGAAAAAAATACCTCTGTAGCACGATGCAATGGCATTCAAAGGGATTTGTGTTATCTTAGGACAGGAAATAGTAGACATACATATGCTAGTGATCCACACAAATATCTCTCCCCTGTATCCCAGGCCAGGCTGCTCCAGGTCCTGAGCAAATTTGTTCAGAACTGGCTCAAATAGCTGAGCAGTGTGCCATGTCCTGTATGAGCTGTGTCACATTAACTTACTCATAATTCCACTTACATCTCCTGCATGACTGACCTCCTCCCTCTCCCAAAAAATAAAGGCTACTTATATATAGCCCACTATCAAGGTCAGTGGTATGAACAGAGATGAGGCCAAGCACCAAAACTTAGATTCCTACACATCTCTGGTTCTGATTTTTCAGGATCGGGTTCTGCAAAATGCTGCAGATCTTCACATCTTTGTAAACAGGGTTCTTAATCCTGCAGAATGTAATGTCCTGCTTGATGCCTATTTCTACATAAGAATGCATATATATGTATTTATATTTACAAGATAGTTTATATAGTTAAATAATTTTTTAGATTTTTTATTAACATGAAGAGTCTGTCTGTATAGGGTGTGTACAATACAATTTTGAATATGTTTGTCATAAGTATTTATTTGGGTAATAACACCTAGTAAAATACAAACATGATCCCCCTTAAGTGATTTCAGGCAAGACCACCATCTGGAAATCTAGCAGGAAAAGAGATGTCTGGACTTTCAGAAAGAACAAAGCAAAGCTGCTCTACAATCTGAAACAACAGGGGTTACTGCCGAAGCAGAGTAATTCCTGTCAAGTTCTCCTTAATCCTGGGATTTAAATGCATTTTCCCCAAGTGCGTGTAACTCATTATCAATGTGAAAAAATCTAGTCTCTGATCCTAGCTGCATCACTTCAGAAACGTATCCTCAGCATTTCCTCTCGCACAGTGTGTGAGCAGACAGCATACAGACTTGGAGCAACGCAACAGCACGCTTTTCTGTTTGAGCTGCTGAAGCAGCAAGTTGCAAATGGCATCACCGGGCAGCTCTTCCAATTCACTGAAAGTGGGACTTCTGCTGTAGCCCTTCCTTCTTCTAAGGACTTTGTACCACTGACATACAAACCACTACAGCCCTGCCTTAATGCGGTTACAGGACGTGAACTGCCTGTTTCTAAAAAATCAGTTCCAAATGGGAAAAAGCTTTTAATCCTTTACAATGTAAAATACCAGTCATTAGAAATAAGAAGGCTCAAGATATAACCATTCAAAGGCTGGAAAGGGTATAATAATGAATCTGCCTTTGGAGGCAGCTGTGAACCTCTCTAATTAACACAACATTCTTAAAGGTAGTTACTGAAAAATAATAACAAAAAACGCTTAACTTTGCTCACAGTACATCGAATTTTTGAAGTTTTCCGTCATTCTGGACTTAGTGCCTGAATGTGCTTGGACTCATTTACCCCAGAAAGCCACAAAAACTAAGTGCTCATCACAGAAAAAGGATGCAGAGAATACTCACAGCACTGCACCAAACACTGGGTGTTCAGAGAAAGCTGAAGATGAAGGAAGGCATTGCAATATATTGCTTGCCATCTTTTGTTTAAGGTTTTTAATCAGCACAATTTGGAATGGATGTTCTCCTCCATAGTTTCATAGCTTATGATTGTTCCTCCGTGGGACCGCCTGTGGGCTAGAGAGGTGATGAGGGTGGCTGAAGACTCTGTGAGGAAGCAAGCCTTCGGAAAGAGATGGAGTTTTGCTTTGTGATCCTCAGAACTTACACCTTGGTGTTTGGTCTGACAGGGACTCTGGAATTCTCCAGCACTTTTGAGCCTGCAGGCATGGATGGTCCCACAAAAACTGCTCTGTCGGAAAACTCTGCTTCTCAAATACATGCAGTTTCCCCCTGTGTGCATAAATATTGGCAAAACCACTCTGGCTTTCTTTGAAACTATGACATTCCAGGTCCAATCTCCTTTTAAAACAACTAGTCATACTCTACATTCAGAATTTATCTACAAGCCACAATAGGTCACCTCCCACCTTTTGCAAACAGAGTAAGTGAAGAACATCACCCCAGCATTTTTTCATTAATTAAGTTAATATCAGGCTAGAGGATTTTTTTTTCTCTCCTATTTATAAAACACAAAGAAAAACTAGATTTGGGGTAAACATTACTCATTTTTTAGACACGCGCTCAAATATTTCAACCATTACCACAAAATGATAGCACCAGAGCTAAGATACCTTATAATACATACAAGACACAAATTTCTAGATATTTCCTATGGCTGAGCATGTTTACCTAATACCAACATCTGCTACAGTTCCAACAGTGACTCTAGCTACTGAAAGCACAGAAAAAAACTAATTGTTTCAGTCAAAAGATTACAAAGTACTACACATGGCTCTTTAACACTTTTCTAGGTGTCAGGCCAAAGCAGAACATCTTTAATTATTTCCCAGCTTCCCAGTAACAAATGATAGCATCTTTAGGACCCATCCATCCAACAGCTGAAAAACAGCTTTGCCTTTGAAGACAGCCTGGCCTATCAGCACAAGCAAGCCATCTATAAAAAGCAAGGAGCAACACAGTTTAGGAGAATAATCGTAGACATAGCAGCAGCAGCAGAACTAGCAATATAACGCTGAACAAATAAGATGCTTAAGAGTCAAAAACCAAGAGTAGCAAAAAGCTCAACAATTGCTCAGTGTTTAAGGCTCTGAAAAATTTACATTTTCAATTTTGGCTGGAGTAATACAAACCTTAAGCCACAACCCACATCTTAGTAGAACAGACCTAGAGCTAATAAATATGGTTACCAGCAAATGCAAGGTTTTTGTCAGGGTCGAGTGCTCTAACAGGTCTTAATGACCCTCACTAGCCTCACCTGGAGCCCCCACCCACTCCCACTGCCTATGGCTCCAGGAGGATTAGGCATATTTCTTTAGACAATGCTACAATCTAAGCTGCCTGACTATTAAGCAAACCTTTTAAACCACATATATTGTTTCATGTGCCAGTACAACCAAGACTATGCTTGAAAACATTCTGGATTCTCTGGTCGCCTCTATTAGCCAAAGAAAACCACAGAAATCAAAAAGGCTGAAATATAACTTGCTCTTTCCTCCCAAAGAAACAAAATCAGTCAAGCCATCAGGGCAGAAATTTTCAAAAACAGTTAGTGGTCTGAACGTCTTAATTTCTGGGCGCCCAAAAACGAGACAATTTAAAATGCACTTTTTCTGCATCAATTCAAAAGTAAATCTCTTTACACTCACTCCATTTCACTTAAGAATTGAGTTGTCCAGTATCACTAATCAATGCTGGAAATATTTTCTCATAAGGTAGGTTAAAGAGCAACAAATTAGTACCATTTCTACTTACTAGTGTATTTTCACATTTTCTGCATATTTCAAAGCTAGGAAAAATGCTAATCCTCCATTAAGCTATGAGTAACAAGAAATATTTTACTAGCCACAGAAAACATTATTGCCTTCTAACCTATTGAACCATCATATCACTTATTAGTGCAAATGTTCACAAATTAAATGGCATCAAAATAACTATTTCTTCTAGAAGATACTCAGAAGTGTTAAATCTTCCTGTTCCTCTCTTTTACCAAAATCCTTACAGCATTTTTGTCTTTAATTTTGTGATCCATAAGTCCTGAATAATAACAGTGCTTATAAATAACTAATAGAAGTAAATGTATACAGAACTAAATCCTGAAGTTTAAATTGCTATATAATACCTCTAGTGTACTCTCTGCAGTAGCATAGATTCTTGCTAGGATAATGTTTATTTGAGCTTGTCATTTGGCACACAGTAAAATATGATGATGCCCTTTAAACATGCAATCGAAAATCTTTTCTACCCCTTCCCTGTGATGAAATCATATTTTTCTCAGTATGTGTATCTGCAGCTATTATTTAAGAAAGACTTTAACAGAAAAGCTACCATTCCTTAGCCTCCTTTAACCTTAAAAATATGCAAGATTGCTGCTTTATAATAATGCCTTGCCATTTCAAATGGAAAGAGGGATCATCTTCCTTCACGCTTGAGACCTGAAAAATATTCTATGTCTTAAATTCCTGAGGAATTCAGGGCAAATTGAGGACACCTTGAAAGTATAAGCCCATTAATGAAACAGAACTTATTTACCCTGAAATGTACAGTCTGTGTAGTGTATAACTTCTTGCAATAGAAATATATCTTACTGTATTTGGACAGAAAAACAAAAGGTACCTTTATTTCATATCAACAGTCCTTTGCAGTTTTCTGTGTTCAGGCTCACTGTGCTACTCAGGCTCCACTGTGCAAGAAGAGTCACTGAATGACACCCTGAATTCCTTACAAAGCTGTACCGACAGGGAGACAACAAAAGGCAGAAATTAAAGTTCATTCATACAGTGGATGAACCACATCAAGGACAGATATCGTGGGCTCTGACTGAAAACAAGCCTTCACTGATCTAAATGGAATAGAAGTGAGAAACATGGCTGAACCTACAGTGCAGGGCAAGCATATACCACCGTGCATCGAGCCTTGTCCTTTGATTGCACAAGGCAGAGAAGAAAAGGGAATCCTATCTCCCCATGCATGGGGCTGGATTTCTTTCCAAAGCACCTCGTGGGGTGTTGCTCACCTAGCAATGAAAATAAACATTCAGTGAAGCACTCTGGAGCATCCCTCCTCTACAGCATAAGTCAGCATCATAATCATATCAATATAAATATAAACAAGGAAAATCAATTGTCTTCTCGGTTGTCATATACTGCAATACTAGGTAAAGCACTGTCTAGTATTAATACAAGAAATTTTAGGTGACTTCACTGCATTGGAGCATTGGACTCAAAGCCAGCATACTTAAAACAAATTAAAAGTACAGGAGCAATACTGAATATGTCTCATTTGATTTTCTGAATTGAAAGCTACTGTTCATGTCCGGGATGATAATTTCAGAGTCAGTGTACGTTCTCCCACTGAAATGGCTTGTAAAAGAAGTGTTAGGACTAAATAAATTTTAAAAAACCCTTAGCTTATTCTGACTGCTAAGAACAGAAAAAAGTAGCTATCTAAAATTAAAGATGCCTTTGACATACCTCACAATCTATCCATCCTCCTCCCTCCTCTCAACACAAATGCCCCAGGAACATTTGAACGAGAGATTAAAAACAAAGAGACCTAAATCTATCTTAAATATGTGCTGTCACTGCCCACACTCTTTAGGGAATCACTGTAACACTTGGGAAACCTGCTCCATCACAGTCTTCCTTTTGACCTTAAGCAAATCACTTGGTCCCAGATTCAGGAAGCATTTGCAACCCAATTCCTAATGAAATGAATGGAAGTCAGGTGTCCAAAAGCATATTTTGTGAATGTGGACCTGAGTCCCTCTGTAGCTTAGGAACTAGCAAGCTGAAGCCTTTGAGACTTCCCTGTCCAAAAGGGTTATACGGTATTTCAGAGCAAACAATTTAAAAAACTGTTTTGCACTCAGATAGTTGTGGTAGGAGCATGGATTTACCAGACAGGCTAAAACCTTCACAGTCCCCTCTCCTGCCCCACTTGGTACTGCCTGGCGTAAGGAGTATCTTCCCAGTTGCGTGATGCAGTAGCCGCAGCTGAGCCAAGATGCAGCTGCTGCTGCTCCTGAGATCACAGAGCACCTGGAACAGACACAACGCAGGAAATACCTCTCTTGCAGTCGCAGATCTGTTCAACCCATTTGCCCCCAGTTTGTTTCAATGGCGATATCACAAATGCACAAGTGAAGGAAAAAAATAAAGTTTTTACTTACCCACTTTCCCTCAATTAGAATATTTTATCAGATTTTGACATGCAATTTAAGATTTCTCTTCTTTCCTTCTTATATACTTATGGTTTTTTATCCAAAGGACCTGTTGCAGAAAAAGGCCTCAAGGTACATTATAACTTTACAGAAAATGATTAAAAATAAAAATTAATTCAACCATCTCAGTACATAATGCTTTAATGAATTTTCCTTCAGAATTAACGTCATCAGAGTTTTGAATACACAGAAAGCACGGTAGCAACATGTAAAGTTTCATGTTTGTACCGGGTTGCAGGTACAAAACATTTATGCACTTTAAGCCAGAATTAATTTGTCAATTGTTTTTTCCACATTAGATGTTTTCTGTGGAAATGAAGGAATGTTCATTTTTTTAAAATTGCCAATTTTTCTACAAGCATTTCTTTCAAACAGAGGTGCTCAAGTGTGGTAAATCTATAACCTAGACCTTATTCACTGCTAAATCAGAAGCATTTGATCATTCCGTTATAGCAACAGGAAAATGCATACCCTGTCCCGTGTCTACAGATGTTATGGACTGTCATTTAGGTTTATTTAATGATAAGAAAAATATGTAACTTATATGCTGGGTATTACAGACTTTTTTTTTTAAACCTTTGCTTCTATTTGTTACTGTCTCATGCCAATTAATAAAAAAAAAAAAAGCAGGTCTGTATTTATAACCGGACACAATGACAGTAAGAAGTAATAAGGAACCAGTAAGAAATAGTTAGAGGAAGTTAGTGACATAGTCTAAAGCACCATTGATAGTTCATATTTAATCTGAGGACTATCAATAAAATGTAAAGCTTATGCTACAAACTAATTTATACTCAGAATTAGTTTTACGAGCCCAGGATCACCACAAAGACACATTTCATTTTTCAATGCTGTGCAGGAAAGACTTTCCACAAATCAGCTACACACGGAATAGACTTTCTGATATTTTGCTGGTTTTCCATAGTGCATTTATCCTACATTTATCCAAATATGAAGAGGAAGTATTTCATATTCTTGGGTAGTTTAGCACTGATTTTTCATATCCCAAGTCAAATGACTCTCAACACCTGAAAGCACACTTGACACGAACTTTTCATGTCAGGAGTTACAAGATAATGATCTTTTACTCAAGGTTATGGCCTGATCCCAAACTCTTTGCACACCAGTATTATGCAAAATCATTTTCACATTCCAAAGCTATTTGAAAAGTTTTACTGACTGAAAACACACTCAAATCCCATTTCTTATGACCACAAGTAGTCCATAATGCCTATGAGTATGCCCAAACACCAAGAACACTGTTGTCATTAATTAGATGTAATCATGACAGCAGTGGGGTCTTTCACTCCATTGATTGCCTAAATTCATTCTGCATTACACAGACGTCACAGAAATGGACTCTACACAACAAAACTATTTAAGCAGAAGAATTTTCCTTCCAATACAAACAAACAAATTACACTTTCCATCAAATGGAATTGGCCTCTTGTGGAATCATTCTGAGAAAGCTTAACTGAACACTAAAAAACTTCTCCAAGAACGCCCTAACAGGGTGACACAACAATTCTTTTGATATAAGTTTCAGCATCCAGGCTGAAATTTTCAAGGAATCAATGTAACACCAGAAAACTCCATGACTGTAATAAAGAAAAAAAATTATGGATCTGTCAAGTCAGGCATTAAATCCAATACTTCAGCTGGCAAAACTCTCTTCTTACAAGTCTGGCCTTGGCACTTAAGACTATTATAAAAAGACTTATGAATTTCTTTAAATAAGTGCCAGTACACAGTTAAGTATCAGCCTATATTGAAATCTGATGTGATGCTGCTGTGATTCCATGAATTCTAATCAACTACTCCAAATTTTTTCACCACTGCACGTGAACCTGAAATATCAGAATATCTCATTTTGCATTATTTTTAGCTGCAACGTATGTCAATGTGAAATCATTTGAACTATATTAGTACAACTAAAACGATCCCTAGTGTAACCCCATTCACGTCAGTTACATCAGGAATGCATTTCACCACTAGAATTTAAAATGTAAAATGCCCAAGTGACGACAAAATTACTTTTCTGAGAGTTGGCAGTATCCAGTAACACTGGGAAAGCTCTGACAGAAGCAGTAGTAGTAGTAGTACAGCTCAAACACAGAGTTTCTCTGGCACACAATTTCAACCGAATACTTAATGGAAATTTCTGATTCTTGTTAAGCACTTGCGATCTTTGGGTTTTAGCATGTTAGGGGTAGGACTTTGGCATTTCCAAGCTGTCTTGTAACTGACTGGACTGATAGGTAGTTGAATAATAAAATTATAAGCCAGCCCAAGAAAAGTATTTGCTTCCATTCTGGAATGCACAATTCTTTCTGTGATTCAGAATGGTCTCCCAAACTGATAGCACAATCTAACGTTAAGCTACAGTAGTTCTTATTTATAATGACAAAGTACGTAGGTTTATACAGTGCAGGAGGCAGAGCAGCCTCCACTGTTACTGTAGGATATGTCTCCACAGTACTGCACTATGTAGTGCTGACACCCAGAATGTTGCTCTGCCAACTGCTACGAGGTCCTACAGTAAGACCTTTTCCTACAGAGAGTAAGGTACCGCTACGATCACAGCATAATGCAGACATTGCCACGCTTGTTTTAAATTAAAATGTTGTGTTCTGGTAGCAGCATAGCTGAATGACTTGCTGGAGAAGGTGGGTAACTACTTAAGCAGTTACCTCGTGCTGAGCTCCCTGTCCACAGTGTGGACGTATTCTAAGAGTTATGCAAAGAATTTTCTTCCTTATTTCCATTAGAGATCTAAAATTCCACCTCTTATGAACCACCATCCCTTGCAACCAAGTCAATACTGCAAACACATACTACTTATTTTCTCTAAGATCTTTATTTACCTAGTTAGTATTTCTTTCACTCCTACATTCTTGCCATGGTCCCTGGTAGTATATAGAACTACTAGCAAGCTAGCTCACAAGGGGACCCTTATGCTCTTTACATCATTAACTACTAGCTGTTAAAGAAACACTTTCAGTTATGGATTTTTACCAGATGTTACAGAATGCTCATCTTCACTGCTGATATTGCCCCTGTAGAAAAAAGTATTTAGTACACTTAACCCAGGTGAGCTACAACAAAATGCAATATTCAATTTTGGCAAATGCCTATGTATAAGTTACTGAGTTGTTTCATTCAAAACACAGTTGGAATTAATATCACCACTCTAAAAAGGAGCTTTGTTTAATGCTTCACATCAAAAATATAGTGAAGCCTGATCTATGATTTTAAATGAGGAATCAGACATTTAAAAACAAGTTTTGAACCAGGGCTCAGCACAACACAGTCTTTTGTGTGTGTCTTGGTTTTTATTAGTTCTTCTGCAATGCAAAAGAAGACGAGGAGAGAAACTTTTCCAAGAGGTGATTCATACAAAATCCATGAAGGCAAAAATCAACCATTAAAGAAAAACCTATGTCTATGGCTCTGTTTGGTACCACTGGATGCTGCATACAGCAAACAATGCTTATCTGATAGATTATGCGTAATGTCGTGGGTGCCCAATTTAGACTGCTTTTAGTGTCGCTTTTCAGCTCCAGAACTACAAGTCAGTCACTAACTCAAAAAAATCCTCTACTCAGCTTTAAATGAATATTGCAAAGCTACTGTAATTCAGTAGTGTTGGTAAGCCCCTTTTTCTCTCATAATGGCCTGTCCCAGCCCTTAAAGTGCATATGCCGATTTGGTTCAAGTTTTATAATCTGGAATGTCCCACAGTGCCTCTTCAAAAACAATTCCAGTTTAATTGTGCCTTCCCTAGGTAATTATAAGTCTGAAAAAATGCTTGTTCTGAATCTATTATTTATGTTATATGCAGCAATATCTTACCTATTTCATTCTGGAGTCTGGAATGTACTGTAGGCCAGATAATCTTTACCTACCTTAATCTCCTAGGAAGGGCAAGGGAAGTTTTTGACACACAGTAAAATACAGCTGGCCTAAGAATCAGTGAAAAGAAATCATGGACTGTTTTCTCAAGGACTGCATGGGACCCAACATGTTCTTTCTGAATCCTGGAATGCCTGTTTTGGATCTTAAATGTTGCTTCAAACACACATGGGTGAAAGCTGTAATTAAGGGAAAATACAGCACCAATAATAGCATGTTAAAAGTTAGCAATTCTCAATTCTCAGTACTGTAACAACAGAATATCTCATTACTTCTACTTTCTCCTCCCATACATTGAATTTCTTCAATACTGACAAAGTTCATGTACTAAGCATAGACTCTGAATGTTAAATTAACCAGGAAAAAGATATGAATTCGGTCGGTATTTCTTGAGGGCATCAGTAGAAAACACTGATTTCAAATAATTTTGATTACAAAATTTTACTTCACAATCCTTTTCCAGATCACAGGTATTCATAATTAAAAAGAGTATGGAATTAATGTAATGTTAGCTGTTTTGCCATCAGCATCACATAAAGAAAAAAGAAACAATAAAATATGGTGCAGAATTCACTCTTCCAATGATTGTCATTGAACTATTACATTAGTAAACATTCACAGTATGAAGTCTCTTTCAATATATCTCCAGCATATAAAGTAGTGCAAAAAAAGCATTCCAGTCATTTTGCCTTTGCAGTCAGACCAGGTTAAATGATTCCCTTACTTCATTGCTTTCATTATTAGACAACAAACACTGCAATGCCTCCAAAGAGAGTTATAAAAATAAACAATTTCTGGAGGGTCAGCAGCCTTTTCAAAGTAAATTTCCAGTTAAAAACAAGCATTATAGATTTCAAGAAAAAAATTTAGATCTATCTTTGTAGAATATCTTTTTACAATAAATTTACCATTTGAAAAACAATGACTATGGTATCCAATGATTTATGGTAGCTGCTATTAAAGCACTGATAAATAGATAAATGACTACCAAACTTCATTGCTTCTTACATAGTAAATACCTCTGAATGCCAACTTTTACCACAGAGCTGTAATTAGTGATGTCGACAGTTCATGCACCCACTTTAAAACTGACTTGTTTTTAATAAATTTTTCAGCCTCATGTGCAAAACACTTGCATTCTAATAAAAATAGAAAGTCTGAAATTATATCAGATCTAGTAATCCCTTCCTCAAGTTATACCACTTACTTGATATGTAATACAAGTTTAGCAATGCTTTTTATTTGTACTTAACCATTAACTGGCATACTACTGTATGCTGTGGACTCTTGTTTGCATATTTCATTATTTTCACTGCACTCTTTAATGCATAAATATATTTTGAAACGTTCAAAATTACACATCAGTTTCCAGAGAATTTGAATTTACACAGTTTTTCTTCTCTGACTCACTGCTATTCCCTGTGTCCTGACTTTTTTTCTCCTTTACACAAAGAGACTCTTTAACTCCTTCTTCCATCTCCAAATATTCTGATTTATCCTCTGTGGATGAAGACGATGAGCTTCTAAATTTCTTCAGTAAATTTGTTGGGAGGTAAGGGCAACTGACTGCATTTTGCATCAGCTGCGTTTGTTCTTCATTCTCAGTCTCTCTGTGGTAGAAATAGTTAAAATTGGAGACAATCACTGGCACTGGTAAAGCAATGGTTAACACTCCCGCAATGGCACACAGGGACCCAACTATTTTCCCACCCACAGTTATGGGCTTCATATCCCCATAACCAACTGTAGTCATGGTCACTACAGCCCACCAAAAGGCATCTGGGATGCTTTGAAAATGGGTGGCAGGTTCATCCGCTTCTGCGAAGTAAACAGCACTGGAAAACAAAATTACTCCGATAAAAAGAAAAAAGATGAGGAGGCCGAGTTCCCTCATGCTGGCCCTGAGTGTATGACCCAGGATCTGCAAACCCTTGGAGTGCCTGGAGAGCTTGAAGATGCGAAACACCCTGACCAGACGAATGATCCTCAGGATGGCAAAAGACATGGCGTGTTGACCGTTACTGCTGCCCTGCTCCTGTGCCAAGTCAGTGCCCAGAGTGATGAAGTAAGGCAAGATGGAGACAATGTCTATGATGTTCATGATGTTCTTGAAGAAGTGTGCTTTGCTTGGACAGGCAAAGCAGCGCACTGTAAACTCAAAGGAGAACCAAATGATGCATACTGTCTCTACAATGAAAAAAGGGTCATTGAAGATGGTGTGCTCCCCAGCATCCAGGTGAAGTGACTGATTGGAAAGCCCCTTCCCTAAGCTCAGGGACATGATGAATTCTTTGTCATCTCTGAACTCTGGCAAAGTCTCCAGACAAAAGATGACGATGGAGATCAAGATGACCAAGACAGAGACAATGGCAATTCCTCTGGCTGGACTGGAGCTCTCCGGGTACTCAAACAGCAGCCAAACCTGCTTCTTAAATTCATTCTCTGGCAAAGCTTTGTCCTCTTCCTCTTTGACAAACCCTTCATCCTCCCTAAACTTGAGCATGGCCTCCTCCCCAAGTTGGTAGAATTTCACCTCCTCAGTGAAGATGTCAAAGGGTACATTGACCGGCCTCTTCAGCCGACCACCACTCTGGTAGTAGTACAGGATGGCATCAAAGCTGGGCCGGTTCCTATCAAAGAAGTATTCATTCCTGAGAGGGTCAAAGTATCTGCCTCGCTTCGCTGGATCACCCAACAACGTCTCCGGGAACTGAGCTAATGTCTTCAATTGAGTCTCAAACCGCAGTCCTGAGACGTTGATTACCACACGCTCACAACATTCGTACTCACTGTAGCGAACAGAGCTGTAACCCCCAGGGCCTCCACCATCATCAGGTGGCTGGTCCGAGTATGAAAACTCATCCTCCCCATAGTCATCACTGTACCAGAGCTTTCCTTCTTCCTCATCGTCTTCATCCTCGTCTTCATCCTCCTCTTCCTCCTCACTCAAGTCCTTCAGTATTCTCTCTTCAGAACCACTGAGAGGCAGCAGCTCAGAACAGGGGAAGGAGGCCCCACACTCCCTACTTCCCAAGTGGTGGCTCCTCTTTTTCCCTTTCTTCTGCCTCTTACCACTCTGGCGGTGGGGCATATTGCTGCGTGACGCATTCCCACCATGAGAGGAGGATGCACCTCGACCCTGCTCCTGATGGTAGTGGTGATACGGTCCACCTCCACCTGTTGCCCCACCTTCTACTGCTGCTGTTGCTGCTGCTACGGCCGCAGCTGCTGCGGCTCTCGACTGTGCCAGCCGCTCTCTCTCTCGGGCCCGAGCTTGGGCCGCATATCCGTAGGGCATGTGGCTGTTGCACCCAGAGCTATCTGCACTCACCATTGCAACCTCCATTTTGCAACTGCTTTTTTTTTTTTTTAATCACTTAATGCAAAAAGGTTTTATTTACAGTGTAACCTTAACTTTCACTATAGAAAGTTCAAAGCCATCTGCATTTGGAGGACCGTCCCTTTGACACAGAGCAGGGCAACACAGTTGTAATGCTAAAGCTATGATTTGGAAAACCAAAGGTCTGCATTTTGTTATTGTCCAGAACATTTGACACAAACTACTGGTTTGCAAATAAGAAAAGATGAAACTCTCAAATTGAACTAGGGAACAGCTGAGGCCTCGTTCTTTCATCCACCAAGCCCCTTTATTTTCATTCATCTCTCGTGGCTGCCACAGATCTGATCAGAATCATGACTACCTTGCAGGCTACAAAGACTGCGTTCATGAGGAAAAAAAATATGGAAATCAAAGGGTACCTGCTCTCCACAGATGGTTTTAGTTCATCATTGCAACCAAATGCAAATAGTCTCTTTCCTCATAATTTGTTCCTGGTAATGCTTTCGCCTAGCAATCTTATTATTGTTTAATATCGTTACTTGGGGAGTTGAAGTTAATTCCAGCCATCACTTTATTTACACAGTGAGGAGGTCTTTGCAAATCCTTTCTTCAGGCTGTCAGCTATGTCTCAAACCTGGGAGCAGCACCCAGGGCATCAGCAGCAGTGGTAAGAGGAGGAGGAAGAGGAGGAGGAGGAGATGAAGACTGAGAAACTGGCTCTGAGGTCCCCATAGGACATAAGGAAGTGGATGGGTCACCCTTTGGTTATGGTCATGCAGAAGAAGCACTTAACCTGAGGCACATGCACAAACACACAAAAATAAACAAAACAAAAAGGGAAAAGATTGGATTGTTTTCCTAAAAGGTCACACTGATCAAATGAAACTGTGTCATCTATTACCACAGTATTCAATCTTCCCCTACCCACACTATTCACACTTCTACATTACACACACACCCACATCACATGCATAGAGATTTTGAACGACTCTGTGGGTAAGGGTGTGGGTGGGCATGTCACATATATAGAGAGATACAAAATCCCCACCCATATCAGCCCTTGCATCCATACACAAACACATGCATGCTTCTGAAACACCAGCACACATAAACACTAATAAAACCACGGCAATACACAGTGCATTCAGATCTTTGAGTACATACGTAATAGATATATGTAGGTGTATCTATATGAAATATTAAAGAATAAATGTATCTACACAAAGAGCTTTTGTTATATTTGTAGAAACACGTTAGATGCAGGAATGTTACATTTTAATCTAGAGCTGGATTGTGTTTCAATCATATCGAACATCTCGCTGAATTTAATTTGGAAACAGGCACGTACAATGCTCACTCTAGTGAAAATACCGTGATATGGTATGTCAACAAAACACAACTGCAGGTGCACTGAAGCAACATCTACATGCAAGCACACATGCAAAAATACACACACCCCCACACCCCTTGAAACAGAAGCCTCGTTTATAGCTAGATCTACTAATACAGGATAGAAGGTGAATATGAAGTATTAAATGACACTATTTTTAAAATCGTACCTATGTGTCATGCAGAAAAAAAAGATCTTAAAAACGCTCTCACACTTACTGTTCCTAGGCAGAGAAATAGCAACGCTGCTCTTGCTCGTGTAAGGACCTGGTGACAGCAGTCCCGGGAGGGGGCTGCGCCAGCTGCTCCCCGTTCGCAGGTGTGTGGGGCCAGTCAGCACCACAGGTTCGCGAGTCCTTTTTCTCCCTTCGTTCCCGGGTGGAAGAGGAGCGCCCAGAGCGAGCCGGGGAGGCAGCTTCAGCCGGGGGCACTCTGCACAGCCGCGGGCACTGCTGCTCGCCCCGGCATTTGCGAAAAGGCAACCGGCAAGAGCCTTGTTCCGAAAGGGGGGAAAAAAATGGAAGGCGGTGTGTTTGTGTGTGAGAGACAGACTGAACGGAGAGGCGCGATCGCCAGTCTGTCCGAGCCCGGCTTTTGCAGCAGCTTTGTAAATCAGCCTTCAGCAATCCGCGCACCGAGCCCGCTTCCACCGACGGCAGGACGGGCGCCACTTCTCGCAGCTTCTCCCTCAGACACGTCCGGGCGGCAGCGGCTCAGCCCGCACCATCCACTTGTTGTGCCGGTTTCTGGTGACGCTCACCAAATAAAAATAAAAACAATATATCAGAAGACGAATAAAAAAAAAACCACCACGAGGAGAAAGCAGCTCTCTCCTGCCAGGCTTTTATTGCCTGAGTGTTCAAAGCCGTGGCCAGCACCCGCGGCCGCCGGGTGGCCGCGCCGCAGGGCCGCCGCCGGAGCCAACCCTGTTGCTCGGCGGGGCCGCCGCCCGCGCGCCCTGCCCGCGCGCCGCCGGCCCGCGCCGCCGCCTTCCCGCGCCTTGCCTGGCTCACCGGCGGCCCCTGGCGGCCGCTGCCGCGCACTGCGGCCCCCCGGGCCCGGCTCCTGCCCCCCCCCCTACCCGGCTCTCTCGTTTTTTGAGGTATCAATTATTGAAGTGAATATTCCAATGCCGAATAACGCACAGGCTGGCTACCAAACCTTTGTGCTCAGAACAACACTGCGAGTCCCCGGCTTCCGTTTTGTGGGGTTTCTTTTAAGGAAAAAAAAAAAAAATATTGTGGAGGTGGCTCAGGGAATTTCAAAACTAAGTGCAGATCCAGTTTCCCCAGAAAGAGGAAAAAGCTGCCCCCACCTTCACCCTGCTGCTTCGCTCGCCCCAAACCCTCCAACAGCCCAAGCAAACCAGAAAACCATTCCCATTGCCCAATGCACCCAGGCCGGCTGCAGCTGGCTTGCAAATGAAGCCAAATTAACTTTTATTCCTAATTCTGTACCTAAACGGAAAAGTAGGTCCTAGTTCATGAATAGTCTATTTGGTAGAGTTTTAACACCTCCGCCAAAGATGCCAGTCTTTGCTCCCTCTGCCCGCTGCCTGTAACCAGCGGTGTATAAACTGGCTGTTCCTCCTGCGCCTAGAAAATCCGAATCGTGACTGATTCCGCTCTCTGTAAGCGAGCGCCAAGAAAATGCAGCTTGGCTGTATTTGACATCACAGCTACAATTCTACCACCTCAATAAAAACTAAGTGTAGGCACTCCTACTTAAAATGGAAAGAGAAAAGAAGGATTTTGGTGGTTTAGAGCCCTACAGATAGGACCACAGCAAGGACACTCACTCCAGACACTTTGCCTCAAAGTGTTTGCAACTGGAGGCAAATTCAACATGTGCAGCAAGTGGGTTAGGCATTTTTTTTCATTGCCTATGTCCACTCCTCCACAGTCCAGAGAAACCGAGAGAGCCTGGTGACTATTCCCCTTCAGATCCCTAGCAGCACAACCCAGAGTATCCATGTTACCTGTCTCTACTGCCTACATCAGTTAGTGCTCATTCTCTTAATCCCATTCATTTCAGTAGATGACATATGACTATATAAGGGAGAACGAAGGATCAACCAAATAAACATACTGAATATGCCAGACATCAAATCAGTGCATAAAGATCTTGCCAAAAGTACCGTGAAATGTATAAATGGCAGCTGTATCTAACCAATTTTTCAACAATCGCAGTCCTTCAAGTTCCATAGTCAATATAAAGTGAAAGACACGTAGAAATTCCTAATGTCATCCCAAACGCCATTGAAATAGAAAGGGATGTCCTGATAAGAGAAGTCCAAAATTTTGATGCTCCTGGATACAATTTAAAAGCATTCTACAAATTTACTTCCAATACCAAAACCCAGATTCTTCTGCAACTGGGCTCCAGAGCATACCAAAGACAGGGATCAAACCCCTGTCATTGTTTAGTCACAAGGACATGTACAATGCCATAAAAATAGAAGAGCTATCATAGGTATGCTTTTTGAATTATTAGAAACACCTAGACTTATTCTTGCTTCGGTAGAATTTAATTCTGGGGGCATTTTCCAGAACTCAGTCACTTCATTCTATAGAAGTGTTCTGTTGTTTTTTATCAGTAGGATCTGACCACATTTTTATTTCTTTTTGAGAAGTTTCAAGGCCTTGGGACCTTGCTTATCTAGCTTTTACCTTTCTTCCAAAGTTTCAGATGCATTTTCTTGTCATTGTCTCATGCGATTCTAAAACTGAAAAATTCAGTGGACATCTGAGTATAAAGACAAGTTGAAACAGATCAATCACTTTGGTATGCCTTTTTGATCATTATTATTCTTTTCTTTTTTAATCGCTACAGCATATTCTTGAGCAAAGATAAATAAACTGTGATGTATGAGGGGATACACACGTAATACACATAGCACAGATAATGGGAGAAGCAGAATAGCTTTTTTGTACCTTTTTAAAACCCATTCTAATGTGATACGGATCACGTAACTACATGCAATCCAATCTAACTCAGAAGTCTTATTTGATCCAATTTTTAACCGATTTAAAAGCAAAAACCAAGCTTTAAGTATTTACAGATGAATACTGTGACTCATTTCATTCAGCTTTGTATTTTCATAGTATTCAAAGAGCAATTTTTATTTAAAAGATATTGCATTCCCTGTGCTCCTTCATATTCATAAGGGATACTATTATTGGTAGAACAAAGAGAGAATACGTACATGTCATTATCTTTGATACTACTGTATTAAGAATATTATAGCATAGCAAAGGATCTGTAAGGTATATTATCATACAGAATTGTTCTGGTTTACAGTGATGGAGAGGAGAAATATGTGTCATTATTGCTTATCTCCGTATACAGTGCCAGAAAAAATACACAACAATTTAATACATTTTCATGCAAAGAGAACATGAGATTTAAAAAGCCTAACTTATGTGGCTATGCCCAACGTTAATTTTTGCTATCCCCCAATTGCTGCAATTCACACTGGCAGAGCCTGGCCTCAGTCCAACACTAATCTTCCTGCTGTAATCAAGAGTTCTGTGCAGCGAGTAGAACTGCACTACAGCTCAGTACTTATTGCACTTCTAGACCATGAATTATTCTATTTCCCTTTTAGTCTTCTCTTTTGACTCTTCTGCTCCTTCCTGTGCTTGCTTCACTATTATTTCTATCAGCCTCTCAAGGCAACTCAGCCAACTTCCCATAAGATGTTGCAGCAATGAGCAATCAGGTGAAAAGACTATGGTTACCATATCATTTCAGAGGTGATGAAACATGGTTCAGAACATGTATTTCTTTTTTTTTTTTTTTTTTCTTTTTCCCCCAGTTCTCAGTTGATTACAGTGCTGGGAGACCCTTAGGTACCAAAGTAGCAATGAATTCTTTTCTCCACCACTAGGTTTTCTCTCCTGTGTTTGTATCACTTTAGGAATTCAAATTTTATTCATATTTTACTAACCAGGCTCAGTAAGACACCTCTGTCAAAGAATCTGACTTGAGTACTGTTCTTTTGAACATGACTGGCACTACTTAATGAGGTACTTAGGAGAATAAAGTACAGCCTATGCTCAGTTAGTTCTTATACACAACATATATGAATAGCACATCTGTTCATTACTCGTACTGCAACAGGCTAATCCAAGGAAGCTGACACTCCAGGAGAAGAGCAGGCCTCTTATGCTTTCTTGGGAAAGCAGGCAAAACCACTGCCATTTACCATCGAGATTAGGATGAACAGCAGTAAAAACACTGATGATATATATATTTGGAGAATAATTTCTTGTACCGGTGTACAGACCCACTCAGAAAGTAGGATAAAAATACCATGTATGGTTTATTTTTGGACTTGAATATTTCTCTATTCATTCTGGGCAGACAGGGACTCATATTGAGGATATTCTTGAAATTAACAATAGCAAAAAAAAAAAGAAAAAAAAAAAAGATAGTATAGAGAGAAAGCTTCTAAATAAGGAACTGCTTCACAATGGAGAGACCTCACTTATATTCTTGGTCCCACCCCAGATTTCCAAGATACCCACAGCCACATCACTCTTAATGCTGACCTCCCTTTTCCAGTACAACAAGCACCATTCCCCACCTTTTATTTTCTTTTTCCCTAACAATTTGTTTCTGTTTAGAGCAGAAGAATGTGTATCAGGCAATGCCCCTTCTTACAGATATGCGAGCAGTGTGGATCTCCAGTTTGGATACTGTTATTGTAATTAACTCATGAGAGGAATTAGTTAGATTCACAGAATTACTTAAATTACTGTGTCACTGGATTTGCTCCATTTCTATATTCCAGAATCAGTATATTACTCTGAATATGCAATTTTTAAACTATGCTAACAGTAAATGCAATAATTATAAAACCTGGAAATATCAGGTGCTAAATTCTGGCTTGCATATACATTTGTCTAGATTAGATAACATTACGAGGGCACGGCAGGCTAATTTCTCACTGGGATTTTATCAGGAATACTCTGAAGGAAAATTAGGTAGTGGGCTAATAATTAATGTAGCTTTGCACTATTAAGTTAATCATGACTTGCAGAACAACTGGAAAGGAACACCTGTAGGACAACAGCTCAAAACTATTACTGTTAAAATCATAAAGACTTATTAGCTAGAAGTTCAAGTATCTCATGCTTCAGGAACACAAAGCAGCAACCTTACATGAATCAGCATGTAAAGAAAGGAATTTTAGGTGTTCAAGTATGGCATCAAACATAGCTCACATATAACTTTTTAGGTAAAAAGGGGTATTTCTACAAACTCAAGGCTTTTAGCAGATAGATGTTGCTCAAGTTCTAGCAAATATATTTTTATAACTTATTTATTAAATTAGCATGAATGGAAGAAGTGCATGAAGGAACTGCAGGATGAAACTAAAAATAGTAGATACACCATTGTATCTCTAACACTTCAAATCTTGCTAGAAGGCTCCACTTAAATTAGATGAGAAACCTACATTTACTGAACTATAACAATTCCTACTAAGGATTCCGGCCTGTAACTACAGGAGGTACAGGTTTCACAGCTCTTGGTTCATAATTTGATGGCAATCATATATAGCTTCCAGATGAACCTTTGGGTCAAAATCAGCATAGTCTGCTCTGGCACCATCTTGTCACCCTACTGATGAATACAGAACTAGGACAGACACCAGATGAGACTGGTGAAGAGAAGCGGCGATCGGACTTCATCCCCTTCCCATTAAGTAGGTCGACCGAGAAAGGAACACATTTTCTTTTGACCTTTAGAGGTGTGTGTGAGGGAATACATTCATGCCACCATTGCACTAAAGGGTCATTTTCCTCCTGCCATGGTAAGGACACAGAAAATTGCCCCATGTTTTAAGAGGAGACTGATTCTGATAGATCTGAGTTCATGACATGTATCACAACTATGTCAGAGTATTCAGATATGAGGCAAAAATTTTGATGCCACTGTTTTCCACAAGCATGCAAACACAAATCCTGGAAGAGTGTATGGGGTTTTTTAACCAATCTTGATAGCCTTGCATATCAGAGCAAATCTAAGCACTTTTTAGTAAGAACTATGCTGACAAAAATGAGACTCTATTCAACCTTATTCCTAATGGCTTCAAGATGAGATTCACATGGGAGCTAGATGCCCAGAAGTTTTACGTGCCTTGTGTACTGATCCACATGAGAAAGATTATAGACAAACTGTTCCCAAATAAATTACATACTCATAAAAGTTCATTAAACCTCTATTTCAGAGATACTGTTGTATGATCTCAAGGGTGTATTAAGCACAAAGTTAACACAGAAAAAACATTCCCAGCTTGAATATACATGCAGAATTAACCAACCTTGGCAGGGTGCAACAGTTATTATACAAGGTTGGAGAAAAATAAGCTCTTGAGTTTATCAAATAAATATTCTTGTGGCTAATATTGAACTAGCAAACATTGTAGAAAGTAGTTTATGACAGTCTTTATTTTGGTGTGAGGTAAACATGTAGTTTTGTTGTGGTTGTCAGTATGATATTTACTGAGGAAAACCTTTCCAGAATGGAAATGCCCTTTTTAGTGGGCTGCCTGAGAAGGAAATTGGTCTGGGGGCCAGGGACTAGCTAGGAATCGAGAAATTAAAATAGGTATCGCAAAGGCAATATAAAAATTACTCTAATACTGTTGTATATATGGGGATACTATAAATACTTTGGAAATGACCCTTTTGAAGGAGATCTGCATTTCAGGACATTAAGGATCATTTACAGTAATGCTTGGGAGAGCTAAGGTACGATTAACACAATAAAATAATACACCCTGTACGTCAGACCTAACCTGCTGAATGAAGCATCCAGTCTGCTGTCTTTTCTTCAGAGAAAACAGGAAATAGTGTTCTGGAAATCCCATGCTGCCCTACCAGTGTTTCTCTTCATGTTCAGGCAGAGCTGTCACAACCAGCTGAGGGAAGGAATTACAGCCAGAAGCACCCTTTTTCTGTTTATGCACCAGGGCAGGTAAAGCTGTAAGATATAACTGTCACAGCCTCATTAGTACAGCCCAACACAGAGTTCCCAAAAGTGGCACCTCATCCCTGTAGCCCAAGTAAATAGGTTGCATATACAGATCAGATATAATCTGTAGAGAGCTGATATTCTTTTGTACCCTGGGGACAGAGTAGCTCCTGAAAAATTCCTAGTTAAAATTAGCTAATTTCTACCCTACTCCCATCCCAGGACAGTAAAAAACTCCTTATCAATCCCTAAATTTAGAGAAATCTTGTGCTTCTCAGCTGCAGTTTACTATAGGAAATTTCCTCATATCTGTGTATCAGTGTGGGAACTCTCATTGTGTTATTAGGTATCTCTGGGCATTACTTAACTAAAGTTGAACAGAAACAGAGGCAGGAGTTTTCACTTGGAGACCAAAAACTAAACCAGTTGTAGTTTACAAACATAATTATCATTCATATGAGACCCTGAAAACTGAGTTAAACTTAGCTCTTTTAAAAATTTGGCACTATTCCTGTATCAAAAGTCTGTGTCAGAAATTAGAATGTGGAAATCCCAACCCAAATGTTAATCTCAGCATGGAAGCCCAAGGTTGAAAGTCTTACTGAATGTGTTGCTAAACTCAGAGAGTTAAGTGGATCTAAGGGTCCAGCTACTGAAGATCTTTTCAGTCTAACACACATTAATTTATTTCCTAATTGAAGTCAAAAGCTTCACTGAATTGTTCAGGATTAGGCCTGTGTAGCTAATTAGTTGGAACTGGAACCGTTAGTAGCCAGCACATGACTTGCTCTGTGGGATACAGAGCTAAGTATATAATTTATTTAGGAACAACTTATCACATTGCCCATGTGGAACTGTGTAAATGGCACATAAAGCTATTAGGCATCTAGTTCCCATCTGAATCTACTAGGAATCAAGTTGAAAATGGACTCTCATTTTTGTCACCATAATTCTCCGAACTCATTGACTAAAAGGGCCTAACGCTGAAGAATTCGGTGAGGTTTCTGACCTTGAAGTTGAGCTATAAATCCCTCTATACTAACTGAAAGAGCCTAATCTACCTAGGCTCTTAGATCTCCTTATTTGACTATCAGCACTTAACAACACTCTCCTTATGAATACAGTAGTGCTTCACACAAGGGATTGTTGATGTGTCAGTTGTGAAAGCAACCTCCACACTAACAGTCCTGTGAACATTCGCCCTACTTCTCTGCACCACCATCTCAACATACTACAAAATGGATTAATCAATGAATACTGCATATAGCCACCAGACTAACAATACAGCAGCTTCTATCCACAAGTAAAAATAATAACTTGAAGCTAGACTGAAGCTATTCCCTAAACTAAAAAAAAATTGTGGTCTGTTGGCTGTGTTGTCATGCCATTGTCCTTCTAATCTGATAACCATGCGTTCTTCTTAGGTAAAATAATTTTAGATCATTATAGTTATAAAATAAATAAATAAATAGTAGTTACAGGAATAGACTTCTTTCTGATTAAAATGACCTTTACGAGGCAAACTCATGTTCAGGTATGTTCATAAGGAGTTTTAGTAAGGCAAAAGACAAGAGAATAACATATAAAAACCCAGTACATCTTTTACTGGGACAAGTTTGTCATCTTCTCTGCCATGCCCATTTCAGGCAGCCACCTTGAGATATTCTAGGAAAATATTAGAAAGTAACATCTTCCATTCTTCCCTTTCCTGAAGGAAAATAAAGAATGTTGAGTTTCTCCAGACACTTGCCCTAAAACAGAGAATGAACATTTGAGAATGAATGTAGTGGTGATGAGGGTGCTCTAGAGACCAAGGTTCTCTCTTTATCCATAGTCAAGCAGCATGAAGAGCAACAAGTTACATTTCTGGGCACTATTATGTCTCTGTGATGACCTGACAGGAGAGAAGGTTCTGCAATTATTTCATGTATCCTATGGTGAATTATAATATGCTTGTAAAACTCCCTTAGCATTTTAGTAAGAGAACTGCACTCAGAGATGTTGTCATTACTGATAGTACTGAAATTAAGTAAACAAACTAAAGCTACTTTTATTCCTGAATGAGTTCACTTCTTTGGGAGTTAACTCACATACATTGAAGTATTTGCTTTAACATAGACATATTTGATATCACAGCTTTACCTGATTAATCTTTATCTTGCTGAGTATCGTCACACATTCAGACTTTGGACTGAAAAGCTAAGAGAGTTCATCAATACATCTTGTGCAAAGCTGTAGGTTAAAACGCTGTAGACTATGAAAAAAGACTATAAAGAGACATCAGCAATTTTGGTGATCCTCAAACATGTGGTATCTAATTTGCGGCTGTCACAGCCAGACTTGACATAACAACTTCACCTTTTTGAATGAAATTAATAAACAGGGGGACAAAATACACCTTACAGCCCTTTTATCAAGGCCTTTTATACCAACATCTGTCAAGCTGCACAAAACCAGGGTTTTTTTCAAGGCACCCACTCAGAACTGGAGCAAACCGAAGAGATTTTGATTTGAAAATGCACTCCTTTCACTGCAAGACTGCAGACACATCCAAGTGAGGCACAGAGGGCATCTGCCACAGGTTTAATAGCTGGCCCAGCTTTAAAACCGTGACAACTGTGTATCCCCTGTGGACAGGAACGTGCATCAAATGAGATTATATCCCTGTGGGTACATGTATTAAAGTTGTAATGGAAGAAGTCCTGAGCACTCATCCATACAAGACAGAATACACAGGACCGACCCAAATTTCACTTCACTCCCAATTCTAGTGATATTTTCTTTGAAGGTCAGTAAAACTTCCTTTAGATTTTTTCCTTTAAATCACAAAGTTGCTTTACAGCTTAACATATTGGCAATTAAAAATTCCAAACAATGACTCTGTGACCTCAAAACCAGCCCAGATTCATCCACTTCAACAAGTTCAAGCTCAATTTTAAACAAAATTTATTTTCCAAGTTAGGAAGGAGCCAAGTGAATTTCAGTAACATGAAGTTTGGCTTGATCTTTGGGGTCCCTTCATAATTCAAATTGAAATGTACAGACATGCATTATTTATCAATACAGATATTTATCAAAACCATGAATTTTACCAATTTAACCACTGTCAAGAGTTTTCAAATGGAAGGTGTAACAATGACCTACAGTGGTTGTTCTGACAAAACGGCTGGATTACATTAAACAATGCAGTCTAAGAAAAGGCATCTGAACGATGTAAATGTGCATGCACTATACCTGGAGCTGCATTCTACACTCAAAGCTCTTTGGTACAAAGCGATTTACATCCAAAAAAGTTTAACTATTTCAAAAAACATCTAGCACTCCTTTCTCTTTTCTGAAAAGTGGAATTGATGCATTGCTGGCGCCCATGTTCACGCAGACATACAGACACACTTATGCAGGGACACACGCCTAACTCACAGTTCTCTGAGGGTTGCCTTTGTGCATCCATGGAGTTATTAACTGACAGAACATGGTATCCGAATCACCTGTGGGAGGAAAAATACATCATGCCTTAAATAATCTTTTCTTTCTTTTACACATATGGCATGAATTCCAACTGTGATTTAAAAACAAAATCATACAAATTCTTTCTGTGAGATGTATCTTAAATTTTTAATTTGACGATTGCTCTAGTTGGCAGTGGCAAAGGGAAAGACAAGGGTTAGCTGAAAAATCAATCTAAAGGTGGGTAAAGTAGCCCAGTATAGATCTGGAATATCTAAATGTAGGAATTAGCATTTTAATGATCGGAAAGTGAGTAGATCTCTGAATACAGTCAAAACAAATCCCTTGTTTTATCCACAAATAAAAAATAGAACTTTTCTCATTGCTTGCATATGTAAGAGTCCATTACCAATCTAGCTAGGAAGACAGATAAATGAGCAACTACCAGCTTTATGGGGTAATTTATAAAGTCTTGGTTCAGCAGAGTGGGAGTTCTAAATGAATGTTATTTTACATTTGAGTAAATGCCTGACAGATCTGTTTTGGTATGCAGTTCTAGAACTTTCTTTATATTAACAATGCACTCTGTTAAACTAGTAGAAATAAAAAACTGGTATAAAAATGTCCATTATCTAGGGAAATCATAATTGGTTTTCATTATCAGCTTTCCTTCTTAAAATACCCAAATGAACAAAGCAGATAATTGCAAAGTTCACAGAGTAGCAATTATATTCTGACAATAGCAATCAAGATGCTGACAAACTAAGGACCCACTATACACATAAATAGGCTGATTTTTGTTCACAGGTGGCAAAAAAGCTAACCTTTAAAAGATATCTATGCCATCCCTTAGCTCATTCAACTGAGATTTACACATTTTGTTTGTGGCATTTCAGCACTTCCTACACACTGGTTCAACAAAGTAAACAACGATGTATCCTACTGAAAGGAAGCACTTAGTTTCACTGCCTTTTGCGGACCACTCTTTCTTCCTTCAACACATCCCGATGCTCCTTTCTGAACTGTGCTGTAACTAAATCTTAACGTATATGGTTCTTAGTATCTTTTTGTTCTCTCTCACACAATGCGAATTTGCCTATAATTGTTTTTTATGCAACTTCATGTAAATTAAATCACTCTTACCATGCATTTCCATTTCCTGTCATAGCTGTGTTACGTGCACAGGCATAGCCAAAGTAATCCAGTTTCCACTGGGCCACAATGTACAAAATGGCATTTGGTGGGGTTTTTGTTCCAGCAGGATTGTTTGTTCCAGTCTTGTATTAAATCCAACATTCTGCCTCTTACTTCACCTTGCAATGTTTTGATGATGACGAGAAAAATGTTAATCCTTTAAAAAAATAAAAGATTACTTTGATTTGAAAATTCAGAAAGATGACAAGACAAAGATACCTACTTTCTATTTTATATTTACCATCAAAATATGTCATCATTCAGCTGCAATTTTCTGTCTTCTTCAGCTTTTGCCTAGAAACTAATATTTATTAAATCTTCGTCATTGTCATTAACCGATGAAATTTGTCACTTCTTTTGAAAAGACATTTTCCTGATTTTCAGCAACTTTCCTCATTTTCAAGGAATTGCTCATTGGATCTTTCCTATCTTCCTTCCTATGTTTTTCTGGGGCAGCATAAAGAAACAAAATATGGAAAATGTAATATATCCTACATTAACACAAAAAAAAACCCCAGTAAAAGATACAAACTAGTTCTCAGGCTTTACATTACCAAAAACTCCCAACAATTCTCAGGTGCAAGTCTCTGCACCTGACTATTCTGGCAGAACCAAGAGGTATTTATCAGGCTGGAGTCTACTCCCTGAAAAGTCTGTGAAAATACATTCATCGTATCTGTGAACTTCATGGTAAAGCAATGCCAAACACAGTCCAAAGGGCAGGATTTAGAAACAACATCTTCCAAATAAGGTGCTGAATGCGAACACAAGTGGCCTGTTTTTCTAATGGCACACATCAGAAAATCTGTGAAGAAACTTACCTTAGAAAAACATAATACATGTGCCAAATTTTTCTCCTTGCCGGTAGTCAGAGGTTCCTGTTTTACATAAGTATACATTTCATTTAGTAAGCACTTTTTTTTTTTTTTGCTTCTCTAAAATGACCAGCACTTAAACCTATTCTGCCTACTGCCTCTTTTCCATAATTAAACTCCCTTTTCATCTCTCTGGCAAAATATAATTCCCTAGGGATACAAATTGTGTAATGGTTGGGCTCTTTCCACTCTTACCTGTCATCCTCAAATTCTTCACATCAAGTCTTCTTCCCTTTAGGTCAGCCTCCTGATAAAACTTTTTTTAATGGTAAATCTTCATTTCATATTACCCATACCCACAGTTCTACTAACGCTTCATTTGATACATGGGTGATACTGGAAATCTCAAGTTTTACTCCTATGGCGTCTTTGCTAGCATTATTTTTGCAATGAATTGACAAGTAATGACAAGCACAGGTAACATTTAACTCTTTTAGTTAATCATCAAGGATGCTATTACCCTCTGTTTTTAAGTAGCTTAACTAAGCGGTACAATGGTCAAGTATCACATTCAAGCAAAGAATAACACCAAATCAATTTTCAATTTTTTCCAACTGTTTCTGGTGAACTTATGCAGTATAAGTCATAGGGAGATGTTTCACACACCTTTGACATTTCAATGGACCTCAATGAAAAATAACTACAAATAGCTATCTCCATACTAACAAAAACAGATGAAGACAGCTGAAACCCTTATCTGATAAAGTTCGTCCTCACCCAAAGGCTACTCTTGAGATCTGTTATATCTGCAAAAGAATACTTTTAGTGCACCAAACAGCAAATTATGAGGAAGAAAAATACAGGTGGTACAGACTAAAACAAAAACACTGAAATGCCACAGTGAAAATATGCCAAGGCTTCAAGACTTTTCCCAAGAAATTGTATTATAGCTCTTTATAATGGCAAGCATTGCCATGGCAGGGTAACAGAACCAGCAATACAAGTTAGAATACACAAACAGAAAATGAGCAACTACTTCCATGAAACTGTAGATTTCTCCTCTTAGCGTGATCCTATTTTAAAATACAATGTATGCTGCTTACCTGGGAAGTGAGAGCGTTAGTGACAATGCCAGCTATCTTTGAAACCTCCCAATGAACAAAAAGAAGTGGAATCATAATTAGAAACAACTTAAGGATAAGAGACCTTGTGGATGTACTATAAGGTACCACATTCACAATAGATTTGTAAGAAGTGGATGGGTCCTAATGCTCTCTGTAAGTAGGATTACTAGGAATGATAATTGTTTGGGTTTTTTTTACAGGATTGGTATTATTTTCACGCAGTTAAGGAACAGATACACTTTAAGTGAGGCACATTAAGCTGCACCAGGGATGCTTTATTACAAACTCTAGTTAGACTAGTGGAAGTCACTCCTGCATGAAAAAAGGTGAGTACTACTAACAGAAACAGCAGTCTTGCCTACCTATAGCAAGGCACTTTCTCTCTGCTGTTGTGCTTGGGATTAGGATTAAAAAAAAAAAAAAAGAAAGAAAGAAAAGGAATACTTTTAAGCATTCATAGTAAACATCAGCATAATTCCTGAATTAAATAAATATTTTGTTTAGCTCTTGTGTTCAACATTGTGAGCCTGTCCTCTGCAATTCACTTTTTGGCTTCACTTTGAGTAATGAATGACTCAGGTATCATAGCTACTAGCACTCTTACGAATATTCGAAGACTGACATTCCTAGGGCTTCATTTCTCAAAGGACTCACAGATTTGTCTTCCTTAGCTACAAAGTTAAGTTGCTCAAAGATAGCGCTTTCGACAGATACGTTTTAGTATGTTTGACTTGGTGACTCACTTGAAAATAAACAGCCTTAGCTTCACAGCACAGTTCAGTCATGGAAGCAACTGACTCCCACCTGCTTATTCTGCCCTCGACAGAAAGAGTCAACCATAAAACCACACACCATTTAGGGGATCTCCATTGTGTCTGATACAGAGCAGCTGGTAGAACTTCTAGGGCACAGCACAGTTGGCTCTTGTTCTACATTAACTTGCAAATTGACATAAACTGATGGCACAGCCCTTTTCCTGGTGAAGACACGTGCCAATTTTTTTTCCAAAATGTACAAAGGGTAACTCTGGACTGGGGAAGTCTGTCAAGTGCCTACAGACTAGCACCTCTCTTTTTAACCCAGGATTTGATTCCCTCTCCACATCTCTCAGGTGAAATTTATTTATGATTCCAAATATTAGAGATTTCTCACATGCCAACAGTATTCTGTTGTAGTGTTGTCTGCTACTGCATTTGTATCGTAGCCTAAGGACCTCAGTAAGGCAAGATTTATAATGGTGAGGTAGTATTAGGTAAAATAAATGAACCATATCTGAAAGAAAATTGAAGTTTTTAAAAAACATGCCTGTGTAAGAGTTTATGTGATTCTCTATTTTTCCAACCATTCCCAATCTAATAAAATATATTAATTGACCCTGCAAACCTTAATGTGCAAACAATATTTTGTATATTGGAGTTAATGTTTTTCAATTTCAGCCTCTATCACATAGTATCCACAATGATACTTCATTGCTTTGGTGTTTTGTTTTCCTCTTCTAGCTCGTGGCTATGTTATCCTCTTCTAGTTGACTTTCTATGTATGAGACATTCACAGATACATAGAGATCATAAAAAGACGTATGTGCTGAGATACGACCTGGTGAGTAAAATAAGGACCAAAAAAGGTTCACTGGGAGAGCATTTCTTGTACAGTTCTAGAAGAACAAGATGCAGTATTATAGAAAGTCTTGAAGGAAATGTCACATAATCCTACAGCATTTACTGGTGTACAGAAACAAGCAGTGTGAGCAGCAGAGCAATAATGTGGTGAATCTTTCAAAAGAAATCATGGATGAAGATGTCACAGAAATAAATTCTGATTGTGGTCTTGAACACAAGGAATGAAAATACAGATTGACTGTGGAGAATGAGCTGGTACAAAAAAGGAGAGAGAGCAGCAATTCCAAAGATTATGTATTCAGAAATTCAATGGAGAAGAGGGAATTAATTATGAACAACTCTATGTGCATTACATGAGAAACCCTGTAGGGGCCAAGTATGACTGGAGAAAACAAATCATCAGAAATTTTGACTCTGAGCCAAGTACAAGAGCAAATTAACAGAAATCTGGTTTTTAGTGATGCATTTAGTACAACCTGGCAGCAATTGGCAATCCAATTATAACCAACACAAGCACAATCGTAAGGCAACATTATGACTTAGCTAGGGCTACAAAAAGCACATCTCACTTCAAACCAACCAATCCAAGGATAATTGTTACAGCCATACTACTAGTAGTAACTCCAAAATTCTTGTTTATTTTAGTCTTTAAAACCTGAGACCTTAGGCAGCGTACTACAGGCAGAAACAGGTTCAAAAGAGAGACTGTAGCTTCCTCATGTAATGACAGAAGGACTGGGGATATTATTTTTATCCAGACTCTCATTCCGATTTTACATTTTACAAAGCTGCTGGAATAATCAAGTTCCAGTTCTCAAGTCCTTGCACCACCAAAACTCCCACTGTTGGCTGAAGGATATTTAATGAATCACAAATGCAAGACTCGGACCAAACCAGACTAAGTAGTTTTAAAAAGACAAGTACTTTGTAAAGTGATTATTATAGAAATCCTCCTTCATTGTTTTTCTGATTACCTAGCATACTGTGTTATAATGCCAAAAAAAAATATTTTAAGCCCATCCAGATATTTGGCAGATCAGCATATGAATGCACAAAGTTTGGAAGAACATAATTTCTACAAATTCAAGTCATTTCATTAAGTGGCCTCAGCTGCTAGACAGGAAGTCAGACTAACAAAAACAGTCTTTCTGTGAAACAGTTACTAGAAGCATTTTTAAGGATCAAATTATCTTTTCACCATAAAGGCTTCCTACTGATTTTTCTTAAGAGCTCAGTTTTTAAAATGCAGTCATGTATCATACTGATACCTGTTTATTTTAGTTGATTTGGCCAGAAGTTTACTTTAGGGTCTTACTGAAACTATATTCATTGTAGGCTTCAGTTGTGTCCTTATACTATACATATGACTCATTCTTGTTTCTCTTACCCACTTTCTTCCTCTTCAGTTTGCACTGTTTGCTTGATGAAGCCACTCCTTGCAGCTGAATTGAAGTTAGGGCACACATGCAAACTTCGTGTATAAGTCCCAGTCCTCCATGTGTGCCACACATATCAGATATGGCAGGCAAGAAGATGGTATGCAATTTAACCAGTTCATTGCTCTCTTAACCTTAATGATTAATTTGGCATTAATTGCATATTGCACGAACACAGCTCATCATTTATGATTCAAGTAGCAAATGATTTATCAGGTTCAAACCTCGATTTTAGCCAAATTGTACCTTTACCTTTGTGTTTGTAATCAGCAGGTATAAAGTCTGCTATTCAAAACCCAAACCCAACAGACAGCATCCACATGGGGAATAAGTTCCCTGAGTTTGCAGAACACCCTGCCTATCCACCCAAGTTTTCTGTTCACGTGTATTTTCATTTTGGGGAGAAAAAGAAAAATAAGGGGTTTTTTTAGTGATATAGCCCAAAAATTGCATTGGAAAAAAGCGCTTACTATCTATGTATTTTTTGTAGTAACATTAATAAATAGTTTTTCCAGCATGGGGCAAGCACAGGCCTACAGTGACACATGCAATCCCACTTCTCTAGCAGCTGTGACTGTTGCAGTACAGGTTGGGTTTTATTGGAAGTCTAAGAAGAGATGCTGGGAATGAGTTTCACTTTCCAAGCTTTCTGGATTTTCACTTTCAAAGCACATACTCATGTAGCAGTTCAAACAAAACATATGAAAGAGAAGCAGCTTGTCATTATATGAATGTGTTGCTAATGATGACTAGCTGATTAAGTACTACAATTTTTTCAAATTCATTTGATTCCTACCTCTTTGTATCTTGATCTTAAGCTACCCACTAAGCCACCACTGTGTTTACCATCATCAACGACTAATACTGTGCAATCCTAGAGCAAGAAGGATTCTTAAACTATTCTATCAAGGTTTTTGCCAACATTAATTCTTCTGCATTAACAATCTATTGTCTTGTGTATTGCCTTGTGTAACATCAAAAAAAGCCTTGAATTCTTGTTCAGGAGCAAAATGTCAGAGAAACAAACCAGTGTACAAACATATGTGTAAACAGTTACAGCAAGGAGGAAAGCGTGCATGCAAGAATAATGCATCATCAGCCCTAATTTCTGCCAGTGCAACAAAGAATCAGACCTTGAGTGGAAGGATAACAAAAGACCTGTTTGTCCATCAATAGCTGTAAAACATATTCATAGTTTTACATTCACATGGTACCTTAGCAGCAACACGGATCTTCACTGCATTCAGAGTAAAATAAACAAAGAAACATTTTGGATTCAAAGGGAACTTTATTCTCACATGAAAGAGGAAAATGTGCTCACATATTCCCTAACACTCCAGATCCAGGTCCTAAGGGAGTAAAATATGCTAGATGATTATTCTTTGAGAAAGAAATGTTTCCATATATACATAAACACTACATGAACTTTTCTGCTATGGGAAAATGTTTCCTTCTCCAATAAAACAACTCACTCTCCCTCTTGTCTATATATACATATACCTACGTATACTTCCACAGTTTTCCTTCCATCTTGTGATACACCAGACTGTTTGCATATAGCCCACTAGACACTGTAAATCTCAGGTAGGACTGGTTTTTATGACATATTTGTTTCTAGACAAACTTCAATGTCCGACTCGACCCCCCTCCAAGCCCACTGCAATATACATGAACTGAGATGATAGAACACATGAGCTTTATACAAATAAGGAGTTTTGAGAATTTTTCATGTAATAAGAACAAAACAAAATATTTTATATTACTGGAGCATCTCAAAACCTACTCCAACTATCAGGCACTGAAAGTGAAAAGAAAAAAGGTGGATCATGCCATAAAGGACTCACAAGGCCAATATAATTGCAAAAACAATGCCATGTGGATGGAACAGATCTGGAAGAGAAAAGGGACATACCAGATAACAATAAGCCAGCAATGAATTAAAAAGCATTAGAGTATACAAGCTGCCTAGTCATTATCAGATTTTCCAATTAGCCTGAGAATAGTAAATTTTAATAAAGCATATTAAATGATATTTTCTTTCATCTGTTAAAGATTATGTAGCTGATCATCTTTTTAGCATGTTACAAAAGGCAACAACAAGCACTTTTGTGACAAAAGGACTAGGTTTGTAGCCACTGAAGAAAAGTCATATATTATTTAATTTTGAAAAATGTATAATGACTGCAGATGTGTATAACATTTGTTAAAGCTGAAATATTGAATGGAGTTACATACATTTGTATTTCTAATGCTGAATTCAGTAAGTAATATGCTATTTTGTTAAAAAACTGACTTCATTACACGATATCATTACAGTGATGCTGAATTCACTTTCATATCCATATCATGAAGGAAATGCAATTTACCTAGTGTTCACAAGTTAATTTTGTTGTTTTCTAGCTATAGATTAAATACTAGTTTTTTCTGTAAGTGGAATACTAATGTAGGTTATTTTCAGGTGAGATCATTATGTAACCCCAGCAATTCAATCAAGATAAAATGTGATTTATACATCACATTAGTAAGGGTACCACAAGGTCAAATATCACAGAAACTACTTATTTATGTTTACAATTACAGCTTACTGTTGAGCTCCAGTCCTTTTTTCAGAAGGTTTGCAACATAGCCTTGAGAAGCTTTTTATAATGTGCGGGAACTTCATCATCTTTGGAAACAGGCAAATAATGATGTCTACATTGACAATAAAGGAAGCTGAAGAAGTGACCCTGTAAAGAGAAAGATACCAGTATGATATGCTCAGGAAAATGTGTGACCATTTCAATCAACCTGAAAACCAATAACAAAGTGAGCTGCAGCGCATCAGGGCTTTTTCCAAAGGATTAGCTGAAATGTTCTGTTTGAACTCCCTCATATAGACAGAACTATCTAAGAACGAACAGTTAGAAATGGTCAAACTAACTGGGAAATATGTCAAGATGTTTATTCAGCAGTCGTAACATTGTTTCTACTTACTGAATTTAAGCTTTATCAGAAATCTAATTGGATTACCACTCAGCGCATCAAAAACGGGCACAGAATTCAAGCTTTGGAATCTGTCTCCTGAGATGAACTTAAGACTGATGAGTTTCCAGAGCAAAGCCAATGTAAAAGATTAAAAATTTCAGTGGAGAGGTAGGTAGTAGGGACAAATCCTTAGTAAAAACAACATTTAATCTTCTTTTTAAATAGAAAGTGTTTACTTCTTACTTAAATAAAAATTGCTTGCTTACTTTGCGTGTATTGTCGCATTACAAAGCAATGAATAAATCAAAGATGTCTCTCTTATGCTACTTCTCCACACCTTAATGCTTTAAACTCAGCCTGCCAGATGTCACATATATTCTTTAAGCTCAGAAAACTACTGTTTGGGGTTTTTTAATGCTTTGATAGATAGTCAGAATGTATATATCACATGACCGCAAAGCCACCCAAGTATCTTCTTTTTTTTTTTTGTTACAGTGGATGAGTGTTTTAAAAGTTGGAAAAAGTCAAAACAAGTTATAAGGAAATGCTACTAAAAGAGCCATGTATATTCATTCTGATTTCCACTGAAGTCTTCTGGAGAGACATACACAAATTCTTTTTAGATTTTCTCTCTACAAAGATCTATGCAGTTAAGTTTTAATGACACGAATCTTCAAGACTGAATTTCAAAATCACATGGGTGCATAATTGCAGGAATTTAATTTTGCATTTATTCACGTAAATTAAGTTACAATAGAAATGTTTTCTCATATACTTAGTCAAGCAACTGTGAAATAATCAGTTAGATCACTTGCATATTATGAAATTTACCCCAAGAATCAATGTCAGCACAAGGCCTACATAGCTCTTAAATTCCACTACTGCCTATATAAGGACAATCTCTTATGTAAGGTAATACAATTTTTGTCCTACATTTCCTTTTTAGACAAAGAATCACTTAAGAGATGATGGAAGATAAAACTGAAAAAAATGTAATTTTAATGATAAAGGACTCTGTATCTTGGAAGCAAATAACATATAAACAACTGGTAGATCAAAAAATTATACCATTCCTACTCTATCCTCAAAATGGACTGAATTCTTCAGGCTGCATATGGAGTGATCAATTTTCAAGCTAGGTTCTGTAAATCAAGCCTTTTTCCAGACCACTGGTAAGACTTCCATGGATTTCAGTAACAGTACCTTTAAAGTAGAGATCAGTTAAAAAATAAATATTTCAACAAGATTTTGTGGTGTCTGTTTATATTCTATTCAATCACTTATGCTCAGGTGATTTTCTCTTCTCCACATCACAAACCATTTTATATTCATCTGATTTATTCTCAGATCATTCCTGAACTAAACAGAGGAAAGAAGTAACAAGTGCTGAACTGTTAGCTTGTTATAATCCTGTTGATTTATTTGATGGACTCTGAATCAGATATTGTAAATACTAACCTCTGAGTATTTTCAAATTCCATTGTGCTGAATAGCAATTATGTGGATTTGGAATTCCAAAGTACTTACAGGTCTTTTTTAGCTCCTCCTTTATCCACTGACTTGACTTACACTTCCTCTTTGCTGATATATACGCAGTGACAGACAAAAACTTTAAATTTACAAAACTGGGAGATCTTGTGGCTCTTGGAAAGGAAAATACTGCTACGTCCCCCATAACTACTTTGGCTCAGTAGCTACTGAATTAGCAAAATTCATGATGTACTCTCCTAATTACTTACTGGAACCTTTGAAATTACATAATAAAATGGAACTTTTTGAGATGTTCATCTTTTTCTTCTCCCACTTAAGTTTTGCAGTACTGTTTTCTCATATCCAAATTATTCAACACTATGTGGAACATGCAGCAACTGAATAGTAACACTCAGTAACAGCATAATAAATTCATCTCATGAGTTCATGCCATTAACGGAAGCTTTCTGTACCCTCCCTCCCCTATTCTTTTTTGTGGTAAACCAGGAAGTATTAGTAAATATGTCTAATGTTCCCACTTCATCATTTTTTATTTATAAATCAAGATTTGATGCTAGAAGTTTTGAAACCAAGTCTTGTTCTTCTGAAACACATGCCCAATGCCCATCAGAAGTAATGGAAAGTTTTCCTTCAGAGGAAAACATGATGGTATCATTTTTTAATTAAATATTTTGATCCTATATGTTCTAGCAATTAAGCTGCCTCTTCAGAATTCTTGTATTTTGCAGAATAATGCACCTTACAGATGTTATAATTATTTATAAAGATTAATAGTATAACCATTTAAAAAAAATCATCTAGGGACACTTTCATCATTGTCAGAAAGATACAAATACATTCTGTAATCCAACTTTAAACTCACTTATATTACCACTTCTAAATCTTTTTCTGCTATTTGTAATCAAACTCCATTTTTTTCCTTCTATTACTTAAAAGCTGGTGAAAATGTTGAACAATATTGTTCAACTGATTGCTTGTATTTATCTATAGCAGGTTTCCAAAATGAGTCAATGCCTGCTGAAAATTTAAGTTAATTGTGTGGGGAGTTTTCACAGGATCGTTACTAATTCAAATCTTCCAGTCTAGTACTGAGTACCGCTACAATTGATTGTGTTCCTGTTATACATATTGTTGTAAGTAGAGATATTTTACACATGGCAGGTGATGATATGACACATTTTGAGCAACAACAGCCTCAGCTATCTAACCTTGTTCCCCAACAGGCCTAATTTTGAGAAACACAGAGATGAGCATATAAACAAGTCTTCATTCCAGTTTACTCTTTAAACTTTTTTATGAAACTGTGTGCAAAAGCTGTCAAAATTGGGGTTTTGTGAAATGGGAATGATCTTTATATGTTGTAGGACTGAGATCATCAACACATTTGACAAGATCACCCTTTGTCATTCCTGACTGATGCCAAAGTATTGCCTGGCTCTGAATCTGCTGTATATTTTGAAAAGGTACAGAGAATGTCACTAAGATGTCACTAAAAATTATTGTGTGGTATGACAGTGGAAAAAATAAAAGCACCACAAAAAGGAAAAAAGTTCGCATAAAAATGATGCAAATCCAATACTAATATTGGAGAGCCATAAAGAGCCATTAATGTTCTTTTCTCCTCCCATGTTACAGCAAGCCAGTTTGCTTTCAGTAATGGTTTATCAAAATTACTAAGTGCCATCAGAAAATTACAATAAGTCCTGATAGATGATTCAGGGGTTCAGAGAGTTACACGGGAGTATTAGTTATGACATATAGTTTGTGCATAAAAATATAATTTAGAGAATGCATCCTAACTGTGCACAAAAATATTTTTTGAAGAGTTTCTAGCACTCTGGAATGGTGATTTTGCAAATGTAGACCCCTATCTGTCTAATAACAAAAATATGAACTTTTTTTGACTAATGAGAATTAATTTATTGGAAGTTAATGTAACGATTTTCTTTGGAGAATCACTTACTTCTTGTAAAGAGATAAGTTGAACTTCAGATGAAATTGATAATTTATGATTTTGCGTTCAGACTGCCAATCAAAATGAAGAGGAAAAAAGTAAGGGAGACAGAGTGAACGTTTTAAATTTCCACAGCTACCACCAAAAAGGACACATACGGCTTAAGTCTGAAAGCTCTAGTTTCATTTTGTTCAGCATCTTCACAGAAAAGCCAGAATAGAATCAATGCATAAGTCAGAGAAGAAAACAATACACCTCACAATGAGCTTCAATTCAGATACTCGTTTGATTTCAGAAGACTGCATACTGTGAAAACTGATATTTCCAAATAAGTTCACTCATGTGAGCAGTCCTGCTGTATATATTAGTGTTAACTAAACAAAATTTCGTTTAAAAAAATTGACAAAAATCACACAAACATTTTTTAACAATATATTTTCCTTCGACTATACCAAAAATGAGGGAGTTTTGCAACAAGTCAAGCTCAAAAAGATTGCCAATACAGTCAGAATTGAACTATATTAAATGAAATGAAGATTGGCCTGGCTGTGCCACATTCATTCCGTGCTTCAGGCCTCCAACCTGCCACCTTTTTCTGTAACAGTCCTAAGCCTTTAATCTTACACAACATTCGGTACGTAACTGCAGGGCTGGCTGTGTCTTTAAGCACACAGACACAAGCGAAGCGTGCTGTGTAGGATGCGCACTGCCCTAGGAGGAGCTCAGGGAAGTATCATGCATGACTTAGATACAAGTCTTTCCCTCTTCTCCACTTTCTGGCAGAGGCATAGGTTTAAACTGGACTATATTTGTAACCAGTCATGTCATTCTTGCAGCAAGTCAGATGCTTACTTTTCTCCCCCTGCTTGCTTACCTGCAGGCATACCCCACACAGCAGCTATGTCTACTTTGCAAAGAAAAGGTCTGAGCCTTTTCTCAGGTTCAGACTCTTTTTGTTTACATGCTCTCATCTTTAAACGGACTAAACCCCAGAAAAAATATGTCACAGGCTTACATATAAGCAGATACTCCAGTAAAAACTCTTCCCAAGAACTGTGAGGATGACCGACGTCTGACCTACAACTTGGCTTGGTCAGCGAATGTGAACGGAAAGTACACAGACCACAGGCATTTTTATGTTTAACTTGCTCTTGACCTTTCAGTTCATCACCATAGCATTTTCTTTTCCAGATCTTTGGACAAAATGGTTTTTTAGTAGAAATAGTGGAAAATTTCATAATAAAATATTTTTAATTATACTGTGCTAATTTTCAAAAACTGACACTTTTTTGATAGAATATTCCAGTTTTAATGTACATTCTACATGAAAGTGTGTGGGTCAGATTAGGATCTAGAATCTGACTCACATAGCTTGGCCTCAAATCTATTAGTTTATATTCATTATTTAATTATCTAATTTTGAATTTTTTTAAATACATAATTAAATGTTTACTTGGGATATATAACTAAATAAAATACAAAAGCTTGTATTTTGTATTCCTGATCTGAATAAGGGCTCATACCAACCTTCATTTGCATACCTAGGCTTGTTTATACTGATTAATTGGAAAATCTGTTAAAAGAGCCTATTTTCTCACATTCTTTTATTCTCACATTTTTTAAGCAAGCAAGCCTTGAAAATCTTGGAAAATAATCTGAAACAACTATTTCTTATCTGGCTCTAACTCTCCATTACAATGTAGCATATTTCCTATATCATGACCTCCGATTTATGAAAAGTAAATCTCTTTCTTGGTGTTCCATTCGGCTCTGTCAAATACACGGGTATTTGTGATTATGTGCTAATTGATGTAGTTGTTTTAGTTACAGCCCAGGAACATCGAGTCAGAGTGCTCTGGAACTGTGCAATTATGAAGCCAAATTCTTATACTGCCCACAGCAGTTGCTTCAATAGAAGTTCCTAATACCTGGCAACATTAGAACTCACAAAAAAAAAAATCTAGAAAGAGAACGCAATGCAGAAAGCAATACCAAATAGAATGACTTTCATCTTTTCTTCTAAAGAATAAGCACCAGAAAACTGGCCTTTGATGCTGAGAGTTCCCCAGTAATACTCTGTACTCAATTTTGGAGAGATACATGGGTCAAGTCTAATCATTTCTTCTTGCTATGAACACTAAAAAAGAATACCGTTTCACAATGTGTAAAATTATGGCGTAAAGCTTCACAAGTGGTCTGGAAGATATACAATCAGTGGACTACTAAACAATGCAAAATATGAAATCAGATAATCAAAGATTATGCTATAATGAATCCCAGATTCAGCAATCACATTAGACACAATTTCATTAACTGTGGGAGGCTATGTAAAACACAAGACTAGACTACTTTTCAGATATAATGCATTTCATTTTATGCACAGAGGTAAAAAAATCCAGCTTTTTCTGACCACTGATAACAAAAACATATCTCAGTATTCGTTATTTATTGCTGGTTTTGGATGTCTAAGAAGACTTCTCTGAATAAAATTCTGGATGAAAACCTCAGAATTCCAAAATATTTTAAGTATATGGATTCTATTATGTGAAAGATAATGTGTCTAATTTTCCTCGGCATAATCTGGAAATGGCAAGTCCCAAAGTTAACTTTTTCCTCAAACAGGATGCAATCACACTTCATAGCTAAGCAAGATTCTTGGACAAGTTATGGCAATACCTAGATAGGTATCTATCTAATGTAACAGTGAAGGTTGAAGTATTGGAGTGATTCTTGGCTCAAAAAATAATTTAAAAACCTAAGTAAAGTTACTCATCTTGTAGCAAGGAGTGAGGAAAGGAAAATTTCATTACAGTGAATTACACAGAATTACCCATAGATACCCACACCTGTACAGCAGCAGTCAAATACGACCCTATTATGAGGGACATATTATGAGTATAATACCCTCCAAAGGCAACAGCTGATCACCTTTTCTAGGTCACTATCGGAGACTTTACACTGAGCTAAAAGGCTTCCTCTTTAATTCACAGCATAATAGAACTGACTGAAACAATGGATTCAATTCACCAGAATAAACTGTCTCAGAAAGTCAATCAGAAGGACTCTTTCTGGGAACTATGACTAAAGAAAGCACATGTGAAAAATTAAAGAAATGCAACTCTACTGTTTTGTTACCCACAATGAAATTCTATAAAGAACTCATCGTCATTTTCCCTGAAAATTCACTAGAAAAAGTGGACTCGCAGAAATAGGATTGTTTTTATTCTTTGTCCTACTGACGGAAAAAATGGTTTCATTCTTCAAAACTATTAAATCAGACAGGCAGGCTGAAAACCTTAAAAAAAATTAGATTCTTTTCTTAAACCAAATATTTCACACCTATATAGAGTCACGATCTGTACTTATAAGCTTTGGTCTGATTTTATATTCTGTAACTTGGAGGAGAATCAGGCTAAATCATTACAGTGAGAATTTCACTCCTACCTTACAATTAATTTGAACAATCATTGCGATTTTTCAATATTCAATGTAGTTCTTGTACAATATACTAATGCAAGAAGTGATTAAGTGAGGTGTTGTTTCTTGCATTTCCTGTAACACAGGAGGTTTTATTAATTATAGAATCATTAGGTTGGAAGGAATCTAAAGAGTTCATGTAGTCCAACCTCCTGCTCAAAGATACGTGAGACCAGAACAGATTACCTGGGCCTTTGTCTAGATGGGTCTTGAAAATCTCCAAGAACACAGACTTCACAACCTCTCTGGCAAACCTGTTCCAATTATTAATTATCCCATAATGACTTTTTTCCATACACCTAATCCAAGCCACTCCTGTTTCCACCTACAAGCACTGTCTCATTCTCCCACCACTATGCACCTCAGTTAAAAACCTGCCTCTGTTTTCTTTGTAACTTCTGAGATATTGAAATTCTTGTCTGCTAATAGATGCAAAAATCTGTATTTGCTCAGACTGCAAACAGAGTAACTGGCAATGCCTATATGGGAAAAATTATATTGTGTTAAATTTTACATTCTTACCCACTGATATTTCTAAATATTTTGCATAATCATGTTTATATTTTATGAATAATTTTTAAATATACAGGCTTTTAAAAAAATATGGGGAGGGACAGCAAAATATGATTTAGTTTGAGTGACAGATCACAACTAAAGACTGGGAGTTAAAGTACTTTCTGTTTTCTCATTACATGTTCCCCTACCTGGTATCACCATTCCTACTCATACTACACCATCAGTAGCTGTGAAGAAAGAAAACATATCTTTAAATCTGGAACCAAAAGCAGGACCCTGGCAGAGCCTTGGCTTAAATAATGCCCCAGTAATTAACAAGACAAAAAGACGGAAACGATATGACAACGAGACAATTGGCCTTCTGAAAGGAACTTTCACAAACATTTTCAATCAGTTATCAGAGAGGGTTGATCTCAAAGCATCCATTCTGGGAACATTCTTTTTTCCATTACAGTTTAAAGAACATCTCACAAGCACTGTTACTTCTGGAGCAGCAGCGCATCTTGGAGGCAGATGTAAGCTTTACCATCATTCGATACCGTGCTACTGTTTTATTATTTACATGCTTAGAAATTCAGTGCACTCACATTCCCCTGGCCAATTTGTCTGAGTTTATTAATTCTTTCTCCATTAATATTTTCTACTTGTTTTAATGACAGAAAAGCATCCCTGAGCCTGCAGGTAAAACTGAATCAAATTTTTAAAATGTCAGAGCTCTGTTAAAGGCCTGGTTCTTTAGCAACTATTAAATAATTAAGAGGTTGCAGCAGCAGTTTGAAATTGCCCTTGTCAATGCTTGGTAATTTATTTTCATATGAAAACCATAAATCATGGGCAACCTGCATTTCTAGTGTCATCTGAGGACAGATTGTAAAGCTCTAAAGCTGTTTTGAGGAAAAGACAAGAAAATGCACTGCATTAATAAAGACGTAAAAGAAAAATCTTTCTAGTTTAAAACTTGATTCTACAGCTAAAGTTCACTTCCATTTCATGCATCTTCCTTTACATTTTCCCACTATAATGAAAATGAATCTACTTTGTTCACATCAAACATGAATAGATCAAGACTGAAGAAACAGCATGTCTTGGTTTATCACCCCATACGCTTTCAAGTCTTTTCTTAGTTACTGCAGCCCAACTCCTGTGAAACTGGTGAATTTCTAGCCTTGATAAGGGAAGGACAATGGATCATTTTGATAGGTCTCTGTAGGCTCTGTGAGATAATAAGATATGAGCCAGCAGAGGAGCAAGCATGGGGTTGACAAATGCAAGTACACATGAATCTTCGAGAATAATGGGAACTGCAAAGCTCTTTGGGGGAATTAATCCTTTTCCATTCTGGTCCCTCTAAAAATTCTCAGTGTTCTGGTGTTTTCTCAACTCACTGACTGAGGACAGCTTCCCCCTGGGTATAAACCATTGACTTCATTTGTGCCTGTCGTCAAGATAATTGCACATTCAATTAGCCATAGAATTCTGCATGTAATGGCTTGTATTTTTGTGAGGTGGCAGTTCTTCAGGAAGCCTCCATCAAGGTCACAGACATCAGCAGGGGACGCCTTCTCATGGTGGATGGCTGCACCCAATGCTCCTCTGCCACTGTTCACCAATTCAGGTCAATACAGACAGCCTTCCCTTTTAGAAGTACATTGGAATTAAAAATAATACACTGAGGCTTCTAGAGACCCAACAGCAATTTTAAAGAAACAAATGAAAGCCTAATTATGTCCCCTAGTTTACATTAGTTGCCTTATGGCATCAGGAATGGAAAAGATCTGTCAAAAGCTCCATTTTTTTCTTTTCACAAAACAGGACTTTCCTTCAGCTTTTGAGAATTTTGAAATCTGCTTTTGAAAATTTTGAATTCTGCTTTTGAATTAAAGTGTCCAGCTTTCCATGAACTTTACAACTAAACCAAAATCAGAGGATAAACAGATTCAAATGTTTTCACTATTAGGCTACGTATGATTCTTTTAAATGTGAAAACTAGACCCACAATCCATCCAAATTTTCATCAGATTTTCAGTTATTCTAAAATAAGATTTGTTTGTAATGAAAACCAGATATAGCTATGAAATAACTCCACTTTTTCAGTCTTTTCAGATACAGAGGCTTAAATAATTTTTGTAGTAATCTTAAATAATGCCACAAAGAAAGAATCACAATAGAGCAAAGCCTTTTTTTGGCTTTTTCACTTGTTTGCTTCTCCCTAAGAACATGGTTAAAGATCCCTTGCAAACAACAGTAAAGCCTCAGTTCAGACAGAATTCAAGCAGGAACATACAAGCTCTGGAAACAGAAGTCACTTGCTAAGAGCCACCATAAGCACAAAGCAACTGCCCATTCTTCTTTTTCCCTTTAAGCAAGCAAGGAAATCAAGGTCAAACTCTCAGGACCAAATGTTCAGCTACTGCCAGTCAACAATTCTCAACCTCAACACAGGTACACTGGCTACCCCAGCTGGTATCACTCCACAGCTTAGAAAATATGGAGGTTGAGAAACACTCCACTCAAGCATTAAAAAAGAGAGAAACTAATACTGTTGCCTCCAAGCTTGCTAAATCATATTGTGCACTTGCAGTCCTTTGAATTCAAACCTTCTCAACTGAAAAGAAACCCTAGTAGATTACTATTAATTATTGTAAGAACACCAGTGGTACACTACCCACAGAAGCAAAACGTTCTTTTGCTAAAGAAAAATACTGCTGCAATGAGATCTAAATATGCACAATTTACCTTGAAGAATTTCTAGAAAAATTAATTACTAATTTTTTCCTCTGAGCTAAAGCAGGTTTCATGGGGTATCAAAGTTGCACATAGATCGGGACAGCAACTGTAGAAAATAACAAGTGCAGTATTTAAGTCTAATTGAAAGAGAAGCAAGTCATTGCTAACAAGACAGATCTGAGCTAACTTCATATCCATGCCCACTATATGCTCAAAACAAGCTTTAATAGCAGAATACAATATATCTGTATCCAGGAAAATGCCTTTCTGATATCAAAGACATATGTCTCTTCTCTTTCCTTGTCTTGTCATTTTCTTCCCCTCCTAAAAATGAGGTAACATGAACCAAATACCTTGCTTTAGAGGAAAAGAAAAAATGTAGCTGTTGCATCGTTTGTAGCTATGTTCATTACTAAAGGGCTGATTGGAATTTCTTCAGAGGAGAACTGTGACAGTGAAGGCAGATTCCACACCAAAAATCTCAAAATAGAACTAAGTTTAGGTGGCATTAACGATGAAAGGACAAGAAGAGGAGGCTGAAGACAATGGAAAAATAAATGAAAATGATGAGTGGTCTGCAGACTTACACAGGGGAATTCAAGAAACACCACGAGATGATAATGTTGGAAATCAGAAACAGTAAATATATGCAGGAAGACCATCAGAAATACATTAGAAGTATAAGATACTAGAAACAAATGAAAGACCTATGTCTTTATATTCTCATGCATGTAGCCTCAGTGAAGGAAGTGTATTCACTGAAATTTCTTACACAAAAAACACATTTCTGACCTAAAGACTGTAATGCATAAAATTCCTGCAAACAGAATGGAAAGCACTTGAACTATATTAAGAAATGCAAACACCAAATGTATAACATTCCTTAAATATTCGTCTTCCCACATGATAAAGTGACGGGTATTCACAAGTTACTTGTTCTTTAGTCAGAGGAATTTCTTAGAAGAAATATCCCATTAGAAAAACAATCTGCCCAAAGCCTTCCTTAAGGCAAAGAAAATTACTTCATTGTCAGAATAATAGTAAAAAAAACCCCTACAAAATAATAAAATCAGTCTGATTGGGAGACTGCCACTCTTCTTCTGCCACTTTACAGCTGCAATCAAAGATATGAAACTAAAGGGACTCATGTGTTGCTTCTTGTCAGTCATCACACACTGATGAAGCTCTAGCTGATAGCAGAAATTCTTGCAATTAGTCTGCATGACCTTGCAATTTATTATTGTATTTCATCCTGTTTCTATTAGTTCACTTCAAATTCACCTGTTTCACCTCATCTTTGAATCAAATGATGTTTTCCAGCTTTAAGATATTAATGAATTTACCTACTATTTACAACAGGGTAAAAAATGAAAAAAAAAAGATGCGTAAGATTGATGTTTACACTATTCTGGAGGCTCTCTTTCAGACCATTAATTCTTATTCTCATTAAAATTTTCATTATTACACTGAATTTTTCACCACTTCACAATTTATCTGCTACGCGCCACCTTTTCCAACTAAACAACACTTTACATGGCACAATACCAAATACATTCCTGGAGACCTTATAAGATCTGTTGTAGTCTCCTTGCTTATAAAAAGAGTCAAAATGAACAAGGTCATCAGGCTGATCTATCACAATCTGTCTTAATTAGCTTGTTGTTGCTGTTCCTTTATTATTTTCCTTTATGTTTTTGCTTACTTTCTCAGTTGATAAGTTCACGATCCTTGCATACTACTAATTCAGACTCATGGGTATACAGTTGTCTGCATGTTTTTAGGTTTTGTTTTGTTTTGTTTTTAAATATAGTTCTTATGTACAGTATTCTCTAATTTTTATATAACACTCCAGTTTTAATAGACTAAGTACAAGATCCTTGATAGCAGTAATTTCACTGTTACATTGAAGTGTAAGTATGTTGAGTATAATCACTTTTATGGTATGTTATAAAGTTATTTCATAAAACTTTTTCCCCAAAGACAGTTATAGTAAAGTTGTCATTTATGGAATGGGAGATCTTTTGGGTTAATTGTTGAGATATCGCTTTGTTAGCTGAGAGATCATTCTTAACTCTGTTGAAGTGTGACATTTTGTCTTGCACAGAAACATGGTAAGCTTATGGGAAAAGTTTCTGAAGCATAGGAAAGATGTCCATTTTCTCTCACGCATATACAGATATTGATAAATACTGAAAGACAGAAAAAAATGTAAAAAAGCATAGATTTGCTTCATTGACATTAACTCCATTTAGCTGTAGTATACTACAGTTCATTGCAGAGCAAAGGATATAATAAACTTTTCCACCTAAAACTTGTAGCCATTTTTCTCACATAATTTATTTTCTTATGATATAAAGTCTGTAATTTGCTTGAGAGGCAGAATCCAATTATTCCCTAATTAAGAAAATCCATGTCCCTTGTTTAACTGGAAGGGATCCAGACTCAAATAGTTCAATGTTCTTTTTTGTCACCATTAACAAAAAAGAATTTTTTATGTTTTCAGGAAATAGCATTAATTATTTCTTCTAGATTTAATTCCTGGAAGATGATTCTTATCTCAGACCTGGGTAGATTCAGTTTCAGAGACAGTTTTACAGCATCGTACTACACTCAGACTATAGTCTCTATAAATCATAAATATTCCAATTTGCATATCTAGGAGTTGCACGTTTTAAATAAAGTGCTGCAGAGAGATCCTTAAACATCACGCAAAGGCCAGACTTGCAGATATCTGCAGAAGTTTGACCTGATCTCAGTGTGGGCTGGGAGTTATGTCTTGGTATTAAAATTCTGACTTGTGCATGCATGCTTTTGAAATTCTGAGTCTTAACTGCTGCTTGTTGGGAATGTATAATTTCTTTTTGAAACTTGTTTCCATTCCCACAGGATAGTGGATTGGGACTTGAGAATATCTGGTGGACATTATTATTTGTAAGGCTTAGAAGCAAAGACTCCTCCTTTCCCCAATCTTATAGTACCCATGATAAAATTGTCTTCAATTTCCTTATAAAGGGTTCCCAGATTATAAAGGGATCAGCATCTTACAAAACTATATAATAATCTTTCACAATTTCTGTTTTATGCTAAAAGACAGTGGGAGGGAAGAAATTCAGCAGATAAGGGAGAAAAAAAATTGTCATTCAAAATTCAGAACAGCTAAATAGGTCATTCAAGTCTTATAATAATCTCCAGTATCCAGGAGCAGGTGATGACATTGGTGGTCAGGAACAGAAATTAAGAATACAAAATGCTGGCATTTTCTGCAGAGCTTATAGGTCTCACGAACACTGGATTGTCTCTAGCACATGCGATGCTCTGTGGGGTAACCCTTAAATACTTTATCACGTGTATGAAGGCAAAAATATGTATGAGAATATGCAAAACAGCTCCACAGCATTAAAATATCTGCATTTTAAGCCACTCAAATACAGTGGTTTAAATACCACTTAGAATCCTTCAAATAGTACTGAAGGTAATGACTAGACCTCTCCCTGTGGCAACAATCATTTCTCTGATTTCACTTTTGCATTAGCTAGCATTGGCTAGTGTATCATGGTCACTTCAGTTAGCCAGCCAAGGAACTAATGAAAAAGCTTCCTCTCTTACAGTCTGCAGAAGGCAACTCATCAGTTGATTTCATTAGCAACTTTGTTCTACTCATAAAAGTATGGTAGCACATTCCCTGTGACCTCCTCTGAAGCCATAAAAAGTTTGCCTATAATGGGAGAATGGTTATGGACACATGATGGAATTTTTCTCGCTGATTCCAAAAGTACCTACTGAGCCTTCTATTTTTTTTCTAAAATGTTCAAACCTAACAGATTGATACCCAAGGCCTGAGGTCCACCTCCTCACCTTTCCTGTACCCTCAGACCAGGTCCTAGTGCTCTTGACCAGTGAAAGATCTGCCTTAAGCATTTTACAAGTCTACCAAAACTGCAGCCTATTAAATTACCCATCAGCATTCCATGGGCTGCAATGAACACACCAGTTCTCATCTCTTCTTCCAGGATTGCATCTATGGCACTATCACAGCACAGCCTTTCCAGGTTATTTAGGAAAGGGCATATTATACAGGAGAAGCAATTTTCTCTTTCAGTGCCTCGCCTGCTCAGCTCTCTTGTGAAGATTTTATGTCCACTATCTATGGAAATTGAGATGTGAAGCAAAAACCTGTTTGGAGCTACCAAATTGTATGTGACCAGCAACTGTGGGATTCGTAGTATTTACAGACATGCAGAAATTTTATCAGATAGATGGATATATTGACAGTTTCTTTCAGAAGTATCATTATGTAAGTCATTCAAATAGAAATTAGAATTCAAGAAGAGACAAATATGACAAACATTTTTCTGAAAACGCTTGTTAATCTTCTGGATGCAATAAAAAGTGATAAAATTTTATAGCAAAACAGAATGGCAAACAGTGGACAACACCAACAAAATAGGAGGCTACAAAATTATAACCATTTTAATGCTACTGAAAGTTCCCTAGTTTTTGAGGATTGAAAGCAAAAATAAAGCCTAATAAAAATCAGACTTTCATTAACAGTCTACTTAACAACATTACATTGGAACACAAGGAGTACAAGTTGGAGTAAACATTATTCTTTTTCAAGGTTTAGAGAATAGTAAGATGAGTGAGGTTCCCTCACAGGACATAGAAAGGCCACCCGAAGTTAGAACGAATGCCCCTCAGCAAGCAAGCTCTGCAATGAGTAGGTGGAAATGAGATGGAGAGGACCACTACATATACTTTTCTGTAAATCTTCTTTCCCCATCCCAAACATGGCACATTAGAAGAAGAAGGACTGCACTCTCCCTATCCACTTTCAGAGCAGCTCTATGCTCAAGACACCAGCAGGAATGATTATGCTTAATGTTCCACAGTTTAAAGAGAAAGAAAAGAGAAGGCTTGTTTTCTTGAGCACAGTTTTCCATGCTTCTTACCCACACGGACAAGCAAAATGGCCTGAAGTAATTAACTCACTGCATTTAAAGACTTCTGTACTATCACCACTCTTACAGTGATAGTTTTGAAACCTCTTTTTTTCCCCAAAGTCTTTACTAGATCTAGAAAGGACTGAGCACGGCAGGCATCCAGCCAATAGCCAGGAGGCTTAAGGTGCTGTTTCAGTTCTACACCCTAGCATTTAGTTTTGCTTGCCGCAATGCTGTAAAATCTGCTTTAGCTGTGAAGGAACTGTCAACGTGTGAACTTTTCCTAAAGCACCACGAGATGGCACCCCAACAAGCCACAAAATCCTCTTTTCATTATCAGCAACTATGATCTTGCTCATTTATATAATTAATAAAGCAATTGAGTTAGACTGCTTCTTTTTCAGGCAGTACTACAGAGATTACAAATGGATTTCTGCTCAGTGACTCTTCTGTTCCTATAAAGCTCAGCAGCCAGTGTTTAGACTGATCCATTTCAAACAGCTGTTTAATACTGGGCTGAAACAGACACAACATAAATCAGTACTTTAAAAGGTGATCAGTGACCACAGATATCCAATTTCAAGGTAATTTTAATCACATTTAGGAACCCTCATTTCACAGGCTGGCTCATTTAACTTGTCCTGCATGACACCTGTCCTGTTCCTTCCTCCCACACCACCATTCACCTTCCCTGCCTGGCATCCCACACTCCCCCATTCCCACACAGAGCTGCCTGCCAAGTGGGCCTACACTGCCTGACACCTGCCATGTAGGTGGGAGAGTAGGGTCCCAAGCACCTAATGAGAGAGAAAGAAAAAATGAGTTTCTAGGGTCCTTGGCAAGATAAGAGGGACTCCAGGACCCTAAAGGGAATGATGAGCAGTATTTTCTGATGTCAGTTTGGCCAAGACTCTGACTGGAGGTTCCAGCCATCAAGTAGCTTTACTTTTCTGCCATACGAAAGCTTCCATCTTCTGAAATCATGTCAGATACAGGAGTATTTACCTGCTAGACTAAGCAACCAACACATCCCACCGTAGCACAGCCTGGTGAGGTGCATGATCTCAGTCACACGACGCGGAAGGCTCCTCCTGTCCATTAGAACCTCCCAGCTATTTTATTATGCCCTTAAATAATGGAGTGCTTCTGGTGACTATAATTCACATCCCCTAGACTATAAACGGTGTTTCACCTTCATGCTTCCTATCAGGAACAATATTTCTAGGTTTTCCCTGTGGATTGGAGATGGCATGAGAGGATGATACTATGGCATGGCACATAAACTGCTTTGTGCACTTCTCTACTCATCCTCCAACGATCACCAAGGAAAACAACATCAAATCCAGAAGCCATTAACACAATACCTAAAATAACACACCTCCAAATAAGCTTTTGTATTTGTCTGAATAAATACGGTACCTGTGCATTGCTCCCCAAAATGTGTTCAGCCCTCAGTAGGCAAAAGGTTCCCAATACTCTGAATTAAATAAAAGTAATTTTCTGACTGCTATCACATTGTAGTCTTTTAAAATTCAATGACGTTAAGGTGCTCAGATATTTATTTTTCATTATCTCTTATCAATTTTGGAATTTTTTTTCTGTAGTAAAATGATCACATGGCAGTGCCAGGTCAAATCCTCTAGAAACACGAGCAAAACTGAATTGTTGGTACTCAGAAGTGGTAGGCTGAAGTCTGAGAGCTGCTACCAGAAAAACAGAGAAATCTTGGGGTCTTGGTCTGGCTAATGTCAGGAAAACATCTAGAGGGATGAGACAGACAATTGTTTCCTCCACAGGAGGAATAACCCTAAACTCTCACTCTCCCACACACACACTTCAAGCTCTGTTGCAGCCAAAAGGGGCAACAAGGCCATGGTTTTCTTCCCCTCCCTAGAAGTCTGCTTCCCTGCTCCAGCCTGCTTTACTTATGCCTGGGACTCATTCTGCCTAAGAACAGTGGCATTCCTACAGCATGGTTAATGAGGAGAGAGTATCACAGGAACAAAAAAAGGCAGAACAGGAGGGAAAGAAAAGAGCTGCAACCTTCACTGAGAACTGTAAACACAGATCCTACTAACCACCAATTTTGTTGAACAGTGTATAATGCTGTACAGAGTAACCAGAAGTTAAGACTTCAGCTCAAGCCTGAACCTGCCAAATCTGTACCTACTTTATTTAAGAGTAAAGCCTCTGGTTTTTATTATTATAATTGTCTGGAAAAATGAAAAATGAAAAATTCTTCATCAGGAGTGTAGCCAAATACAATGCTTGGTTTCTTATTTCATCATTCTGCTAATACAACCTAACAAATAAGATTTGGTTTTCTTATTGAGCCATATTCTAGGCTGATAACTATAAAGCTTTTTATTTAAGCTTCAGATCTGTTTCCTCACTAAAACTCTGCAATACTGATTCCTGCAGTAGTTTCATGAAATTTCTTTGCAAATTTGCAATCTCATCATAATCAAACTCCTACAGCTCACAGAGCAACTCCAACATCCTATATTTTGTGCAATAATGGCTACATGCCCTAGGATAAAGAGTCCATAGGACTGCTGAGAAAAAACCCTTTAAAAAAATGTTTAGAACCCCTAAAAGCAGTGAATACTGTAGATATAGCTTGTCAGATAAAAAGTTAAAATCGCAGCTGAAAGTGGCTATGGCTGTATGCATTCTTTTCAACCTATTTTTCTTAGGCAATTTGACCTAAAAATTACTACACTTGCAAAAAGAATGTGGGTCAGACATCTCCAGCCTCAGACTTTATTTAGCAATCCAAATAATATGGGCTTTTCAACCATTATTCAAGTGTGCTGAACCATTCTGCATCAACTCTCTTGTGTTATCAATGCACACTGTCAGCAAGATTCAAATAAGCCTTATGTTGCATACCATAGCTGTACTTTGAAAACAATTAGCAGGTGCTGTTGCCTATGTGAGAATAAGGCACAGTCCTGCCAAACTTACTGTCTTAGAAGAAATGCACATTTTTTCAGAAGCCCTTTGTAAAATCCATCAGACACAAACACTTGCCCAGCTTCTTAGCATGGTTACAGAACATAACAGAAATACTGATGAATTTTTAAAGGATCTGAAACATTGTCCTTTTTATTTCTACGTTTAATAAAATATGAACATGACAGATCAGTGAAACAAGCTACATAGGAAAAAAATGCAATCATTCCTTACACAAACTACTAATGACAGCCTTTGTCCTTTGGACTCAAGTCATTCTTTAATATTTGGGTCTTGAAGTATTATTTACATAAAAGTTTTTTAAAAAATAGATGTTGTTATTGATAGAATCTGTGTACATTTGTTGTAAACACTGACAAGAAAGAAAACCAGAAGGCCTCCTAGCTCAGAAATTGCCAGGTTTGCCTCTCAGCAAGTTCTGTCAATGAGACTAAGTATCTCATCTTTCTCTTGAGCACTTCCTTTTAGGAAGAACATGCAGTACCAAAGCACTCAAACACAGCTAAATTGGATTTGGCTTTTCAAATAAATACTCAGATATATTTATTTGCTTTTCATTTTGGTGTGGATTTCAAAATTCAGTCAGCTCCTGATTAATATGGTTTAAGAGAGTAATATGCAGGTAAGTGTCTCTTTAGCAACCTAAGATCATTGTTACCCAAAACAGAAGCCCAAAAAATCTGCTACTTTTTTTCCAAAAATTTACAATTTTACTGTAGGTAAATAGCAAATGATGAATTTCAAATTTGTTGAGAACTTTCTCTACAAGGATGATTTCAATGAAGTTCATTGAAACCTAGGTTTCCTGCCAGCTTTCTCCTCTGACTGCTCAGAAGCCTATCAAGCCGGGCCGCCTAGGATACTCCAGTTCCAAGGCTGGGGAACCCGGTGCTTCCAGTATTTGCAGCTGCCTAGGCAGTCCACATGTATGCTCTGGCTTCTACAGACAGAAACTTGAGAAAGACAGACAGTAATCTGAAGCAACTCAACAGTGCAAAAAGCTTACCTTCCATGGAGGACTTCAAACTGTTGGGGTTTCTTTAAGAATGAAATGAAAATTTAAAAAACAAACTGTTCTTCCTCTCTAGGATAATTTTGTTTCCATTCATACCGAACTCTTCTCCTACTTAACAACCTGTGAGTCACAAGTAAATCCAGAGGTCTCTACTGCTGCTCAGTGAGGAAGATGACAAATCTTAGCATGGTTCCTTCTTTACAGACACACACAGGCACCACTTGAATTGGAGTGAAACAGATGCGGGCATGTCTCTGTACTCTGCGCAAGGCCAGCAAAAACAAACCATAAAGAATCATAACAGATGCAGCCTCATGACCCTGTTTCTAGTTTCTTCAACTCGTATCCTCATGGAAACATTTCTGCACTTTCTCTACCAATAGCATAATGACAATCCCATACAGACCCAAGAACTCCTCACATAACAAAAAGGAAACCCTAGCCAGTTATGTATTGGTGGAATATGACTTTAAATATATTGTCCAGCAGGTCTCTCCCTCACTCTGTCAACTCTTTTCTAATATGACTAATCTATTTTGTTAAGATCATTAAGATGCTTTCTTGTTCTTGTTGAAAAACATTAGTTGTACCCAGAAAGCTTAAAATAAAACAGTAGTGCTCCAGGATGGTCACAGGATCAAAAATGCTTATTCACAAACAGAGAAGCTATTCCTAGAAAAAAAGATTTTTCATTGGAAAAATAAAATACTGAGAAACAAAGTGAGATAGTAAAATGAAAGAACGATAAAGAAAAAAAAAGAAAAAAGCATTCCTAACAAATACATAATTTCTAAACTTCATTTATTCTTGAGCAGAATCTTAACATACATTTCCTAACTGATACCACTGGAGTTATCAAATGATCTTATATAAGAAGCCTAGACCACCCTGTGGTTTTGCAAGAGCCAACAGCTGAAGGCGGTAAGGAACCCATCATTTAAAAAGGTAAGAAAATGCAGCTGGTTTATATATTCAGAATGTGGTATAAAAATCAGCCATGAATGAATATTTATCATGCGAGACAAAAACTACAAGAAAAATAACTGAATGACAATAACATAAGCATCTGTATTGTTCCACTGTGCTGTTTACTAAACACTTTTCCGAAAGATTAGTTTCTGATGCTGTTGACTGCAAGTAGGATTTTCACAAGACTTAGAAAGACTAACAGCTTATGTAGGTATTTGGAAATATGGGATGTATAACCTTTGCTTCAAGTAATGCAAACTAGTATCTCGAAAGCTTTCTAGAATTCTATGCTACTAAATACATAGTCAATGCATTCTAGCATTTTCTTTATTCTCTTGAGGGTGAAATATTCTGCTGGCATATGGGTGGATATATGAATTCTTCACTAATGATTAACTCGTTAGCTGACACTAATTAGTTTCAACTATCCAGCTATGTGCTCAGCAAGCACAAGCTACTTCACAATTCTGCATCATCAGTGCTGGGAAATTAAAACAATATCAGCAAAAATTGTATTGAACAATAGTGACCAACTACCCAATGCAGTACCACTAAAGCCAATGAGGGTGTCTCCATTTACTTTAATAGGAATTACAGTAAACCCCAAAGGCATATAGAGGCGTAATGCCATGACAAAAGTCATGTCCCACCAGTAGTAGGCAACAAAAAAAAAACAAAACAACACAACAACAAAAGGGAAAGACAACACTCCAGTCAATTTACTTAACACAGGCCCATGCTGCTGTACTGTGAAATACCAACCCCACACAGGGAGTCCTGAAGCACAGGTTCAGAAGCAATTTGCAATCTGTGTACTTTAAGGGTATCAATTTAGTCAATCACTGGGTAGCAGCAATAAGGCCTTTTGCTTTAAATAACTCATGTTAAATTTGGACCTGTGCAGAAAAACATTTGGACAAACACAAAAAAAGGGGAGGGGAAGGGTACTCAGTCAAGACTGTTTGCAGAAGAAACTTGACAAAAGTTCATATTATACTCAGTATGATGGCACTAAAGTGAACAACTCCAAACTTAACAGAACCAACTCTTCATTCTGTTCTAACCCATAGAAATTTAATTAAGCCATAGATTTAAGCACCTTAAACATGCCTTGAGACATACTTTCAATGAGAAAGAGCTTTCAGATGCAGAAACTATTATCCCCAGTAACATACCTATTTAACAAGGTCTAAAACATGTAACCACAACCATGAATCTAAGAAACCTAAAACCACATCCCTTGACACTTTCAAAAGAATATATTAGAAGCTAAAGCTAGTCTGCAGCTGGAATAATTTACAGACAAGACCTGTCTTTGATATCAGACATTGTTTTTTTTCCACTAGAAGGTTCAATACATCTTCTCTTAGGACAGAGTCAGATTTATTACTCATGGTGGATGAGTTGCACACATATAACCAAGTTTTCCAGTAGCACTTTGATAGATGCTGAAGTTCTCTGAAAGATCTAAACTACCTTCTTTTAAGCAAGGCAGATTTACAACTTGCAGTAACAGAATTGCTAGTCTTACCACCACCCTCTTGAAGAAAGAAATTTCATTAGTTTAGGACATACAAGAAACACAAAGCTTTCAGTTTTGTATTAGATGCTTTTGAAAACAAACACAAAAACCAAACAAAAAGCAATCAAAAAAAACCCAAACCACAAACACAAGAAAAAGAGCATTTACTGCTTAGAAGGGAAACAACAGCAGAATGTGTCACAGCACTTCTAGTTGAAGTGATTCGAAATAGCAATGCAAGTGCTCTCTTGTGGCAGCAGTGGTAACAATGACTTGCTAGGTTACAGCAGTAAACAGTCCATAGGAAATAGCCATAGAATACAAAAAATAGGAATATAGAGAAGCCTTTTATTTCCCTGAGATGCCACTAAGGCATTATCAGAGCCGTGTGAATCTGATGCCCACTACAACTTGCACAAGAGTTGGAGAGTCTTCATCTACAGTACTACGTATACTCCGATGAACCAACTCCCTGTCCACATTTAAGACAAGATCTTCCATTAGAGCATTTGCCAGATTTCCCCACTCGCTTCAACAAGAATACAGCAGTCTCCGTTGACAGAGGTCTTGACCATTAAGTGCTGGCTGTTCCAATCCAACTATTCCATTCCCAACCATAATGCAATTACAGGATTCTGCAGCAACTTGAGCCCTCTCATGGGGCTTGCTAGAGCCTGGATTCTGCACAACAGACCCACGAGTAAGCTAACCCTAGAAAGGTGGAGAAATAGCATGAGATTGCTTTGCCCCAATCCAAACAGGCCATTTGCAAAGACATTCCAGAACTATGAATTGCTTAGCTAGCTCCCAGTGTGAGCAGAGCACATGTGGGTCTGCCTGAATCTTTCTGTATAGACACACCACAACATCTTTTAATTTCCTAGGCTGTATACATAAACCACCACAGAATTCCATGGGTGTAGCTTCAATAATTCCTCTTTGACAATCTGAGCAACACCTAGCATTCAGCCTAGAAGCATAATGACAACTGCTAAATCTAGGATGGGCAATACTGCTTAAGAACTAGATAGATAAAACCACTACTTGACACTTAAGAGTTGCTGTAGCATGTGAAAAGGAAATGTTCTTCCCTCTGACACTATTCCTTAAACTGAAATATAAACCATTTAAAAATGAAAGCATTTCTATTTCTCAAATAGATACAAAATTCAATAGCACCAAACCTACATATAATGTTCACGTATATGTGAAAATGATAGCTTTCTGGATAAATAACATTTGTTATTCTCAAATACCATAACCTTTTTTTAATCTAATGGGAATATAAACTTCAAGGAGTGTGATATAGTTAGCATATAAATATTTCCCAGAGGTATGAACTAATAATCTTAGAAAAACATGCTCTTACACAGCATCTTGCCCATCATAAGAAGTAATTCCTTTAGTGTATCTTTCTAATAAAAGGTGTGTGAACAAAATCAAAGTCAACCAAGTAACAACTCACCAAATTACCACTCCTGAGACTGAGTACACTATGTAAAGGATTTCCTGTTAACCTCCCCCCTCAGTCCCACTCCCCAATCAATCCCATCAATTACACTGATACAGCTGTTCATTTCATTGTGGAACACATTGATATGGATTAACTACAACGCTGTAAAAGAGGGATGGTTTGGGTTTTTTTCCTTTAATCAGAATGATTTCCCCAATTTGTGTTGCCACAAGTGAGGAAGTTGAGTGGGCCAGAATGAGGAACCAGGGGAGGGAAGAAACAGCATGGCAGGGGCTAAACTTGCACCATCTGCTTGTGAAACTTTTTAGTGAATGTGTATGATTTCCTCAAAGCATGAAACAGATTGCTGCAACTGAGAGATTAGATATTTTCTGTATTGTCCTTTGCAAATGAAGTTTATTTGGTTTTATTTAATTTGCATAAATTAGGACTTAGAAAAGGCTAGATCCTTAGTAGGGATATAACTAATTGTAATCAGCTTTTGTCTGGCATCTCTGGAATTAGTGATTGACAGCAAGTGAGAATCTTCTCTGAGAAGACAGACTGTGTTGACACTAAAGACACAAAAGACCATTATCAAATGATCACAGAGTTTATATTAGTAAAGACTAAGATGTCTGCTTTCTTGACTTAAATTTATACATTTAATTGAGCTTGAGTTATTACTACAGGATATGTCCAGGGAAAATTTGCAGATCACTTTCTAACTTTGGTGTGATAGGAAGTTCACTAACAAATTAAGGTATCGCAGACTGGATGGAAAGTGGAACAGATGGCCTGTCTGCAGGACCACAGGAAGGTATGAGACACTTAAAGGGCTCATTTGTAAAAGCCATTTTGAAAAGTATCCCGTCTGCAGGACAACTAATAAGCCGGCGAGACTTTCTTTTCATGATAAAATGCTTTTAACTGTATGTCCTTGCCTAGTTTTCTTTTGTGGATGGATTTCTGTAAAAGTCAGACTGACCATAATAGAACAGTCATAACAAAGCAAGACCAGCTCTTCTGGGCAGATGATAGTAAATACAGTGCTACTATGACTCATTTTCTCCAGAAGTGACATGTGAAGCTCAATAAAGTTATTTCTCTGTCATTATTCTGGTGAAGAGGCACACATCAGTAACTTGTGAACGCAGGAAAAGGGCAGTGAGCCGGGAAACACCATAGAATCTTTTATCATCGTGACGAACTAGGGAATGCATTCAAGTTGAGTTTGTATGGTTGCCTGTTAAAAATATTAGCATTTACCTTGTAACATGACAATACCTGATCTGAGATCACTGACAGAAAACGCAGATCTGGAGCCTCATTATGACATCTTTATAGTCCCTTTCCACAATACAGACATTCCTTACACAAGTTAAAAAAAATGTGACCACGCAACAGACAGGAATCAGGAGTGTATATACTGGGACAGAAATCTGAATTTTGAAAAACCACAGTGGTATTTCAAATGGTAAAGCAAAGTGGAGTTACTCATGGTTTAACAAAACTCGCACTACCAGATTTCTTGGACCACAGATCAATAAACAAGTACAAATGCAGCTCACTGGGTAAGACCTAATTCGGAGAAAAACAATTAAGATTGATACCCTGAAAAACTCAGGAACATGTTCATTAGCCAAGAAACACTCTGGCGATGTCTCTGCTATGAATTACCAGAGGACAACCTTGCACCCCATGCCTATGAGTTTGAGGGCTGACACAAAACACAGTTAAAACACCTGAACTTTTCTTCTCCAAAAATAGTCTTCTCAACCTTCTTTCAAACTGTGGAATGGCTCAGCTATTGCTAAATGCCACTGAATCAAGTCCAGGGAAACTTCTAAAGAGACATTGTGACAGTAACCTTCACCGTCGCTTCCTGAGTGTGTTTTGCTTTTCTTTTTTTCTCTTAACAAGGTTTGATCTCACTGTCTGGCAGAACATTAATCCGCTTTCACCAAGTACCAAATTAATGCTTGCTGCATTAATACACTGCAAATCCTCAAGGTATAAGTTACACACAATTTAGTATATAAGGTAAGCACAGGGCTTTCTTTTCACTACAGCTATTACCAGGAAGGCAAGTAGAATACAGGTAAGTTTTCATCAGATCCTGATCTAGAAATCTTTTTTCAAACTGCAAACACTCTATGTAACTAATTGCTTCTGAAAAAGAGATTATCCTTTGCTCTTTCTCTCTCTTGCTTCTTTTTCTTTCTCCTTAAAGACAGGATACATTCTCTGTACAGAAACTTAGATAAAAATATTTCCTTGAAAGTGGTATGGTACTCTGCTATTATTATTCTGCAAAGATTGCTGCCATGCCATTTCAGTCGCTTAGGAAAATCAAACTCCTTTAACAATAAACATAGAGATAGATCTATTTAATGGCTTCATCCTATGTTCACACTGATGTTTCTGAAAGCTTACTATTATAGAACCACTTGAGGACAATGTGAAGACTCAGTTTCTCCCTGTTTCTATAAATATTTCCCGTTGAAAATAACTATACATGTTTCTCCTGTATATTTTTTGCTTCATACACAGGATGAAGACAGTTAATTGTTACGTGCTGTTATTTTGCTGGAAAGCAATTTGTTGCAATAGCTGTCAGCTCACCAATATTACTATAGCAGTGGAAAGAGAAGAATGTGAATTCTGTATTACAGTGAATGCCACGTGGTGCTCAGGATACTGCTTCACAAGGGTGAGAATCTCAAATTTAATTTCAGGCACTGAAATTAAATATTCCAAGTGATGTATGAATAACGCATTTTTCCAGTCTGTAATGAACACCTAGGCAGGATAAGCCTTGTGAAAGAACAGGTTGAGTAACTCTCATGCTACTTGACAGGAAAGTAGATACACAGCCAATCTGAATCACAAAGGGAAGGGTGAAAAGACACTAGTAAAATTCAGATCTTTAACTGACTGCATACGTTATGTTTATATTGAATAACTAGAGTTGAAAGTATTACAATCTAGATCTCTGCCTTGTGTTCAATTTGTGGTTGTGAATGGATACAATAAAGCAGCCATTACTATGTAGACTCCTCTACTTTTCCAAATAATTTGAAGAAACAAGACATTGACCTGCAAGATTGTCTGGTGATGGTATGACACAAATTTGCCATATCAGTCCTCCTGAAAGGATAAATATAAGGATCTAGGTGAAATTAGAAGAGTCTGATCCAAATCCTTTTGATTTTCCCCACCAGTTTAATTAGTTTTCCACATCAGGTCCTTTATTTTATAAAAATTTGGAATTCTACTCCATAACAAATTTCAAAATAAGTATTTCCTTCTTGTAATTTTCAGGATCCAGTATATAAATATCCACCAGTATCATCTGTTCAGCAAACATGTACCTTCAAGGAGGTTGTGTATGAAACAGTGAAGATCCCTGGCTGCGGCAACCATCCCGAATCTTTTTATTCATACCCAGTAGCTACAGAGTGCCACTGTGAGACCTGCGACACTGACAGCACTGACTGCACTGTGAGGGGGCTTGGGCCATCCTACTGTTCCTTCAGTCAGAATAGAAGTAACCAATGAAAGGTACCTGAGATGGCAAGTTTGGCTTTAAACATTCACTCCTAGATAAAGGTACTGGTCGGGCTTAAGTGGAAGATAATAGGCAAGGCTATGTAGAAACAGCCAAGACTGAAACAGAGATTTTTAAGGCCAAAATGGAGAGCTACTGACTAAACTTCTCTTTAGGCCTTCCCTATTTATTCTATCAGTTTCCTTAAAATCATTTTCATAGGTCTATAGAACACAGCTTCCGACTCCTTCTCCCTTGCCTCCTCTTCTCTGTTTCACCTTCATTCTTAATATTCCTGTATTGCCACTGCCTAGCCCACTTAGTTTATTCTACGCTATCCTACGCTTTCAAAAAGTTCCCAACTTCCAGGTCTTTATTATCCCCTGCTTTCTGCCTCTCCTCAGAACCCACTTATTTTAAAAAGCCTTGCAGCACTGGTTTTCTTACAACCAACATCTGTGCCCTCACTTTCTATTAGTTGGACCACACACATCTCAGCTGAGACCCGGACTTTTTTTCCACAAAATATTTCATATAGTCATTATGCTTTGTAAATAATGACGGCATGTTTATTCAAGAGCCAAAATCTATGTTCACATGTTGAATGTCATCTGAACTGTTGTGCTTTCTCAGTAAGGCTTATTAGCTCAGGCTAAGTGCCACAATAATACAAATAACATGGGCTCTAGTTCATACCTCACTAAGTTGAAAAAAGAGTCATCATCTGTCTACTTTCACCTGAGGAAACATATTGTAAGTCAGTTAAACGATTCTGAAAATTTTGCCACATATCAGAAACACTGGATTTCCTCTCATTATGCAACAGAACATAACAATGAGATTTTTTTTTAACGCTATTTAACATAGGAGTCTCACAAATTATTTATGGATGAATCCAGAGGCACGTGATCCCAGTAGTGCAAACACAGTGTGATAACGTGCCTTGAAAGTAGTTCACAGTAGTCCCTTCTGAGGACGTAAGTGCATAGAGTTCTGCAGCAACCTAACTCTGCAATGGCCAATATGAAGTTGGGATGGTCCGGAAGCAAGCTGGAGGACTGACTGAATCAGAACGGAAAACTATCTCACGTTATTGGGAAAATTATCTGAAACCTACCAAATGAAATCCTATCAGGAATATGAAAAGATACGGCTCTTCATCAGAAACAATCACCTACACAAACACAGAATGGAGAGCAACCGGTTCAGCAGTAATTCGGGACCAAAGACTTGGAGGGTATACAAGCTAAGTATGAGTCAACAGTATCACACCACTGTGGAAAAGAGGGAATATAAGGAGCAGAGCCTATAAGACACAACCTACTTCCACCACTCTGCTCAATATGACAAGAGCCTCAGCTCAGTTGTTATGTCCAGCTTTGGACACAGGACTTCGAAGCATTGAAAAACTGGAGAAAATCCCAGAAGAGTAATAAGAATGGAGAGAGGCCAAAAAAAAATCTTAGGAGAAAAAGATTTAAATAAATGTGGTTGTTTTGCTTACAGAAGGTAACACTTAGGGGGGGAAATTAGTGGAACCTTTTACATGCTTGAAGACTGTTACGAAAGAGAAAAGGAACAGTCAGTTCTCCATGTTCATAGTGAACAGAATAACTAATGAAAGATTCAGAGTAGTCACTAGCAAATCTTCCGAAAGGTACAGACAGCTAGACACTGAAATAAATTGTCAGGGGGTTGGGGAAGGGAGGGAGGGAGGGAGGGAGGGAGGGAGGGAGGGAGGGAGGGAGGGGGGTCTGTGGAGTAGTGACCACTACAGGTCTTCATGAACACACTGAACTTGTTAGGAATCACAGAGGGAAAGTTAATTTGCCATGAGGCAAGGGAATGAAGTAGATAAACTCTTGGGGTCACCTGCCGTGTCTGCTTTTGAGACCCTTACAGACGTTTATTTAAAGGGAATTTGTCTTTTACTCTGGATCTACCTTATAACAGATAAAAGATATTTTAATTTATTTCATTTTTAGCTTTTTTACTGAAAGAGATTAGTTCTCTTAACTTAATTTTATTTATAAGATTAACCCACATGGACATTTTCTTTGGTCTAGTGAAGTTTTAAAAGCAGTAAAGTAATAAGTAAATCAAGTTGCCTCTCACTCATTTCAGTTTTAAACATGAGTTGACTTCAGTTAAAACTAAGCATATTATTCATATCAAGAATTATTCCATTCTGGATGAGAGATTTTTGAATTAAAATTGCAAAACAGAGTAGCTTATAGTAAAAAAGTATGGAAAAAAAATGTTTTCAAAATAGATCTGTAAACATCTCTATTGTCTTTTGTGCATTTTGGAATAATAAAAATAAATTTGTTGCACTTCTGTTATGTGTGTCTTAATAAGCCAATTAAAAAACTTGAGTCCACCTGCTCACACTACTATGCTTTAAATCATATATTTTCTTCTGCCCTCACACTTTTTTTCACATAACTAATACGCTCACCTGAGCCATATTTGCATTATACGGCCAAATCACATCAATTAAGAGATTGGTCTATTTTAGACTGATCCAGTAATGTGATGATGAAATACCACATAGTTGTAACACAACAGAACTGTGGATGAGAATAAAGATTATCATTAATATTTTATTTAAACTATAGGGATTAGAACCTCTCCAGAGCTGTGCCCGCTTCTCTGTCACAAATTAGCTTGCATGCAAAAACAAGAATCATACAGCTCTCATTTCATCCATCAGACAAATGCAACCTCTCATTTTTATTGCTAACATATCTATTCAAAACCTCAAAACTAAAATGGTAACTAATGCAGTCAAAAGAGTATTGAGGTTAATATCAGAATGCTAGCAAAAAAATCCTAAGCTTCCAGACTCTCGCTTCGTATCTCTCACACATCTGCGGTACAAATGCTGAGGTAAATATCAGGTCCTAGAGATTCAAAGATGTAAAGAAAAATGACCTCCATATAAGCACTAACCCCTGCCAAGCAAATTATAGCCTTTAGGAATACCTCTTTGGAACACTTTCTCAACCCCTGTCCAGTACCTAGATATGAGTTCTACCCGAATCTCTTCCATAAAGCTGGCTTTTTGGAAAATGGGTAGATCATACATCAAAAGTTTTCTGGTTTTCAAAAGATCAATGTGGAAGAGGAAACAAATAATATCTTATGATTAGAAAAAGAAGATAAATTCAAGTGATTGCACAAAAGGCTCAGGAAACATACAAGTTCCACATGAAGTCTTGCTGTTAATGTCAGTGAGCTTTGAATGTATGCCTCCATTTATATGAAACTAGCTTTGGTATTCTACTCTGAAGTAAAATCCATTCCAAGTCATGTCAACAATTATTTGTTGTTCTACAGATTGATAGTCAGTAGTTTCACTAACAGAAATTCAGAAACTCGTACAGAAGGCTGGCCTGACTTGAAGATATCTTGGACTACCTTTGACAGTGTGTAAGACAAGACTTTGACTTTATCTTCTCAAAGTTCACTTTCCATTCAATGTCCAATAATCACTTCATTAAACTTACTTCTACATTAACGTTTTTCCAAAATTTTAGTGAAGGTACATGCAAGCCATGAATATCAGTGTAGTCTGAGGTCCAAATCTGCTTTGAATTATTATTTAAGAAAAATATTTAAGAAGTAATTTGTATGCTCTTTGCCTAGCTCTGTCACGATGAATAAATGGCAACTCTGTCAAAAGCTGAAAGTTTCAGTATGACATGTTGCTCTAAATACTAAATTGGTGGGGAAGCTTTTAGAAACATTCCTAATAAGACTCAGAAGTAGATTTTCAAAAATTCCTACCACGGGCCTAACCCTTTCCATTGAAATCAATAGGTAAAATGCTTTTCAACTTCAGTAGAACTATTCTGCCAACAGTGAACTTTTCAAAAACTGCATATTAATTCTATTTTTAAAGGCAGGATCTGCAAACACACCTTACAATATGTCAGACTTTAGCCACCAGCCTACAGAAAGTAACTTTAGAGTTAGTAAAAACTAAAATGGACTGAACTATCTATTTATTTACTCCCAGTCCAGTAAAATTATCTCTTTTCTTGCATCACCCTGAATGCAGGAAACCTGGAAAACTGTAATTTATAACCCCATGGTGAAGGCATACAGGATAGAGGCAATATATAGTGTTGAACTGTCCCTTAAAGACTTCTGAGAGGCACACTTAATGCAGGATTCATTGTGTTGTAATTAATTAAGTCTTTCAAATACACAGATGTAGAGATAAACTGCATGAAGATTATTCATCTCTGCCACCACATCTGTGGGTGAATTAATACTTTCTGTCATTTATTATGCAGACAGTTTGACCTTGATCTTATGTCTGTGCCAGCTGTACTTGAAACTCTCCAGACATCAAGATGAAGTGCAGCAGCAGTATTCATAGTCCTACTAATTGAAATGACCGTTTAATCCCAACTGCCTTTTTAGGTAGAAAGCACATACTGATTTTACAGAGAGGCAAAGAAACACACGTTCCTCACCTTGAAGCCATTAATAAAGCATCAACATATTAGCATCACCCTCTCTGTTGTCAATGCTTAGCTATTATTCCCTGCCTAAGTTCTGTAAATCATTCCTCTTAGCTTAAAATAGGTTTACACTTGCCTTTATAATTTTGGCATATAACTGGGCTCACAATATTTTTTACTATAAGCAAGAAATATAAATGCTTTCTCCTTGTACTAATCCAACTGATGAATAAGAATTTATTAGTCATCCACAAATCCTCAGAGAAATCTAGCCTGAGACAGAAGTAACTACAGATAGTACGTGGAAAACAGGAATGTCAGGACTCTGGCTTGTACATGTCAAGTTGAGGCTGCACTTAACTTGGGCTATTTGAATGGGAAGGGGAAAGACAGTTGAGCGTGGTGTTAATATTCTATACTTCACCCTCCCACCTCAGCAAGTGTGTTTTGCTTTGTCAGTATGCAATATTTAAGCCGCACACCTCATTTTCATTAAAAAAATACAACTAGTATCTTGGTTGAAACTACAAAAAAAAACCTACAAAGAAAAGAGCTAAGCAGCTGATCTCAAAAACTCATTTGGAGATGGCAGCCTTGAGATTAGTGGCTCCCCTCCACTCGGGCAATGGGATCTATAAATTTTTTCTGTGTATCTCATGTTTCTCTTCAATTTATGTTATTAACATTAGCTATCAAAGCCTTGGTCTTCCAGTGTGACTTATAGTGATAGACATTACAGCAGCTCACAAGGCTGCAGTCTCTGGGAATTATAGAAAACAAGACGAGAGCAGGGTTAGAGAAAGGACATACTTTCAAGAAATCAAATGTCAGTGTTTCATTATGTGTAGGTGGGGAAGAGAAAGAATTAACTAGATATGCTTCTCCATCATTAACCATTAGTTTTCTTTCATGTAGCAACTCTAAGAGGCAAGAGGTAAAGTCTTACTTCACACTGATGACCTCTTAATTAACTGAAAAAATACTGGGGGAGTGGGGTTCAGATGTATTACTTGTATAGTATAACATTATTCTGTATGAGAAAGGAAGGTAAATTCTAGATCTAATATCTTTGGACTACATTCGGCTATACTCATATACACTGAATAATGCTACAGACAGAGATATTATTCAGTTAAAATATGAATCTAAACCCTCAAATACGTCCTTCTTAAGATATCAACATTCAAGACATATAAGGTAATCCAGCATTATCCAATGGCCTGTAGAAAAACCTTTGAACAACTTACACAATCCAATTTTCCTCTTGCTTCACATGTTTATATTTAAAGTTTCATTCAAAAATTATCTTAGCTGTCGTCATCTCATTCTCTCATTATACAGTATTGGCAGGTCTTGATGCTTTTGTGAGTGCTGTGAAAATTCCCAGTCAAAATAATACAATAATGAAGAAAACTGTTAAGAAGTTAGAAAGAAAACTTTTGGTTCAGGCACTGTAAAAATTTATGTAACAGTGAGGCAAAGGGTTATGGATCAGGTCTATGCCCTGGTAGTACGTGCCTTTTCAAACAGGCATTTATAATCATCAACAGCATGATTCTATGTAACATAAAAGTAGGGTACGCACTTCAGCTAGCCCAATGATCAACAAATAATAAAGACAGCTTAAAATTAATTCTGCCTCTGCTACCAAAGATAGCTCTGCCAAGCAATGGATCTGGCCCAACCAGTTAATTTTCTTCCCTATGTGATTTCTCCTTTTAGAATAAATATCTGAATCTTCATAAGAATTCTAAGTCATATCTAAGCTAATGCTTTAGATGGGACACTGATTTAGATCATCAGTGTGAATGGATGCAGACTTTACCACATAGGTTTTGTTTACACAGTCTAGCCTTAAGACAAGTAGATCCCAATCTACAAGTACCTGGATGTGTTCATATACTTAGATTATTATGTCTGGAACTTGAAACCACTTTACACCCTGATGCTTAGTTCAGGGACAATGTAAAAGCATAACCATATCAATTCCTGACTGAGCACAATCTAGTTACTTAGTATTTGTTATTCAGCATGTACAACGCATGGAGGACTGCCATTTTATTACGCATTTCTCTAAGCAGAGTGTAGAAACTACCTCGTCAGATTCCAATATCCAGCTAATAAATTCATTAGAGATAATGAAGGTACAGCAGTTTGACAAAGATTCAGTTCACCTCAACACAAGCCCCAAATATCACGTCTAAGAACAAGCACTGTAGTTAATGGGAAGTGTGTTGTCTGGAATGGTCTTATAGACTTATGAGAACCACCCTAAGAATATTTGTTTTAGTCTATTCAACATTATAATATTTTACAATGTTTATTTCAAGAATATCAGGATTAGGAATATAGCTAGTAGGATTACAGAATATTCCGATATAGCATCTGAGGATTATCTATTTAGTTTTGCTTGTACTGTGTAGACCAATATTGCTTTAATAATCATAAATAAAATATCATGAGATCAAGCCTAGGAACGAAAAACATTACATCAGAATAACTAAGCCTCAGTTATGAATTTCAATGCTTCAGGGGTTAAATACTCAAGGGTTTGTGATGCCCTTAAATAATTCAGTCTATGTCCTTTCAGTAGATGTCTGATCTATTAAATATTCACTAACACTTTGAAGACTGAAATAGCATCAGATCTTAAATTAGAAAGTTTCCTTTTAATGTCACTCTTGTGTTAATTTCTGTTATATTATTTCAGGTTATTTGCCACACCTCAAACTAGATAATATTAATAGCACAAAAAAAGGACCTTCCCTTTCTTGACAACTCAGTATGCCATATGAAAGAAACAAGCAATTCTGCTTTTGACATACACAGCCCCATTGACTTCAAAATGGGAAAAGTGACCTGCCCAAGAATATGGCAATCGATAAGGGAGACTTCAGGACCTCCCGACTTCTCATTCTAGCAAAGCTGCATAAAAACACAGTTTGAATCATTATACAATTGGTAATATTACTATACCACACCAGTTTATTAAAAATGTATCCTCGTACTTGATCTGAAAATAAAATAAAAGCTTATTGCTCATGACGAAAGGAAGAACAAGGGATAAGTGTCAAACTGTAACTCTACTAGTAGATGAAAAGAGCCTAATGTAGACCTGCCAGGTTTTGAAAACAGACAACTGAATTGGGAAACAATGGTATGACATCACTACATAAATCCTTATTATGTTATATGGCTCCAAAAACATTATGCAAACAGCTGTTCAAAAAGCACTGAAACAAGATCTTTCACATATCAGTAACTTGGTGTCATAATCATATTCTCCCGCTTGAAATATGTCACATTCTCCCAGGGAACATGTCTGTGCTAGGCAAAGGATTTCCTGCTTATCTCAGATGATTACTAATGAGAAATCCATACAATTTAGTTCTTCTTTCAATTTGTGAATTATTTCCAAGTAGATGTTGATAACTGCTTTGTTTGCAATGGATTATGCAACCCAACACCACTACAAAGAAAGATGCCTTAGTCACACTTCCACGTATCAATGAGGGGACGCAGTAAGCGACCTATTTTCCCAATGCATTCCAACTATTGTGTGAGAAATTAACAGCAATAAATATTGCTGGTCTGTTTGTGACTAGGACTTACTATTGTGAATCTGGACATGCTACTGAACATTTCACAATCTAAATTCATGTCAGTGAAAACAAAGAAACTAAAAGCACTGGAGATCTCACAGTTAAAACAGATCAAGTAGTATCATTGTGTCACAAAACAAAAGACCCTCAATCATTGCAAAACAATATAGAAAGAAATCAATCACAGAATGAAAAACGTTACCAGTAGGAATTAACTGCATAATTCTCTCTAGTCAAGTGTTCCCTCCCTTGCAACCTGGTTTGCCATGTTTCTTGCTACAAGGAAAGGCTAAGATGTCAGAAAGAGGGGTATTCAAGGAACAAATATTTCAAACTCATCTTAAATTTCACATCAGTAGAGTTATAAAGATGGAGAGCAATGCACAGCACAAGCTCCTTCTCAAAAGAAAACGAGGTAAAGGAAACTGTAAACTTGCTGAATTAAACAGAAATGGACTATTACCTCACAAAGAGAATTTTCATTATTTATCAACTGTTATGCAGTTTAATGACTGGCTCTGAGGACAATTACTACCTCTCTCTCTCTCTGTTTTCGATACTGCCCTTGACTTACTTAAATGTACAACAGCATGTATCTTTTTAAAAAGTCCTCAGCTGAAGGACGTAAGGCAAAAGCTAGTTAGTGCACTGCTTAACTATGCAATGCTTATATTCTGCAGTGAAGAAGATAGCATAAAAACCTTCGGAGGACTTACAACTCCGGTACTCTTTGGAAAAAAACTATGTTATATGAGGAAGTCCCTCCAGATCAGACAAAGGTACAATAAAATCTATATATAAGCTATCACTGGTATTTTTAAATGTTTCTTTAGCTTTCTACCTCTGCTGCTGAGCAAAATGCTGAGTCTATTTTACTGCTGTTTGAGCAACAATCACAAAAAAATAAGAGAATTAAATTGATATTGTGACAAGAAGAAATGCACTTATGAGTAATGAAACTCACAAAGTCTGCTTTCAATGTAGAATAAAAGATAATTTTCCCTTTCACCTCTTCAGCTCAGACAGCCTTTGGCAGTTATTGAGCTAAATGTTTTGATTTCAAGTAATGTTTTGTTTTGCCTAGATGAGAATGACCTTTATGTGGCACCTGCACTAAAGTAAAATTCATTGGGAAATCAAGGCCAGACAGATTTTCCTGGTGAACACTTGAGTTTCCAAAACAAACCATGTTGTAATTCATTGTAAGCAATACTTTCAGGAACCCAGTTTTAGTTATCCAAATTAAAATCTCCACAAGTCAGGTTTCCTAAATCTAATTTACTCTTTAGTACACTAATGTGTCCTCAGGTAGCTCACCAGAATAAGCTATAAGTCTGGGTAACAGTTGCCCGGAGTTAGGCTCTGAAATTCCATCTAACTTGTAAGACTTCCTGCATTTGAACAGTCCTTCCTAAGTGCATAATTCTTTTATGAAAATGAGAGAAACTCTAAATCACAAACAGGCTTTTCAACATAAGAACCCTTCTCATTTGCCTATATAGCATTAACAGCAGCAATGAATTCATGCAAATCAAAGGTCTTGTGCTTAGGTTCAAAACTCAGTTATGGGTGGCTTCCCATTGTCTTTATGACATATGTATCCTGAAATCTATTCAACTCCAATGTAATTTAAGAATATCTCTGGGCTATGTCCCTCCCAGGAAGCTGACAAGAGATGAAATGGAACCAGCTACTTATCATGTGGGAATCCCTTGATATGAAGTATCCTCAAATGTTTGAAAACAAAGAACAAGACTTAAGAGCAACCAAGTGAAGATTTATCCCTGAAGCATCATCAGGGATAGGACTGTATATGTTTTTCCAGATCATATAAGTGCTGTCAAATTTCTATCACAGACATCTATTTAGATGTCTTAGTTGCCCTGGGACCTGACAAGGATATCTGTCATTCCACATAAGCAATATTGTATGTCCTTTCCAGAAAACACAAAACATAGATACACAAAACATACAACTGTTAAGTGTAACCTTTAAGAAAGATAAAGCAGATAAATTTAAAAAGGAGAAAAAATGACCAAACAGCAGTACAGCAGAAAGGGAATGTCTGAGTTCTAGTGATATGACTCAACCATATATTGTTGCAGACATGTAAAATCTCATCCTAAGATCTATTACTAGGCAGCTAAAACAAGCTATAAAACAGAGGAAGAGGGGTTTTTTTTCTCGTTCCGTCAACACTGGTAAGTTCGAATATCATCCCCAGTCTGAGGGTTTCACACTTCAATTACGACGTTTTTCAGAAACTAAAGCTCCATAATTAAAAACTTAACAAAGATTGACTTTGCATTCAACAGAAGAAAGTAAAGCATATATTCAGCAGCAAATGCCTAAACGCAATGCACGCACACGAGTTCTGACAATCCACTGCCTACTCTTCACTCATTTAAAATCACTAAAGTGCATACTCAAAAAAGTGGGGGTAAAGAAAGAATGTAGAAGAAAAGCCTTTTAAACAGTGCTTTTCTACATAGTTCTTATATTGGATTAAATCCAAATTATATCTCGAGGACTATCTCTGCTTTCCCGGTAATTGTGAAAAAATACTTTTTTTTTTTTTTAAGTGTATCTCAAACTTAAAAAATTGGAAACGTAGGTACAGGCCTAACCTGAGCTATCAGATAGCAATCTCATCACCTTTTAGTACTGTTGAAATCTACATTTGGATCTAATTCTAAATTTTTCATAACTGGATTATTTATCAGTAATTATTTTAAAGTGCAATATATCATCTATAAAAGACTTTTTGAAAGCAAAAGCAGTACTGAAGCAGAAGCAGTCCATTTTCCTGAATAATAAGTCAATAAAACATGAACTGGAGCAAAGCCTAAAGTTGTTTTTAAAAATTTAGCCATAATCCTTTTTTTACTCCCACCAGAAAAAAAAGCTTCAATAACTATAACATTCCAAAACAGCTGTAGTACCAGATATTCTGATTTCAAAAAAAACCCAAATCCTGTCTATAAGCAAACTACCCTTCAGTTTCCAAGGAAATACTCCTTAAGTGGGGATGGCACAATTCTCCTTTAACATGATACTATGATAGTATTCTCTGACTTTAAAATGTACCCCAGCACTAGTCATAAGGAGTTAGTTTCCTTTTATTTCAGTGGATAGGGATGTTACCCTAGGAATCTTCCACTGATCCTTCTCATCCTGTCAAAGACTCAGAAAGACTGAAAATCTGCATGATTCTGGAGTGAAGGGAATTTTTCTTTTAATTCCCATAGGTCTTTTCTAGGAGTCTTACTATTCTCTGAATCAACCTTTACAGACACAGTAGTCAGAAAATAACCTTATAGAAGTGTCTGGTACAGTACAAATAACTAGGATATTAATAAACTGATATAACCTCTTTCTCACAGAATGCTAACAAGCAAACCAGACTGATTTATCTGGTGATTTTATCCCACAGACTGTTTCAGAATATTTCCTAGAAAAGTGGTAAAGACTCAATATTTGAAATCTTATCAGTCTTAGAAGTTGTGATAGGTCACATAAATTAAGTAGCATAACTCTTCTTCAGCTGAAGAATGATTAACTTACAAAGAATCTTTCGGATACCACTAAGCACGGGCACAAACACGAACTTTCCCACATATGATCATTCCCACACATAAACTAAAAATTCAGACTCCTTGAACTGCCAGAAGTAATATTGAATTACTTAAACTTATTTTAAAAGATGCTAAAACTAGCTGAACATAGCTGAAGTACATTCAGTGGGGGAAAAAAAAACCAAACCAAACCAAATCAATTATACACACAGAAATCGATTCTTTAAAACTGTCCTCTTAGATAGCATCAAATAATGGCAGAGTAGCATACACAGAAAAATAGAGATACCAGGCACACTACACCACCTCAGCTGAAAGGGAATTTCACATTCATAGAAACAATATTTACCTGTTTACCTGCTTTCACTCAAGTGAGTGATACAGTTATTGTGTGCTAAGAATGCAGCTGAGAGTCAATGGAGAATTAAGCATTGCCGTTTGATCTATACTATAAATAAATATCTTCTGCAAACATCTATGCCATACAGGTGTCTCACTGTGTATGTTTTAGCTGCAGAACTTCCCAAGAATATGCCTTACCCCATGTGATATTGGGCCACAGTGACACATTTGACAGAAGGAAAAAGTGAAGATAAAGAATATTTATTTGTCAGTGATTATGTTAACATAAAACAGTAAAAGGCATAGAAAAGTAATAATCTTTTGGAGTTTGTATAAATCATAGATTTATGAAGAATGCTGCTGCACAAATCATCAGCGTTGCTTTCCAATCCAACTACATCGTTGCTCTTCCCAGCCTTCTACTGACTACGCTTCTCTATTGCATTAACCATAAGCTATTTGCCCTCACTTTCAAGGCTCTTTAGGCTTGATTCTTCCTACCCATCATCTCTCATCCAGTATTTAGAGGCCTCCAATCAAGCTATAGTGACAGCTTCCATCATCTAGTTGTTAATTTTTCAGACAAGCACCTCTTATACTTTCTGTCAAGTTAAGAGCTGACACATGCTAAAACGTACTTTCTGTTTCTCCTTGGTATCTTCCCTTAAAATTCTCCTTTGCTATAATGGCAATAAGAATAATATAGTGGTGTATGAAAATAGATACTCAACATGTTGATCAAGAATATTAAATTGTCTCCTTGACAACCTGTCTATAAGCACCTTTGTGTTATTTTAAAGCTATGAATTATTTACTCCTCTCGATAATGCTTTAGAGCTTGGTGGCTTATTCTGTCTCTTATGACAAGATAAATGTGCAGGTCTCCCTCTGAGCTAAAGGAAAAGCACTCGCCAAACCCACAGAATTTGTTGCTCATTTTAATCTAGAGTAATATAACAACAGCTTCCCAAGATGGCATTACACTACGCCCAGGTGGAGGAATAGGAGGCACTGGCACACACTCTCTTGGCTGCTTATTTTCAGGGAGGATTCAGTACTCACCGAATCATCTGTAAATAGCCAGCATGCAGCAAACTGACATCTCTGCTCTTGAAAGTAACATGAGAAAACATATAAAGGGAATGAAAACACAGAACTGTAAAAACTACAATTTCTTCTTTTAGAAAACACAGAGATGACGTTTTCTAAACTTCAACTTCACAGATGATACTTTATATAGAAACAAACTGCATGTGAGCAGCCTATGGGATACTATAGGCTCACTGTCACTGCAGAACCAGTTCAATTGCATCCCAAGCCCTGATGCTCACTCAGTTCCTACCAAACACAATTCTCTAGCTGAAGCAATGTTTTTCACTCAAGCTGACTGGCCCATAAGGGGTGCAAGGAGACATTTAAGTATAGTGAAAATTAGCGTATCACAGAAACGGGGACTCAACCTCTCTGTGCAATTAATAAAAGCATCCAGTTAGCTAAAGAAAAAACCTGCAGGGTAATTTGGTGTCCTCCTGAGAGTCAAATACATTCCCCTTAAATTATTGCAAGTGCAGATGACGCATACTACCTCTGCAGTAAACATGGCATTATGAGATTTCAGGGGCCTATTGCAGCTAAACCAGCATCACACCAAGATGAAGACAGTATCTTCTCAGAGGCTTTTGCAGGAAAGCAGTATGAAGGATGCACGCAGTGGCTGAGACAGAATTCTACAGCAGAAGAAAGATCCTATGAACTGTAACATCTCAGAGGCTGAGCAAGATAAGCTAGGTAGCAAGAACTGTTCCAGGTCTCCTGCCCATTTATCTAATTCTACGTGCACTATTTTCAGCTAAAATAGATTTGTATCAAAGCTGTCACTTGTTTAGTCACTGTCCTGTTCAATGGTACATAGAGTCATGGAATCAGCAGTACAGTGTGCACTAAACTCCCTGTGCCAGGAAAGTCTCATACCTCCCAATAAAGCAAGCACTAAAAAACCTACCTAATGTAATCTATGTCTTTCCCAGAGATCAAGTGATGGGAGAATCTATCAAAACAAATACCCATGGCAGCTTCTGCTTTCTTGTTCGTTTCTTCTGAAACACTGCGGGCCAGATCTAATTCAAAGCCACCTGCTGAGTTCAATGGGCTCTGGATCAAGCCTTAGCTGAGGAAGACTTTTCGGTTATCTCTTTAACAAGGCACTCAGTTGATTAACAGCCCTCCTGCCTGCTACTCTAATGGGAATGCTTTTATTTTTATGCTTCTTCAGGCAGCAGATATGCTTGTACAATCATCAGCAAGAAAACTTTAAAGAAGAGCTGTGTAACTGCAGCATCCCCTAGTGTATTTACCCTGCTTAGCTGTTACAGAAGATCCTAATAACTTCATTGGGGGCAGGATCCTCATTTCAGGATCAAGCTGTCATCATAGCAATTGAAATGCTGATTCTAACAGAATAGCTGATCTTTTAGAGTGTGGCTTTCTCTGAGTATCAATAAAATACCGATGTTAAAAAAAAAAAGCATAGAAGACAATAGTGTGAAAAAGCAAGAGGTCTGAAGACTTTCTGAACTGAACAGAGGTGAGGGAATCTTCATAAAGAGATCGCAGAATTTCCCAGAGCTCACTGTTCAGAAGATAGATACTTGTTGGACTGAAAAACACTGAGAAGGGCATTAAGGGGCAATCGGTTAGGAAGTTAGTGAAAAGGACAAACTACATCTAAATACAGCAGCACTATATTCCCCACCAGGAAGACTATAATTAGTGTGTAAGGGGGAAGGAACGGTCTGAGGCCATTTTGAGTAATAACATAGCAAGCAGCCTGAGTTGTTCACTCCAGTCTAGCCCTTATCTTATTCTATGCTTCAAAGAAAACTACGTGCATAACATCTTTTCTTCCGACTGCACTGGAAAATGATGAAAGTTGATACAAAAGGCTGGACACATGCAGTGGGTCTTGCTTTCTGAGGAATAAATATAGGACTGAAGTAGAAAACTGCTCAGAATAGTTCTTCTTCATGACTATAAGGGACATTTATTGTACTTCATATTGATATGGTATATTTTCTGTAAGTTCATAATGAATTATTAGATTTTATGCATTAGGTGTCTCACAAGAAGATTTTCATTATTTTGCAAAGGACCACACTTAAATTCTGATGGCCATATTCTCATCACATTTACATTGCCACAAATCTAGAATAACTAAGTTCGAGAAATATTTCAAATTACATCTGACTACTGGAATTCTGCCCTGGGCTGCAGTGGCTTAGCCAGTCCTTAATAAAATTGATAAATGAACTGAAATTAACATTAAAAACTGATGAATCACAAGATGCTTAAACTACTACAGATAACATACCTGTAAAAAGTTTGGATTTTATTTTCTGTTTGATAGCACAGAGAGCCATAAATGTCTCTTTAGATTTGATCTAAGTTTAATTTTATTTGCATTGTAAAGAACCAAGGAAAAGTGCTGATGATCAAAAAACTGAACTGTAGGTTAGGACTTAGGGCTAGCATCAACACATTATTAAAGTGCGGTTCATGTGGAAAAAGGTACAAATGACATGTTTCTACTTACAAGCTCTGGTCCCAGTCTGCCATTCACTGCATATCTTTTTATGTCTGACAAAAAAAAACAGTTTCACTGTTGGATATTGCCACAGAGCAATATCCAACAGAAGGCTGAGCTTGAATCTTCAGTGTTTTACAGATTGTAAATTTCTACTTGTGACACTACAGCTTGATTCTTAACTTTTAAAGCTGGGCAATGGCACTGAGGAAAAAAATGATCTTTTAGATGTAGACTGTTGACTAGGATGTTTGTTTTGTCTGCACTACATTACTAATATAAATATTACTGCTCAGACTATTGTTATATTTAAAAGAATAGAAAGGGTAATTTTCACAATGGCACAACATTGTGATTGAAAGGACCTATAAAGATGAAAAGTAAATGGGCTGATATTACTTATTCTCTTTGAAATGATCCATGCTGCTTGTCACACAGAGAACTTTTCCTTCCCAAATCATTTTTTTCTTTCTGCTTCATCATACAGTAGATGTTGCCACTAATAGCAAAGGAAACAGATATTGTTACATAAATTATGCATCGATGAGTCTGTTGCTCCAGGAAATATGGGACAATAACATCCCTTATTTTAACTAACATGCATAGAAGAACCCTTCTTGCAAAGAGAAATTGTTGTCTGTCCTGTCTCGGCACGTGATCATGGATCATCCAGTTAGCAACTCAAAGAACTCAGATCCTCCTTCTCCAAAAAGCACAGGTCCTTGTCACCAGAGCTGAGATTTCACTTAACTGACAACACTCTTTGAATATAACATGAATTTGCACTAAGAACAGAATGGGGAACAAAGAGGAGCAATGGTTGCTCAGTCTAATTTAATATGTATGATCTACTCATGTATTTGTAACAGGAATAAATCCACTTACTTTACAGAGGCTTTAAGGATACACCTAAAATGCATCCTAAAATTTCAATGGCTCTAAAGGAAGTTGTAAGTAAATCTGATTTGGATTACACTGAAGAATATGCCATTTCTTCAAAAGTAACGAAGTGACACAAAATAAAACACGTTCGATATATGAGCAAGCAAAGACTACAGCTAGCAGAAATACAGCCAGGTACATTATAATCTCATTCCATTTTTATAACAGACACGTTCCAGTTCAACAAGAAGTTCTGCGCTTGATCCAGAATTTTTTTTAATTTTTTAATAAATATAGAAAATAAAATTTAATCACCCTAAAGATCCCTTCTGAATTTATAATCTTTGACTCTATGAGCCTATTTATATCTGTGAAAGGCAACTAAAAAATTACTATCAAATTCAAATTGTTTATTCAGTAAAAGTACACTCCTAATACTTGTGGGAGTCCTTTGTTTCAGTGGCAACCAAGGTTAACCCTTTAGAAAGCAGGCAGTCGCTTATACCCTCCTTGAAACCTTTTTTCAATAATTGTAAATAACTGTAACAGAAGAAAGGTAAGATAATTGAGCCCACATTATTACATTCTAGCAAAACAAGACGATGTGCTGACATTTCTTTCCCTTTAACAACATAAATTAGAGGATATTACCTCCCTCCTGCACTTGATGTTCAAATGAGAGACTGGGAATGTAATGGAAAGTGTAATTACATGGGTATGGTAACACATAATTAGTGGGGTAAAACTGGTAAATCTTGTCTAAGTATTGCAGGCCAATCCAAATTCTCTGGTTGCTGGTATTTGAAAACCCCACCCACCCATCTTAGTCATTTGAACTGAATATTCGATAGCAGAATCACTTTAATAACCCACTTCAGGCTTTTCTTGGTTTCCTCAGAATTTAGAAATAAACTAATTTGTCAATTGAATAAATATCCACCCCTAGCTGCATATATGTAATAGACTTTTAAATTACAATTTTAACCTGATCCTTCTTTTTTCCACCCCTATTCAACTCCATGATTTCGGTTTTTTGTTTTTTTACCACAGAACATTGAAATACACTTATTTCATAAAGACTGTAATAGTCCCAATTAATTTATCTCTATATCTAAAGTGCAACAATAGTCAGAATTGTCTGATGACGCTGAATACTGTTTCTCAAATTTTAAACATACTCAGTTTCAAACCTAGCATCACCTAGTATAAAATTAAACATTCAACTTCAAATCAAAAATCTACTACATAAGGAGCTGCTCACGCTTCAGTTTTGCAATGGGAATTTTAGAGCATCATTGACAAGAAGTGAATGGAAAAAGATTTGCCAAACGTGCCCAGCAAAGAGGTAATTGTGGTGTTTTATCAGCTTATAGCCAAGACTAAGTGTGTTGCTCTGGGAGAGCACAAAGGAACACCTTACCCTGATGGAACATCAACATGTGACTGCTGCCACACTTCTGATTTGTTCATTAAGGACAAAGCCTACAAAAAGTCAAGTCAGTGCTTCTGTCACTTTCATCCCTGTAATGGGTCAGTCTTGTATAATGCATCTCAAGAACATTTGAGCTGGCTCCTCTTGTATTCTTGGCCCTCTCCCTTTGTGAACCTCAGTGGCATTTCTGAAGACCAGAAGAGAGGCAATAAAGAAAAGCTTGGCATACTGAACCATAATTCAGTGTAAATAAATACAGTTGCTATCAAAGATTCCTGTATGTAGGGAAATTGTTCTTCTATACTAACTGCTGCCAATAATTGCTATTCACTGCTACAAACAGCTACTATATTCTACTCAAGGGCAAACAGATCCTTGTAGGGAGATTTATCTAAAAGCACGATTTGCACAACATTTTGAAATAATTTGAGATATAGGCTGTTAGTACAATGAACAGTCACAGAACAGTCAGAAAATTTTCTCTTCTGTTTGAATTACCATGTTTTAGTAGCATGTACCTTCTTCTTGAGTCTTCTCATCCTAATATGTTCATAGCCAAAATGTTGACTTTCAGATAAAAAATGAGTTGATCAAGACTCCTGAAATTTAATTCCTTAGCTTACGATTGTGTAACATTTCAATATGAATAAGGTATTGTATAATTTTATTTGCAAATTTCATAAAATACAGTGAAAAGCTCAATAAAGGCCACATCCTCATCCTCTGTTTTCTCTAATACAACAATAGTGTGGGGTTTCCCCCCCCCCCCGCCCCAGTTCTGGGCATGCATTATTATTACATGCCAATTTAAACTTGTTTGCTTCAGTTTGTGAGCCAAACTCTCAAATTATTTCAAAATGCTGTGCAAATCATGCTGCCTTGTCTTTTCTTGAAGTAATTGTTTTGATAAAATAACAAGACCGCTGGTCCTATCTAATGTTTTAATTCTTACATGCCTATATTCTGTGCTCTCAGTGTTCAGAGGATTGTGCAAAAACAGAAAAAGCTGCACAGTATGTGACCAGGAGGGTATTCTGCACCATGTACTCGACAAATGACTGCTACTTCGTAAACTAAAGGGAAAGCAATCATTGTACTGGATTTTCTTATACTTGCTTCCTAAAGTTAAAACATTTTACTTTCCTGCTATTTCCCCTATTTCAAGAAACCTGTGTACCTTGACTGCCAGAAGGACCAAAGGCAGATTTCTCATACATTATAAATTTACCAAGTGAAATTAACTGGAGGGGAAAAAATTGCACTAACTTCAGAGCTCTGATCTCTTCTGTTACCATACTTTCTTTTGCTTCTGCCTTTTTTGCTGTTCGCATCTTTCTCCTTCCATTCTTTCTTCCCAAATCCTTGAGTCTTACTATCTTACATTCTCAGTTCATATCAAACTTAGGTTCTCAGTCCAGTGTTTCTCCATTTATTCTGCCCCAGTCCTGCCTAGTCTCCTCTCTTTTTGTGTTTTCCTCCCTAACCTTTTCCCCTTCTCTTCTATCTTACTAAGTTCTGGCATGAATTCTTTCTGCCCTAACATCTGCTTTAGCTTCTCAGAGATAAATGTTTTGCAAAGCTCAAAAAGTTTTCCCACAGGGTTGCACTGTACAGGCATCTGCCTGCTTGTGCTTCTGCTTAAAAAAGATAGTTGAGACATCATTTGGTGCTTGGGGAGACAAGAGCCTGGAAAGGACTTAATAGTATATACAGTTTTTCTATGTAAAAGACTATAACATAGCACATTACTGCTTTTCTGTTAGTCATGGTGCTATCCAGAGAGTAAAGACAAGTAAAAATAATTAATACCCATCCTACTTGGTGGCATAAATAATCTATTCTCCACAAACACAGAATCTTTCTTCTACTTTTTTTTATATGTTTCCCATTATTTTTTGATGCTTTCCACTATTTAAAAAAAAAAAAATCAGTGCTAAGACACAAAACCGCACTGAAAGCAAACTGTTAAATACAAGTTTGACCTAACTCCACAATACTCCCCCTAATCCAAGCACAGTACACAGTGACCATATTTCACTTCACAAAATTAGCTTCCCCCTCCTTCAGCAAAGAGCCACCAAAAGAATGAAACACTGTGTAGAGTACAAGTTACCTCATGGGAACAAACACCGAACAAAGCAGAGGCTTCTGTGTACTTCACTGCATTATACCACACCAAAGAGTTTGTGGCTACTAAAAGAAAAAGCACTTGCATTCAGAGACATCTGATAAATATATCAGATTTAAAAAAAAAAAACATTAATTTATGAGAAGATATTCTTCTGAGACAGAAAACTGTGGTTCCATTGCATGTCTCTTACTTGAGAAGCCACTAATCTGAGACAGGACGAGCCTGCACACTAGGGTCTTTCAAGTCTCTCTGCATTTTGAGAAGATTCAGATTAAAATCCATATTAAAAGCATCTCTCCAGTCAGATCAACACATAACAATATTATATCAATTCCAGTGGAGAATTTCCAAGATGCTATAAATTATTAACCATACAGGGCAGCCCTTTGAGGGAGAAATTTCCTCAGCCTATGTCACTCATAACCTATTTGCTGAACTATTTTCTGGACAAGTTTCCTAACACCCATTTGTTTGCAACAACAGAAGAATAAGTAACCTCTTGCATTTGCTCTTCTTTTTTTATAACTTAAATGACTTATGTTTTCAATAAGACACTTATACAAAGCTGAAAACTTTTGACATGCTAGGGGCTTTTCCAAGAACTTCTTAATATTTCATAATCTATAGAAAGCATTAGAAAGTAAGTAAATGCATGCTTATCATTTAGAATAAGAGTCATAGAGACTTCAAAAACTCTTCCACTCATTATAATACAGTACCATAAAAAGGCTGTATGAACATAATATGCATAAGCTTCGAAATAAATGAAAATAAAGCAATATGAAACACCATGAACATAGAGATTATAGAAAAGAAAAGGAAATCACATAAAAGGAAAATAACATTTTGGTCACAGTCCATTAAAGTGAATAAATAAGGAAATGTTCCAGTGAAACATTTATATACTTAAAATGACATGAATTCAAGATGACAAATGGCCCAAAAGTTTGTCTCCTATAGCTGGAGGATAATAAAGACAGGAAAACAAAACAAAACATGTACAGAAAGGAGAATATTCATTTCAAATGTCTGAAATATCAGCCTTTTAACTCCCTCCTCCATAAGCCTGAGAAGTCTTACCATTAGCATACTTCACAGTTAGTGTCACTACACAATTATCAATACTAAGTAACTAGAATTAATGTATGTAACTCAGTCCTACCCACATTTCTTTAAGCACAACCGTGGGCTCTGCAAGCACTTCCCAGCTACCAGATCCTGACTGCATAGGTGGCCACCATCCCATTTTTCTCTTTCAAATAAACCCAGACATGGTAAGAGCTGTCACACATTCCAGCAGGTCCCTCAGTTTGGACAACCAGAGACCACACCAAGCACAGTGGAGAATGTTCTTGGTCTGCAGTGCAGATGAGACCCTCTATTATCTGTATACAAGGTGTGAACTTCGGCATTCAGGTAGTCAGTTTATCATGTACATGTAAAGGAGGCCATAAGTGTTGGGAATGGGGAGAGTATCCTGCCTACCAAACTTTTCACGTGATTTATCAACTATTGCCCTTTTTTAGCTCTGCTCTTCAGAGGTCTTGGAGAAATGAACACCCACAGCTACGATTGATAGAAAAGTTTGAGGTACAGTGAGTCATGGAGCAGAATGCTGTAGAACTGCAGAATACAGAATTTTGTGTAGAGCCCAACCCCTGTAACAGATGAGGACTGAAAAAAATGTAAGCTCACAGATACATTTCTTTTTGGTTTATGCATACACCCAGCTGCACTGACCTTTTTAATGCCAAGATTTTGTGTTTGATAAGAAGTCATGCAACACACTTGAGAGTCAAACATAAGAGTTTCTGACATTCCTTGTCACAAGGATTTCAGGACTCACTGTTCCGTGAGTGTAACTGAGGAAGTGCGGTGGAACTGATGTGTTAGGAACAGCAAGCTTAGCAAGCAAAGGTACTCTTGCAGCAGGGCCTCACTAAAGCAAGAAGCTATACTAAAATATGTTTCCCATATGAATTATACCAGTACAACTGCACCAATAGAACCTTGCACAGGTGCCCTCAGGGACATAAGTCTACACTGAGACCTGCTAGGCGCTATTCTTACTTTGCTACTGAACCACTTCAGGATTTCAGCAAGTCATTCAGCTTCTCTAAGTGTTACTGTTTCGGACCTCCTCAATAAGATCACAAATTGATGACTGTTAAGACAGGTGTGATTTGCCCTGGAAAACATCCTTCTATGTATCAGCTACCCATAGTAGCAGAAACACTTTTATGCCAGTATAACCATGTCAACAGAGTAAAATTTTCCTTCAATAAAAATATCACTGGAAAATTTCTCACTTTACAGACAATACCATACACAAGAGTTTCCAAGATACAGCTAACAATCACTGCTAGCAATTTGTGCTGGATAGCTTTTCCAAAATTAGGACCTAACTACAGTCCTTGTCAATAGCTGGTGGCAGCTATACAACCAACACTCCTAGATCTGAATGCTGATCTGTCCATTTCTTCTCCTCAACTTTAGTGTTCAGTTCAGACAGCCTAGAGCTTGTTCTCTGTGGCAGACAGCATAAAAGAAATGTAGAATAACCACAAATCAAGCCATACCATTTAACAGGAAACAATCATATGAGGCTTCCTGGGATGATGTATGACCCATAAACCCACACTTACATTCAGACACAATGCCCACTCACAGGCACATATTTATTATCTGTGCTATTTGCTTCCTTGAACATAAGAGTGCATTGGGAAGAAGTAACAGATGCCAAATAAGTGAGTGTAAACTCAAGCCAAATGCTTGAGTGTACACCAATACAAAAACAGTAGTTTCCCCATTTGTATTTAATTCGCCTACTGTCAGATTAACCACCGTCATTTCCCACCAAACCAAGCATGGAGAGGACATTTTTCTTAGCAAAGGTCAAATCCTAAATTCCTTGAACACCCTAACCCGTTACCAGTGAGTAAGCATTAACTGGTCTTAGGTCTGTGCAAGCATTAGTTGCTCTCTAAGAGGCCAAAAGAGGCTGAATGATACTGCTTTTAATAACAGCAAAATCTAATGTCCCTGCTCTCTGAATCAGAAATAAATTCAATACCTTTACAGACGGATAAAGAAAACTTCTCCTGAAAATCAGCACCATTTGAGACACAAATGTTAGAACAAAATGCTATCTACTGGGGCTTTCTAACGAGATACAAACCTGGCAGAGAGACACTGCACCAATTCCAAAGGACAGCAGACATCCATGTTTCTAAGCACGTTCCCTTCAGCCTCGAAGCAAAGAACACAGTATAGTAACAGGGCGATGCTACATCATCTGTGAAGTGGCTCAAACAAGAGGAGCAGATTGAAGTGGCAGCCAAAATGCTGCTCAAGACAAAAAAAAAAAAAAAAAAGATCTCACTGAGCAGACAGACAGAACGTTCCAGGCAATAAATTTATAAAGACTATCAAGAAATCAGCCTAGAAAGGGCAAAAGATTCCCAAAGAGGCATCCCAAAGTCAGATGCCAGCAAAGCAGATGATTCTCATTGTGACAAAGAGAATCAAAATGTGGAGGGCCTTTTAGGTTTTTTTCCAGCCTGGTGGAATAGAAATATATTACTCAAAAAATGCAGCATGATATGAATCCAAATATTCAACATTTGAGGATCAAAATTTAAATGCAAATTTTGAAAATAATCCATAAGATTTATAACATTGTCAAATTAAAATAAAAACAAACCACAACCAGGCCAGAAAGTGATTTAAGCCAGTGCACGCATGCTTTTATAGCCATATCTTACAAAATAAAACTTATTATCATGTTACAAAATATCCTGAAGTACTTTTTAAGATTTTTCTTTTTAAACCATTAGCTTTACAGTGATATCCAGACTTTTGGCAACTTTAAGATTTGGTGTGAAAGAAACAGTTCTGTCGTGACTCTTAGATAAAATGCAGCACTCTGCATCACATTTTTTACAAGGAAAAACTCATGTGGGCTACTTATTTACAACTCTGTTTATGCTTTAGTGAATGTCTTTAAGCTTGTATTTGAGTTTATGTGGGCGGAAGCGTGAAATCAACACTTACTCTTATTTGTAATAAAATGTATTTATTTAGGTGTCATTTAACTGAACTGTAGGTCTTTGTAAAGACAAGACAACTTAACAAATGGCAACACAAAAGAAAAAAAAAATCAGTTGGACAACATAAATGTAATGGCAACATAATAAATTCTCTTAAGGTCCTTTTCTTTCACCCTCCCACAAACTAATGTTTTTGTTCCACAAGCAATATTTAAACAGGCTAATACTTATTCCCAGACTGTAATGATCAGTCACAAAAGAAGAAGTCCCCTGAGCTGAGGATCCCCACAGCATAAACGAATATATAAGGTGTAAGAAGAGTGGCAGCTTCCAAACACATCTTAGGATTTACTCCAAATTTGTCACCTGCTTTCTCCCATCAAATCTTTATTTTTTATTATCAAGAGCCTAGTAATTCACAATAGCCCTTTCAACTGATACAGCCCCCTTTCTGCCTCGAGTCTTCCTCCTCCTTACGCATCTTCAATGGATCTGAAGTGCACCTCACACAGAATTTTGCCACTTCACACTGAATTTGCTGGGGTATTCCTTGATAGTAAAGGTTTTCTTTTTTCCATTTATGCCTAAACACTCCCTAACAAAGCTGTCAGCTTTTTTTCTTTCTCTTTCCCTGCTACAATCACTCTGACTTTATGTTTTTGAAAGAGTACATGAGAATACTTCATAGAAAAACTCAAAGCAGACATCTATGTCTACTTAGTGTTCCAGCACATTTGCTAGGAGCTACACACATAGAGATGTTTGCCTAAAAACTCTGAAGAAAAGAAACACAATCTCTGGTTGTAACGAAAGTATATAACCTAAATTAGATGGTTTTTCCCTTATCAAATATGCCAAATATAAAAATATGCAAATTTTGTTTTCATTTAACACTTAAGTTTAACAGAGACACTTCATGATATACAAAAGGTTCTGCACTAATGGAGTATCTTAATCTGTTTCACTTTAAAAAAAAAAAAAAACAACAACCCAGCAGCATTCTCAAATTTGCTTAGCTTACAGAAGTAATTAACTCAAATCTTTGACCCTTAACAGCATGTTGCTGGTTTCTAGGCCAGTCTACCTGGATATTATTTAGTTAAACTGAATTTCTGGAAGTTTTTTATGGATCAGCTGTAAGCTCTTAAAACAATGCTGTTCACATGTGAGGTAAAGTTACAAAAAACTTAAAATCCAGGTAGTGCTCCCAGAGGAAAAACTACCAAAAGACTTACTTTTTGTGCTTTCTCGGGTAATCCTCTCCTGTAAAAATTTTCACTTGATTATCTTTGAAATTGACCTGAGCTACCTGGAATTTGTACTGTATTGAATACGGTGCTAATATCGTCTTTCTTCTGAGCCTATCCCAGTTTTGCAGGTCAGTAAAAAATCTGTTACAGCTTCAAATGCTGGAAAATCGGGGCAATAGAAAGACATAGCAATTTTTAAGTGATGATATATGTCAATACCACTTTATTCAATTTTACATGTGAGTGAACTGACGCACACACTAATCACTGAATCTTAGCAAGCACACCAAAACTGGAGTCAGAGAGTATGACTTCTACTCTTCAACACGAAATCTATTAAAAATTACCTTGACATACATATTCCTTTGCAGCACAAGCTTTGACAGTTTTCAGATGCACTTATGTATGAAAATGGCATGTGCAGTCAACCTGCATTGGCAAAGAAAAAAATCTAAACCCCAGCCCAGTATTACCAAAAATATGTAGGAATATTTTTACTGCATCTGGTCTAGCTCATGATCCTATTACCCTTCATCTTCCATATCTAGAATCCTTTTACTCTAAACTCCAAACTTCTCCCTCATTAAGGCACTATTCCATTTACATAGATAAAAGCTAATGTGATCAACCAAAACCAGCCTAAATCCATGGATGGCAGACATGTTACAAGTTAACACTCAGATAACCTGAAATCTGTATCTAGCCCTATACAATCATCAGCCTCACAGATCGGCACTAAGACTGAAAAAGTGAATACACACACCTCACTGCTCTTCCTATATTTATTTAACACAAATCGATGTCACAACCTGTATCTCAAGTATGTTCTCTCATGAATTATTCCCCTTCATTAAATCCACACATTTCATCCTAAGCAGTACAAGTCAGCAGAGGAAGCCTTATTGAAGGCTCCTTTGAATGACAGCACTTTGCAGTCTCTCTGTCATCACTGAGTCAATGCATGACTTAAGCAATATATATGGAATTTATAATGGCTTCCTTTAACGGTCAGATGGAGAAACGGAAAACGGCACAGCCTACATGCTGCTACTGTCACATTACACTTGAAACTTTATATTCCTGTGCTTTAGAATCCTGGGTATCTCCTGAAGCAAGTATAAAATTATTTCCCACTTCCACGGGCTTTTAATTATTTTCAGACAAGTATTTCACCAATTCTACACCACTGTTGCAAAAAGTTAGATGAAAAGACATCCTGATTTAGAGTTTTGCATTTTAAAGGCATACAGACAATTTCAAAATCATATTTTTACCTGAAAAATATCCTTTCACTGATCTCTTTACCAGTACTTACAAAGGCTACTGTGAATAACAGACTGCAAGAGAAAACTCCCCACTTTGCTGCTTTGGATCTTCCGTGCTGTATCTAACATTTGTGCCCAGCTGGCTTCAGTACTTCATTATGCTAACATTTTTTTTTCTAATGGTAAAATATAGCAGACCATAAAAAAACACTGCTAGGCCTCAAGGAAGTCATGTATTTTTAACTCTTTTAGCTTAAGTTGGCTACATATTTCAAGCCAGTTGTTTTGCCCTTTAAGGCAAATTTAGTTTCTTTCAGGCTTGGCTAGTATTTGCCAAATCCAAGATTCTGACACAGCTCCAGCTTAAGAACGCTTCCAATGAAACGAGACCCAAAAGCTGTTTGAATCGCAACTTTAACCACCTAGATCTACACCCAAATATTTACAGTGAATCAAGACTGGCTTCTATTGCACTAACCACTACCCTAGCTCAGTACCAAAATCATTTATTTGTTTAGAAAGAAGTGTCATCTGCTACCATATTATCCATCAGCTGTGTCAAGCCCCAAGTAACGAGTATTGTATTACACTCTGTTCTGCTACTAATATTAGTTTCTATGGCTCATTAAAATTATTTTTTTAGGTTCATGCCATGCCTTTGTGTATTCGCTCTGACTATAACTCAGCTTTCTTACTATTACCATCCACTGAAAATCTGCTGGAAAGCCAGTTAGTAATTATTTAGTTATAAACAATTGGGGAGGGAACTTAAGCCTCTAGTGTGACTAACTGGGCGGCCTTAATTTTTTGCTAATGTTATCAGGCTTTGATATACTGATGTACTATGGGCAATAGCTCTGAGTGAGCAGAAACATACAGCAGATGAGTTCACAGACCTTTTTTGTCTCATTGTGTCATAACTCAGCAATACGCAGCTATTGTGCAGGACAAGAGCAACATGGGTAGAGCAGCCCAGTGCCAAACAAGTCTGCATGTCACATCTCATTGATGAGGTCTTCAAAAGACTATCCTGCCTTTTGAGAGGTTTGGAAACAGTCACATCCTCTAAAAAATTCTGTGTTGAATCCAGTCCAGAAAGAGAGCAACCTGACAGAAATAGAAGAAAGATACTCTCATCCAGCACTTGGTTCTTGTAAACTCTAAAATTCTAAACAGAAATAGATAAACAAACAAAAGCTTTCTATAGGTATAAGTGGTAACTTAAGGCCTCCTTTTAGGCATCACTAACATCATTACAATTTGAAATCAACATCAGTGTTATAAATTCAAGGTACTTACTAGAACACCTGTGTTCTGATTATTATCATTATTGTTCCAAAAATTCCAAGAATAAGTAGGGTGTGGGTGTCACTATCTAGCTGGAGAACAAACAAATAACAGTCAAAATTTCATACCTCCTCCCCGGAAAGAGCCATTGTCCTGGAAACAATTCAGAATTTAAAAAAAAAAAAAAAAGTAAACAAGACTTTTGAGAGGCATTCTAGTGACCAAGAAACTCCCCGTTTTTTCCTAAATGAAGCAACAGATTTTCAAGACTTTTGCTTTATTTAAAATAAATAACATTTTCAGTAGCACTGGTTTCAGGGGCTGGGGGGGGGGGCAGCAGGCACGGGGGGCACGGCCCTTTGTTTCACCGACTTTCGTTGGGAGAGGAGAGGGATTTGCACAGCTTCAATTCCAGCTTGAAGCCTGATGTGTCTCCAGTGCCTTCGCTGATTCCAATACACGATGGGCCGCAGTTTGCCCTCAGAGCAAGCGCTTCTTTGGGTATGGCATTTCACTCGCTGGGCACTGCACTGGCCCTTCGCGACAAGCCAAACAGCCCCTGAAATCACAGAATCATAGAATCATTTTGGTTCAAAGGACCTTTAAGATCACTGAGTCCAACTGTTAACCTAATACTGCCAAGTCCACCACTAAACCCTATCCCTAAGCAACGCATCTACTCGTCTTTGAAATACCTCCAGGGATGGTGACTCCACTACTTCCCTGGGCAGCCTGGTCCAATGCCTGACAACCCTTTCAGTGAAGAAATTTTTCCTGACATCCAATCTAAACCTCCCCTAGCGCAGCTTGAGGCCGTTTCCTCTTGTCCTATCGCTTGTTATTTGGGAGAAGAGACCAACACCCACCTCTCCACAACCTCCTTTCAGGTAGCTGTAGACAGTGATAAGGTCCCCCCTCAGCCTCCTTTTCTCCAGGCTAAACAAGCCCAGTTCCCTCAGCCGCTCCTCACAAGACTTGTGCTCTAAACCCTTCACCAGCTTCGTTGCTCTTCTTTGGACTCGCTCCAGCACATCAATGTCTTTCTTGCAGCGAGGGGCCCAAAACTGAACCACTGTCCCCCGGTCCTTTTCCCCCAGCAGGCCCCACCGAGGACGCCTGCTCTTCCCTCCCCATCTCCCAGCCGCGCCCCCGGCCAAGCCGCCGCACCCCGACCACCGCCTTCTCAGCCCCATCCACGCCTAGGAGCGACGACGCTGCAGAAGGGCCCCTCCTCGCCAGTCTGTGCCTAACCCACCCCACGACTCCCACAGACCGGCCTCCGAGGGTACGGGCAATCGCAACCAGAGCCTACGGCTGCCTCAGCATGGCACCGCCTCAGCTCAGCCCGCCCCGCCCCGCCTCGCCCCGCCTCGCCTCGCCTCGCTCCCGCCTCTGAGGAGGCGCTCAGCGCATGCGCACCGCGAGCCCCACCCGGCTCGCTCTTGGTCACGTGACACCACCTCTCCGCGTCCTCCGTGCCCCGCCTCCAGCCGGAAGTGCCGCTCCGCGCCGCTCGGCGGAACCGCTGCTCTATGGTGAGGCGGGCGGCGGTTGATGGCCGCAACGGGCAGCGCCGCCGTTACCGAGGGAACGCAGAAGGCGGGTGCCGGCGTCGTGTCACAACGGCGGAAGAAGGTCGACGGCAAGGTACTGGGGTAACCTCCTGCCGCCCAAGGGGACGCGGGGTGCTCGGCCGCCAGCGGGAGGGGCGGTGTGAGGCGACGAGCCGCGGCGGCACCGCGCCAGGCCCTGCGGAGCAGCCGGGCCGCGCCTGGGAGGAGCCGTCGGGCGGCCCGGGGCCGCGCCTGGGCTTCAGAGAGCCCTTCCCGGTGGCGCCCAGCCGCCCTCGGTGGCGGGCAGGCCCGCCGCTCGCCTCCCGCCCTGCTCTCCGCCCGGGCGGCCTGGTAAGCCGGCCTCTGCGAGGGTCAGTAGCCTCGGCAGAAGCAAGCGGGCGGCCGGGCGGCCGTTGGGACTAACGCACGGCCCTCAGCGCGCAGCCCTGGCTGGGGCCGTCACCGTTTGGATGAGGGTCTGACGTGCAGCGCCGTGCATCTGCTGAACATCCAGCATATTGCATTCACAGACGGGGTCACATCTGCAAATTCAGGACTGTTCTTTCGCTTCGACTTCTTACAACCCAGTGCTGCCTGTCTAAACTGTAGCTTCCTCCATCCTTTGTTCCTACTTGCAGCAAGAAGCTAGAAAATCCTTGCTGAATCTCTGCTGGTGCAGCAGGCTTATTTTGCACAAGCGCTTTGCTGATCCTCATCGCTGTCTTCTGCGTTAGGTTATTGTCTTTGGTGCAGTAAATACTAATTAATGATTTCACAGGTGCAAATACAGGCCTTCATTTAAGTACTGGGTTTTTGAAGCTCTCTCCTATTTCCACCAAAGATAATTCAAAGGCAAAAAGCTGTGTGTCCTCCAAAGGGGAGGAGGGAAGAAATGCCTCTGAAGATTCTACCAAGGATTCTTACAAATCAAGTGGATGAGAGACATAACTTATGTCACCAGCACACTGTTCAAACAAACTGTGGTGATAGACTTGACATGTGTTCACTCTGTTTAATATAGTGATATTTCAGGTAGTGTAGTCACTTGTCAAAACGGATGCCTGCCAAGGATAGCAGTGTAATCATTATTTTTTGTTTTACAGAAAACAAGTTATTTTTTAGTTAGAACATCTTGCAAGAGTTCTGACTTCTAATGCATCTGCAAATTTCAAAAGTTCAGATAATCACTTTTATATTGACCTAGTGTGCTTCCTTATCCACACACACCTCCCACAGCAGGCATCAGTCAAAAGTACACATTTGCATTTGAAGCAAGCTTAGTGCATAGCCTATAACAAACTTCTTTGAATAGAGTTAGTTGGTATTAGCTAAATTGCTGTTAAAATGTTGACTCAGCTGCAGCAAGCTTTGATCATACACAGTTCCAGTTACCTTAGTTTGAAGGAGCCACCCATCTTTGTGTATACCACAGGCTGGTTTCTTGAAAAGGCTCAGGTTGATTCTGTGTGTGTTGACTTCCACCTGGTATACATGGGAACACTACACAGGAAAGCACTGTTGGATGTGAATTGCTAACTGCCATCAGACAGCCTGTGCAGCCTACCTTCAGCAGCCTTTTCCCCTTGAAACTACTTGGAAACAGGATGGGTGAATTGTTCAGTCATCAGCAGTCTCTTCCTGTGGGCCATCCTTCACAGCTGGTCTTAACTAGCAGGGATTGTGCCAAGCAAGGGGGGCCCCCAGGAAACTGATGACCAGAGAAGGCTGCTGTCTGAACAATTCATCCACCTCCTGCCTTGCTTCCAGATTGTTTTTGAGAAAGTAATGCTACTAGACACTTTAAATTGATACTTGTAGCTGGAAAAATATGCCTCTGAAAGGAGTATGAGATGTATGATTTAATTCCAGAATTAAATTCAGTGTATTTTCAGTCTTTCTTAGGCTAGAAGGCTATAATTTCTTTACATGTTTTTAAATTACTTAAACCTAGTCTGACAAGCTTACAGATAAAGGTTTGCAGCACAAATCTGATTGATTTTAATGCTTTCTCTAGGGCGATCTTCATAGAAACTACTAAAGACTTCAAAGAATTCATTTTAGGCAAAATAAGTGAAATAAGTTGTTCTGATAAAGTAAAATGGATCCTTGTTCAGTTGGAGTTCAGCTTCAAGCTACCAATGAATGCCATAAGACGTATTATACCCGTCACACTGGCTTCAAGACTAAGCAAGATGTATCTTCATCTGATCTACTGTTACTTCAGCTCAGGACTGGAATAACCCTTGCAGAGAACAATACAATCTGCTTCCACCATGCAAAAATTTACATTGAAAGATTTGAAGACTTACAAAAATCATGTTGTGATCCCTTTAACATACACAGAAAGCTATCAAAGAAAAACTTACGTGCAATTGACTTAGATGATGCAGCTTTTCTAAGTGCCAAGTTTGGAAGACAGTTTGTACCTGGTTGGAAGCTTTGTCCCAAATGTATGCAGATAATAAACGGAAGCGTGGATGTTGAATCCGAAGATCGCCAAAGAAGAAAACTTGATTCAGACGTATGTATATGGATCAGTTTTCCCACCCTCCCCGAGTTCTGCAAGCTATTGGAACTGGGCTTCATACAAGTCCTACATAAAGAAACTAAGGTTTTAATAGAAATATGAAAGGGTGTAGTCTTTTAGATGTGTGGGAGTTTACTGTATTTAAACTTTTATTTGGAGGACCTTAAAAATCCTCTTCCCCAATTAAATATTATGGCCTTCTAAATTCAAATGATTGTGTGTGCTAGGGTGACTTACAACTCCTAAGTTTACGTAAGTACCAAACTGCTGCTGATATTTTAAGCTGTTACTCAAGCCTCACAGAAAACAAGCTCGTGTGCTTAAAACTGGACACTGCAAAGGTTGCTTCTAAGGATGTTGAGATAAACTTCTAGTTTACCCTCTTCAGTTTAAAAAAAAAAAAAATCCACTTTCTCTAGCAGTTCATTACCAAGTGAACCTGCATTGAGGTGAATTAAGTGTACTCTTGTGGTGTCTGAGCTGTGAAGGCCATGGCCTTGGTTTAGGGGCAGTAATGTGCTGGTGTGGGAGGATAATGCTCTAAGTGCTAAGTTTGGAATACAGCTTGTGCGCTGTTGGATGCATTGTTCAAGATGTATACAGGGAATCAGTAGAGTGCGGGCAACCAAATCGGCAAGAGTTCATCCATATATACCCTATAGCAAAGCAGAATTGCCTTCTAGGAGCTGTTCCTTTCAGCCCAGGGGCTGTTGCCCAACTGTATTTTTCAATTACGTGTCAGTATGATTAGGAGACTGATGGGGTAAAATTTGAAAGCATTGATTAAAACTGCTACTATAAAGCTTGTATTGTTGGGTTTTGAGACTGGAACAGTTCTCCAGTATAAAAAAAAAAAATTAAGACTTGTTTCTCCTGGGAAATCCAGTGTTTAGAGTTGAGGTCAATAATTTACCTAAGTTATTACAATATCCTGGCTCGACTGGACATTTTCTTATGAATTTAGGTTTGTATTTGTATTTAAATGAGATTTTCTGTCTTTGTTCAGGGGCGTACAGCTAAGGCTTTAAAGTCTCTACAGTTTACTAATCCAGGACGACAGACTGAATTTACCCCTGAGACCAGTAAGAGGGAAAAAAGAAGGCTGCAAACAAAAAATACATCATTTGTTTCAGATAGGTGAGCTGTTCCCTGTACTTACATTATCTTTAACTTTCACTTCAAAATAATATAGCCTTGATGGCCTGTGTCCCTGTAACACTATAATATTTCCTGTATTTTGCCTGTTTATGGATTGCGTTTTTGTTTTTGAGGATGTTAAAGCTCACTCTTATTACTGAGATAAACAAAACAGAAGATAAAATGTTAGCATACAGTGCATATGTCAGGCAATTAGAATACAAACAAGTATTTAGTAAGACATGACAATACTACACAGATCATAGATGAAGCTGTTAATTTATACATAAACTGAAATTCTGATAATAGGCTAAATTTGAATTCAGTAAGATCAAGTAGACTGCACTTAAAATATTGGAGTTGTCGCCTTTCAATAAACTCAGTAATTGCACGTTGTAAACAAAAGTGTGCAAGTTAGGACCTTACCTTCCTTTTTTTAAAAGTTAGTGTCCAAGTTGGACGATACTAGATAACAAAATAACAAATTACAACCTTCTAATGTGACTGATTTTAAAAATCACACTTTCTACAGAAGAAAGGTATGTGCAGCTGAATTTTGTCTGTCATTTTCCACTAAAGTTGGGACCAATTCAGTCTTGTCCTGATAGGAAAGTGATAGAAGTCCCAGCTTTAACTAGTCATACAATATTTGTTAAAACATGCAAGAAAGATCACATTAATACCTTTCCCCTGCTCTCCACCTAAGTTTAACCTTTCAAGACAGAAACAGACACTAGATGTGCTGTTCAAAACCACACATTCTTTTCCCCTCTATTTGTTTCTTCTACTTTGTTTGGGTACAGTTTGCAAGCAGGGAAATTTTGATGAGATGTTAGGAAAACTTTTTCTATGTATGTAGTAAAACACTGGAACACAAGCGTTGTGGCATCTCTGACATTAGAGCTATTCAGAACTCAACTAGATGCAGCCCTAAGCAACCTAATTTGAGTTGACCTGGCTTTGAACAGAGGGTCGGACAAGGTGACTTCCAGACGTCCCTTCGTAACAGTTTTTCTGTGATTCTGCAGTTCGACAGAACTGTTACAGAGATGGATAGTGATTATAGCATAAAAAACCCTTTTAAATTAGGATATGCACACCCTAATGATTCTAGATGACCTCCTTTGAATTACAGCTACACATTAACAAAAGAAAAGTAAATTAAGGGAGCATTTCACATCATCTGAAAGGTAATCTGACGTTTACATCATATAACTAAGAATATTCATAAGTGGTTGAGTAAGTGTGCTATTGAAGAAATAGAAACTTCCCATTCTTGATGTTATTTCAAAAGCATTATAGCAGAGAGACAATTAGGACTGAGAAATGTGGTCAAATACCATAACATATATATATATTTTAAATTAACAGTGTTAAAGTGAACACCCAAAGAAAGCAAACTTCTGTCCACAACCATTAGCAGCTTGGCATCAAAATAGACTTTTTTTTAACATGGAAATAACTGTTGTTTTTCATTATACAGGCAAGTTATACCAGCCAAGAGTAAAGTCTACGATAGCCAGGGACTACTGCTTTACAGTGGGATGGACCTCTGTGATTGTCTTGATGAAGATTGCCTGGGATGTTTCTATGCTTGCCCCAAGTGTGGGTCCAACAAGTGTGGAGCTGAATGTCGCTGTGACCGCAAGTGGCTATATGAGCAAATTGAGATAGAAGGAGGAGAAATAATTAGAAATAAGCATGTTGGTTAGTGTATATGCGCATTGTTTATCCTTAGTATATATTCCATGCTTTGATTAAACACAGCACATTCATCGTTTAGTGGTTTAATGAAAGCCATTGGCATTTATCATGATCCACATGATTAATGTGCTCACTTTCACATTAATTTTCAGTATGATTATGGAAATATTCTTAATCATTCTACTGTGTTTTTACGCTTCATTCTATGTTGTGCTCAGTCTTGTTAGTCATCCAGGTAAGTTCTTGTTGAACAGTCTTTCACTGCATTTAAGTACAAGGTGCTAAATTTTCATGTGACTTAACCTGAGCCACTCACCATCGTTTCATATACTGTTTTGTAGAGTGCACCATCTCTACGTATCCCTCAGTTTTCCTTCTCTTGTTCAGGACATCATGGTTTTGAATGTTTTATGCAGAACACTCTAAAAGTTCTCAGTGAATTTACATACAGTATTAATAAAGCTCTCCAGTATTAATAGTGAATGCTATATCTTCTATAGATTATCCCAGCTACATCTGATAAATTCAGTCCTGTTCACTGAAATGGGTTCAAAGGCATTGAGGAGTTCAGATCCCATCCAAGATACTGGGATTTGAGATCAAGTTATCCTTGTGAATTCAAGCCTCACTGTTGAAGTGTTATTAAACCATCACAGCATTGAAAAATATGTAAAAGTATTGTTATGGTACTGTTTTGTTGGTTTCTGTATAACACAACTGGAATAATTTTGCTGTATTTGTTATCAGTGTGTAATTGGACTGGACTGGTACTTCAACAACCCTCTCCCCTTTTTTTATTTTTGCTTGTTTTTAAGGTAAATGTTTAGATGCAGATGAAATGAATTCGAGTGTCTGTTCCCAAACTGAGAATGGCGAGACTGCTGCCAAAAAAATAAAGTTGAATTGAAGTTATGTTTGCTTGATGCAAGATCTGCCCTCAGAACATGAAAATTTTACAATATAACAAGATTTATGGAAAAGAGATTTTATAATTGAAATCTTAGTAAGTGTTATTCCTTGGTATTTTTGTTGCGTTTTGGATAAATTTCCTACTTCTGTGATAGACTTGGAAGACCTGCATGCTTATTGAGTCACATTTAATCAAGAATACTGTTACCTGTTGTTTTCTGAAGACTTATTTGATAAAGGTGTATAATCTTGCTATTTGTTTAGTGTGTTTTATTTTCTAATAACTGTCGTGAAGGTTGTGTCGCTAAAATCCAAAGTTATGCTTGAGTTGTGCTGACATCTGCTGGTCCTCCTGAAGTCAAAGCATCAGCTTATACTACACTTTTATTATCTCTGCTACAAAAATAAACAGACTTCTTTTGTCAATCAGAGCATTGGCTGTTCTTCCAGTGGATGTCTTTCTCATTGGCCTGGGATTCCAGCCACATTTATCACAAGAACCATCATGTGAGTTTATTTAGGGAGAGCAGCATGCTCTTTAAGCTCTTCCTCAGACAGCAACACCACAAATGAGTAATAGCCCTGGCTTCCCTTACATGCAAATGGCATTTAATGCCTTTTACTTTGTTGACTACAGAGCATGCTTATCCTGACACAGCGATTAATCTTGTGTGCTCGATCTGTGTTTGGAACTGTTTCATCTCTTAAGCAACCTTTTGAATTAGATGAAAATATAAATATATACCTTCATGAAAGTGAGAGGGGAAAAGCTGGTCCAATCTTGTAATTTTTATGTATTTTTTATTTTTAAATTAGACCAGAGTCAGCAGTGCCTGTTGTTAATAAACTTAACAGGCTTCCAACTGTTTAATGAATATAACTTATCACTTAAGTCCACAGTTAGACTTTGGATTCAGTAACTGTTAAAGCATTTCACCATAATGAAACATGAGTCTACCAGTAGCTTAAATTGCCCAGAGCAACCCATTATTAGAACTGTATTTCTGCTACTCCATTAAGTCTCTGAAAAGTTAGTCTCTTTGGTCTCTCATTTTACAGATTCACTAGCAATGAGTACTTTCCCAAATAAATCACCCAAGTTGTTTCCTAACAAAATGCATAGGCCTGCTGTTTGACTAAAAACCTGCCCTAAGTACTGGGTGCTGTTGATTGATTGCTACAGAAGCTACAGGAGGCAGGGTTTTTTCCAGTAAAGCAGGGCTTTTTGGTGTTGGTTGTTCATATGTCCTGCTTATGTATTTAGGGCATTTCTATTTAGCTGTATTTCCTTAACCTGCCTAGGTTGTAGTGTGTTATTAAGTTCAATAATGTGTTTTTATACACTTCCATGTCCCCTTCATCTTTTTTCTGTTAAAAGACATTGTTGCCAGCCAACCTTTACCATCTTGCTAGATTTAAAATGCTTACAGCTATGAATTTCTCCATTTTTTCCTCTATGTTTTTATAAACACCACACAAACTTACCCCATCAGCATAATACACAAGCCATTTTATCATCATCTAGAAGTGACTGCATATTGTTCCCAATAGCATATGTAGTTCCCCATCTTTCAGAATTACTCTACAACTAAGCCTGTTAAACAGTATGTTCTCTTAATATAGCCAAACAACTACTTTCCATAAAAGCCACAGTTCACAAACCAAGTATAATTAATAACCACTTTAAACTCTGCATGCATTAAAGAGAAAAGCCAACTGCAGATATACCCCAGTTACCATGTTAAAACTTGCTTTTTGGTATTAATTGCAAAAATTAATGCCTAGACAAAAGTTTATGTATTCAGAAGACAGAAATCAGCAACAATAAAAGAATCTTTTATGAATAATACATATCCCATGGCTCAGTTTGAATTTATTGAACAGAAGCTCCAGCTTTGTGATCTGGTAAGGACAGTGTTAAGTACTGTTTCTTTCTTGCACAGAGCAAAATTCACATCAAGTTTAGAACATGGTCAAATTTAACATCTAAAGTCAGTGAGAGTTCTTCTGTGGGCCTTGTGAGAGTTACCATAGAACTTTGGGGTCATATCTGAGACAGGGTGTGCCCTTTCTTTCACCCCTTAGTGGAGCTGAAAGTTTCAAACTGATGAAGCATGCCCTGGGATGCTCTCTGTTAAATACTCAAACAACAAGTGTAAATACTCAAATAACAACATAGTACAATCAGGTAGTGAACTCAGAGAAGGTGTTACATTAACATTTTCAGCATCTATGCTACTAAAAGGCATTTATCTTTGGGAGACATTATAACCTTATCTTTCAACACAGCATGAATTTGGTTTTCTTTTAACCAATTAAGTTTGTAACTCTTGGAAACTAAGATGAGGAAACATTTTAATCTCTTGGCTGACCATTCAAGACATCAGAAACAGCAGGAAATGGACAGACCTACACAAAAAGCATGATTTTATAAAGGCAGAAGTCAGAATTAAAGCCTCTAAGGGAAAAAAAGAAAACCGAGTTAAGGTGACCAAATTCTTTTTTTCTGATTTTAGACCTGTGTTAATGTTCTTTTTAGACTTTTTGAATAGGTGTTACCCATATTAGCCAGACTGGGCCAATAGACAATGGCACAAGAGCTCGCACTGAAATCCCATAGTGACATAGCTCCACAGAGGTTAAGTGTTCAGGTGGACATCTGTCACTCATTATGTGACAGAAATAGCTACAACTTGCTGGAATCAGCATTAAAGCCTTCGAGTTCTCCTAGTCTCATGACAAAACATAAACATACAATTTCCAGTTTCAATTTGTTTTCCTCCAAAGTTACCATTTTACATATCTGGTCATATTTATGTCTCGATAAATATAGAGTTTCAGCGTTTGTCAACTGATTTGTCAGTAGAATATAGAACGTACAGACATGCAGTAGCTTGTCCTTTATAATCAGATAATTTTCCTCAATAATCCTTCAGCAAACATTTTTAAAGTTTTATTCACCTGTATACTGACTTCTAACCAGTCTGTCATACTAATGACAACTTGATTTAAACAGGCTAAACAATTCTCTCCAACTTTAAGTAAGTTCTACATGCTTTTAAATAGTAGAGGAACAGTTTATTAAGAGGATTATATCTGTATTTAAAGATCTTTAATTACAAGTTGCATCTAATATTTACCAAAGTGGAAGCCGTAACCGGAACTATTCTTATATTCATTAATTGTAATTAGATTTCAAAATAACAGCTCTCCTCTCAGCACATATTAAAAAAATATTGTAGGGAGGTGTGAACAACTGCGATTAAACTGCCCAGTTCACTTTTTTCAGGGGTTTTGTTCAAAACCCATTATCCTGCTCCGAAATAGGGGGTTTATACTTTGTAAGTTCCTCGTACCCAGCAGAGGGCACCAGCTTACTGCAAACCTGACCGTGAACTGCTGCTGCACCTCTGAGGTGCATCCCCACTCCCCTGAGCAGTGGGGATTTCGTGTTTGGACAGATACAGGAATCGAGCCCAAGACAAGAGATACACTACCCACATCTGTGAGGTTGGAATAATAGCAGACTCAAGTACACGATTAGCACTTAAAAATAAGAGAAATTGATTTTCTTTTTGGTCTTTATAAAAATATTCTCACCCAGCCCTGCCAAATACCTTGCAGATTGTTAGTTCTTTAATTAGAGATCAAACCCAATTCTTTCTAGGTACAATCTACAGTGTTTACTATGAAACCTTGGCTTAAAGCTTCCACCTGAGCATTCCCCTAGCAATTCAGTATTAGGTAGCCAAGAAACCCACTCACAGCAGGGTCCTGCACTCATTAGCAAAACGAGAGACTTTCTGACATCCACACTGGTGCTATTGCCAGCGTGCAATGCACAGCTAAATAACTACACATGTCCTGTTTCCCAGACAAACCAGTAAAATACTCCGATGGTATTTCAGCAGAGCTATGATAGTAACCAGAAGGAGCCCAGCATAAGCTATGGTAGGGCAGGGTGGGGAAAGAGAAGAGGGGCAACTTGGGGTGGGAAAAGTTTCCCTGGGTCTCCTACTATTACAAGTGCCAAGAAAATTACCCTAATTCTTCTCTTCTTCCCCCCGTTTCCTTTGGCAGCCCTTCACATGTACTCACCAGCAAATTAAATCTGTACAGCACAGTAAATATCTTGCCCTTCTAGGCTCTAGTTAGGGCAATATTAACAACTAGAGTGCAATAAACTCAGTTCTCCATCTCACCCACAGGTGACAGCACTATCTGCTATAACCTCCTGAGAGTAAAACAGTAATCACTGTTTATAATCAGTCCATGCAGAGCCCAAGACTGCAACCAGAAGTAAAAGCAATTCTCTTCTGTCATCTTCTGATTTTTCTCATTATTCTTCCATTTGTTCTTGCATTTTAATTGATAGCTCTACCTACTTTAAATTATTTATTTTAGCTACTGAATTAATACTGTGAAGCAGACAACATTAATTTACATATAAAAAAAGAACAAAATATTCCCAGCAAGCACCAGCTAAGCATCCCAAGTGAGCCACTTACAAGAACTATCAGAACTTAAGAACCTCTCAAAGAGAAATCACTGTGATCCTACTTAACTCACAGATCTTAAAACTTTACAAGTCATCTAAGAAACTAGAACTAAGGATCAAAGTATGTTCTCCAGAGCCGAGCCCAGACAGAGAAGAAACAAGTATCATAATCTAATGTATATATAAAGGCTACAGAGCTATTGCATTAACACAACTACTTTGCTTAAAGGTAGAAAATCAGATTTTTATCAACTTTCAGTAGCAAAGTAAGTTTCCTAAATTCAGTATTTCTTGTTCTAGTTCATCCTTCCTAGAAGTACCTGACAATCCAGATGTATTCAAGAGAATGAGTTTTCTCCTCACTTCATTTTCTGTCACAAGTTTGTAACACACACACACAAAAAAAATAAACACAAAAAAAACCCCATCAAACCTCCAAGCTGCTTCTTTCCTTCTGTTTTATAACACAGTAATGCTCTGGCAGGTGACTCCCTTGGCAGTTCTCAATCAGATGGGCTGGATCCTGCCAGCCGACTTCAATGTTGCTGCAATCTTTCTCCTGACAACCAGCTCTTCTTAATCGGTATTAATTAGAGTGATTATATTTCAGCTTAGTTTTCAGTTATTATCTTGGTGCTGCTTCCTGGGAGTTTCAGCTCGATCTCCAAGAAAAGATAAAAATCAGAGTTATTACTCAGTTAAATATACTTGTGTATTATGCCTAACCTCAAGCCAGACTCCTTAAATTGTACAAGCTCCACAGATCATCATTGAGGGGGCCCCAAATCTGAGCTGCGCCATTCTATCAAGCCCGTTTGCCTGTGTATTTCATTGGCAAGAGCAAGCTGTTCTCAGTAGTGAGCTCATGTTAACAGTCCTATTGACTTCAGCGAAATTGCTTAGGTGAGGAAGCAGGCCAAGCAAATAGATGGGTTCTGCACAAGTGAAATGGGTCATGATAAAGTGCTGAAGCTGGCGGGGCTGTTCGGACAAAGTCACCGTTACGTATGGTTTTGTACTGACACAGGAGTAGCGACTGTGCCCGAGATCTTATGATCTTAAGAAGCCGCTGTGGAAGGCAGCTATGGAGCAACCTTCAGTGTACACCTAAAATAAAATCTTCTGCTGCTGGTGTCCCAAAATGAAATGTTTGGGTAACCTTTACAGGATTGTCCCCTAAAGACCAGATCTAGAGAAACCTGAAGTCCCTATGAAATGTTAAGTGCCAAATGTCTGGATCTGGACTTAAATATTTGGGCTTCGTGTTCAGAGTTCAGAGTCAGGCTTGGAGATGGGGACAAGGCAGCCAAACACGGAGAGGTAGAATAGATGACTTTTCATATGCTTTCTGTTGGATGTGCTCGTAAGAAACTAGCTGGGTAGAAAGCACAGAGTAATTAACTTACACTAATGCAAGTTGGTTACATCTCTAGGCAAACCCAGAATTTTATTTTTCACAAGAGGTTTTCTTCCTACCATTGTGTTTTGAGTCTGGTTTTGCTTTTATCAAAAAACCAGAAAGGCACAACTTATCCTGCCTAGTTTGTGCCAACTACCTCTGCTTTATTACTCCCCTGTGTTAATTTCTTGTTTGTGAACTGCTGAGTCTTTGAAGTAAAACACTGGGCTAGATCTGGGCTGGAGCACATGAGAATGCAGGGCCGCTGACAGAGGACATCCATCACAGGAATCGCTGCAGAAGATGTCTGCAGTTTCTCCTCCTCCGGTGTGAGTGAACTGCAACATCCAGCTCTCCATGCACACAGCCCCATCCCAGCCGGGTACCTCCGTCCCAAACTGGGGGAACATGCTGAGCCACGGTTTTCCTCCTGTACTGTCTGAGCACATACTGATTCCTCAGTTTTAAGTAATATTTTTCTTCCAGAATGGCAGAACCTAACCCACTAACTTTGCACCTGTCATTTATTTAACTTTTAATTTTTTAAATGAAATTAAATTTCACTTTGGGCCGCAGTGCCCCAAATGGTCTGACGCTGATCCAGATCCTGAACCCCATCAGGCAGATTTTACTTCTTCCAAATCCCAGTAAAGCTCTGTGTGTGTATGTGTAAGTGCATATAGGACTGTATATGCAGTTGATCCAGCCACACTAGTTGGAGCTCACCTCTCAGAAATACAAGGTGCAAATGATGTGGTGTAAGTTGCCGCTGATCAGAGTGGATTTGTTTGAATAGAGGAGCTGAGAAGGAAGGTGCAAAACCGTTTTTCCACCAAAGTGCATGTTGTATACTGTAGGGTATGAGTAAAGGGGACCGCCATTTCATTGGCTTTTATTGACCTTAACAATTATTCTGTAGTTAACTGGAAGGTTGGAAATTATCTTTCTGCATCTTCTGCTTCAATGTAACCTGAAAGGCCCATTCATCACTCAACTACAAATAGTAGCTGGCTTGGTATTTTGATACTACCACGTGCAACAGAGAGCTCTCCTGGAGGAACAGAGTTGTAGCTCTTTCTCCCTCTACATCTCTCCCTTCCTCTGACTCTACTAATTTCACGGGTTTTGTTTTTTTTTTTTTAAAGTGAACTGAAAACCCTTGCCTGCCATCCAGCACTAGCTGATGATGCTTCTCACATGTCAGAAATTGCTGCTGACATTTCAGTTCTGCTTTATATTTCCCATTTCTTTGACAGTATTATAGAGAACATTTATATTTGAATAAAAAGCAAATAATGCATGTCAGAGTGCACATCAGGGAATGTCAAATTGTTTTTTCCCAATTACTACTCTATTTCAAATAGGGTAATGCAATTAAAAGATAATTACTAGAAGTGCAAAGCCAAGGTTATGATCAGAAATGGTTACCCTTTCACTTCTAAGTTCTGCCTTACTAAATAAACCATTCCTGTGGGGCAAGTTACTCTGCATATCTGCAGGTATCCAGAAGAAACCCAGTGTCTGACACTACTAGTCAAGTGGCTCTTTGTGTATAAACTACCATATTATGAAAAGAGGACAAATATAGGTCACTTTATCACTGATTAATCATGGCATAAATTCACTTCAATATATTAGTAGTGTTTTACAGGCAGTATCATAACAGACTTTTAAATAGTAGTCATGGTAAACTGCTATTATTTTCTTAATACTGAGATGTTGTTTGAGTTCTCATTTCTTTGATAAACTATCAGCAATAAAATACAGAAGGAAAAAAAAAAAACAATTACTTATTTCTCAAAGCTTTGTCAGGTGGTTATTGAGCATGTTTAGCATGGTGCTCTAGGGTCGCTACAACAAGGAGCAGGGGAGGTTGTCTCCCCAGCAGAAGGGATTCGGGGTGGCAGGCAGGCGGCAAAGCAGAGCCTTATCATAGAATTATAGAATCGTTTTTGGTTGGAAAGGTCCAACCATTAACCCAGCACTACCAAGTCCACCGCTAAACCATGTCCCTGAGCACCACATCTACTCGTCTCTTAAATACCTCCAGGGATGGTGACTCCACCACTTCCCTGGGCAGCCTGTTCCAATGCTTGATAACCCTTTTGGTGAAGAAACTTTTCCTAATATCCAAACTAAACCTCCCCTGGCGCAACTTGAGGCCATTTCCTCTCGTCCTACCGCTTGTTACCTGGAAGAAGAGACCAACACCCTCCTCGCTACAACCTCCTTTCAGGTACTTGTATACAGCAATAAGGTCTCCCCCCAGCCTCCTTTTCTCCAGGCTAAACAACCCCAGTTCCCTCAGCTGCTCCTCCTAAGGGTTGTTCTCCAGACCCTTCACCTTCCATCCCCGAGTGGAAGCTCTGCCCACCAGTGAGGTACAGTGATCTCCTGCTGCTGTAGATGGGTCCAGCTCCCTGCTGCAGCCCTACAGCAATCCAAACAAACTGACACCGGTGGCGTGGCTCCAGGTTTTCAGTCCTGTGACCCAGACCAAAACTGAGCTAAATGAGTACGTTGGTACTACATGCCGGGGGGGAGGGGGCCTTCAGCTGCCTGCAAGACTACATTCACTGTCCTTTCAGATGGCAGATCTACATGCTCAGACTGAAGCGCTGCCAGGGGGGACCTCCTGCCTTCCTGCAGCCTCCTGTGCCCCAGCACAGCAGAGCCGTAGCCATTGGGACTAGCCTAGAGAGGGATTTCAGAGCATCCCCTCCCCTGGGGAGGGAGTTTCCCTCCACAGCTTGGCTCTGTTGTACAAGGAGTGTTGTGGTGAGCCAGAAGTTTTCAAAAGTTTAGGGTTCCTTTTTTAGAGCTGCTTTCGCCTCTATGGGGAGAAATACAGCGTTGCTGTGTCCTGGCTCATCGCAGGGTCTGTCCGATGGAGGCTGGCAGCAGAAGTCAAGCTGTGCGAACTGCACGGAGCTAAAAATTATTTTCTCATGACACGAGCATACATCATTAACTAGCATGAAGCATTAATTAGCATTGCCCTTTGTCAGTCCCTGTGTCGGTGCCAGCGCCTGAAGCACTGCGAGGAGCAGTGCGGGGGGGACGGGTTTTTTTTTCGGTTGGGCTCAGAGGTGGCTAAAGGGAGATCTAAAAGCAGCTGATAACTGTGGGAGGGGTAGTTAGAAAGGTGAGTGTGCTTCAGACTTTAAGGTAGAGCCATGGACTTGCACCCTTTAAAAGTCTGAGGCTGGTGAAAAATCTGCTTTCCTGCAGGGGCCCGTCTCCAGGAGCCGGCTGGTACAAGGCTCGTGTCACAAACCATTAGTAAGGTTTTGCCAATCTGTTTTATTTAAGTGCATGAAATAAAACAGCAATCCTTTATTATTAGCTGCTTTATTTGACTGGTAATAGTGCCTAAAAGGGGCCGGGACTCCAATTTGCTCCACTTTGAACCGCTGTTTGCTGTGAGAGCACATATTCCCATTTTCTATGAGAGTTTCAGTGGGGCAGTGACTGAGTCTTGATCCCGTTTTGTCTGTCTTCAACTCCTGTGTGGAGGTGGCTGACAGGCAATGCATACTAAATGTGAACTGCATGATGGGAGCAAGACTTATTTTATTAAATTGTCAACATTAGGGACAACACCCGGGTGAAAAATAACTGAAAAGCACACTAGCTTTCCTCTGCGGGACCCCACAAACTCATGGTACCTTCTCAGCAACCATCTGCTGAGCCCTGGGGAGCTACACACCTGAGATAACCTTGAGGGTCTGTTTTTTTTTTAACAACCACCAGCCTTTTTGTCACAGAGAATTACTTCGATGGCTACACAGCCTCTGGACAAAAAGAGAGAAAGCCGGCAAGGTCGCCAGGTAGGGGCTGCTCTTGTGGAAGCTGGAGCTTTTCAAGGGAAGGATTAGTTCAAAAGAGGGCTGGCTGGGGAGGGAGAGGGTGCGCAGCTGTTAATGCCCTTCTGCTCCTCTAAGGAGAAACCGGAAGGTGAAGCTGAACACATAGAGAATTTGTTTCATGACATTAACATTTAAAAACAAGCCTGTAACAATAATAAAAATTAAAAATAATATTTATTTATAAATATTCTTATAATATTTATTAAATAATACATTGTTTTATTTCTAATGTCAGCTTTACTTCCAGGATATTTATTCTGCCTCCATCCCGCTGTACCTGAGGCAGACAAAAATGCTTCTCTGTGTGCAAACTGGGCAAACGGGGCAGAATAGCACATTGGGAAATAATGATCCTTGTGGAGCAAACAAACAGGGGACGGGCAGCGGAGTTAAAGCATTTCCCTCATTCCTTGGAGATATGCCCTTATCTCGATAATTGGAGGAATAATAAATAAATAAATAAAAATGTCTTATTTAGGCACGTTGTTGTTGTTGGAGTCCTTTGTAGCGTAGTCAGGAAAAACATTTGGATTGATCTGGAGTGCACAGGCCTATTCTCTATTAAAGTGTATTAATGCCAGGTTCTGTGCAATTAGTGAAAAGTCAATTCCCATTACTAGTTAACAATATTGAGTATCTGCTTTCTTTAATAAAAAGCTATGTTCAGCATAAAGACTATAAATCGATAAACAGCCACTTTCTAAATCTATTCTGTCTCCTCCAAAACTGCAGAGCAAGCAGTGCTGTTCGGAAAGCAGAATGGGTTTAGAAGGGGAGATCCCTGCCTCCGAGAGCCGCCCGCCTGCTGCGCACCCTCCCTTCGCACGTCCCTGCGACAGCAGCGTGGGTCCTGCTGTGACTCAGCTCCGCTTCGGAAAAGCCTTTGCACATTTCTAAGGATTGTACACGTGCAAACTGGTGTTAAAATCTTCACATACGTTTAGCGGCATCAAAGATGAAGTTGGCCAAAATCCACCACGGAATGAAGTCTTCTCGTACGGTTGAATCACATATATGCTTTATGATCCAGCAGCTGCTGTAAGTGCCTGGACAAACTTGAGACAGACCTTGGAGGTATCTAACAGCTCCTGCCAGCGGTGGCCGGGGAGCCGGTGTCTGCTGTGGTCAAGCCCTATTGACAGGGCAGCTAAGTCAGGCTGCGGAGCCATCTCACACTCTTAGGGAGAGCAAATGTTTATGCTTTAGCATGGAAGATCTCAGTTTGCATACAGCTGTCACCTGGTATTGCAGCTTTGCTATGTTAATTCCATCAGTAATAACTACTTTTTGGTAGAACTCCATCTCCCCTTGTAGGACTTGCAGTGTTCGTGCTGGAACAGCTGCCCGGTGGCACGCACGTTTCATCCCTACGGTGTCTAACAGAGCAGTCTACGTGTTTCACACGCAATTTGGTCATGTTCAGTGATCGTTGTGGCAGACAGCTGGAAGTCATGCTATCGTTATAGAGGAGCAGCAGAGAGAAACCTCTCCTAAGTACGCTTTAGTAATGCTGTCTCCTAGGACAGATTTTTTTCATCTTTGTATATTTATTTCTATTCTTGTTTGAAGGTACAAATATTCAGGCCAGTAATCAAGAGCCGTGTGTGTGGCTCACCTCACAAGAACCACACAGCCCATGGGGCTTGATGAAATATCTCATGCTGTTCACACAAGGGATGATGGCTGATCAAATTTGGTCTTTTGCTTGTATTTGGGGTATGCGGTAAGGACTTAGGGCTGGTGGGACGCTGTCTTTCCAGTTTTAATGGAAGAAATCACATCCTACCATGACAGCAGAGATTTCTGAGTGTGAGGAGCACCTGAATGCTTGGCTGAAAATCATATAGGGAGAAGCGGCAAAGGTCTGGTTGGTGCCTTTTAAGCTTCTATTGTGCAGGTTTCATGTCTTGTTAGCCCCCAATAAATGAGGAAAATGATTAGAAATTAACAATAAAAATAACTACAAAGGGACGAAAAAACTTGAGCTGGGCAAGAAAAACGAAAACAAAACAAGAATTGGGGGGAAAGTGAAAGAAGATTCATTGTTCTGCTCCTGATGCCCGAGGTTTCTTTGGTTTAGTATTGGTTTTCACTTGTGGCCCGTGGATCTGCAGAAACCCAAAGGCTACTTCTGGGAAGTGAGTCAAAGCTAGCTAAAAGATGGATGTTGTCGGTAGCCTTTTATTTCTTAATGGCACCTGCAGAATCAGGGGGAAGGGGAGAAACTGGGTAGCAGAAGAAATTAAAGATTGCTGAAGGAAAGAAAACGTATTTTCTTTCTTTACAGAGAAGCAGGGAAATAAAGCTGCTTTGTCTGTTTCAATGATCATTTGCTAAACATCTGAGCAGTTGAGTTGTTAGTCAGAATGAATGTAGATGAAATTCAGACATAGCCAACACTATTTGTAGAAATTCAATTTTTATAGACACATTGACAGTACTTTTTCCCAGAAGCATTACATTTTGATTTAGCTGAGGAAAATAAATTATATTATGTGATTTAATTACACGATTGTGACTAACACTTTGTTACAAATACAGAGTAGTGAAAATGGAAGCAAACCGCAAGCTATCTGGTAGGTAAACATTTTCTTTTACATTGTTGACTGAATTTGAATAATGAATAAATTGGAGGAAATTGCAATCTGCTTGCGGAAGTTCCAGAAAAAGAAAAAGGAGCTAAGCTCGTAAGGTAAATTATTGATGTTGGTATATTCGCTTTGCTCCAGTTATTTGTAACATAGGAAATGTGATTTGCGTGTGTATGTCATTTTAATATTAACTCAGTTGCCAGCTCAGATCTAAAATAATGAGACAGATCCAAGCCTTTCATTTCCAGAGGAGAATTTTTAATGCAAGTGAAATCAATATGGCAAAACATTCTGCCCAAAGAAAGGCTAAAAGCTGAGTTTAGCTGTAATGCCTGAGGACAAGAGGTTTTAGAACATCCATTTTCTTCACCCGCGGAGTGGCAGATGCTCACAAACACGTCGAAGTTGCTCAGTGAGAGGATAAAGACGTGTGCTTTCACCCTTGAGTTTAAATGCTTGCTGTGATCTTATCTGCAGCCAGTTTGATTAGGAGCAACTATAACAGTATAAACAAGAGTGAAAAACCACCCCATACACAGACACAGCTGCGTACAGCTGACAGGGCCTGAGCCAGACTCAAGAGTTAGCAGGTAGGAGTCAACACCCCTGATGGGACGTCATTGGGGAAGGCTGCATTTCAGCAGGAATGCTGTACAACCTCTCGTCTTTCCATTTACAGCTCTTCCTTATTATTCATAAATACAAATTTCCAGTCCCTTTTTTACACTATCTATAAATATCTTCAATTACGAGTGCAGGAATAAAATTCTGTTAAAGGGAATTATAAATTACAGCTATATTTTTAGATTTGAGCTTTTTGTTTTATTTGGTTTCAGTGTTGCCCAGAAACACTGTGATTTTAGTATTTGCAGCTGGTAACTGAGATAACTCTGGGCTCGGAAGGCTTACCTTTATATGCCAGCATACACACAGACCCACTATCGCTTCTCAGGCTTTGCTTTGCCACTGAGTCTCAGCCTGAGAAGGACTGTCTCTGGGACTGAGAAGGTTGTCTGGAACTTCACGGACCCATTCAAATCCAGGCAGAGGCAAAGCTGCTTCAGATGTTGTTGAAGGATCATTGGCACTGAAAAAGGGACAATTTATCTCATTTACTATCTGTGGTTTAATATCAGTGTGTGAGAGCAGATGTACTAGTGATGCCCGTGAAACCAACCATTGCAAAAGAGCAGGTGACCGCCTCCCATGCCTTTGCCCGCCGATAATAGTGCTCAGAGCAAGGTCCTTCATTTCAGCCTCCACTGAAATCCTAGTCACGATGATAATCGTGCAAGGGACGCGGTTGTGAGCCCCCATGCTGACGCTGGGGAGGCCACCAAAACACCATCTGAATACGCTGTAACATTATTCGATGTGCTGAGGCCTCAGTGGGGCTCGAGGCTGTGCTGGCTCCATCGTATGACTCGCATGAACCCCAGCATGCTCCTGTGCTAAGGATCCTGACACCAACGTGCAAGCCAAGGTGCATTTAAGTTTCCTAATGCTGATCTGTGAAATGCCAATGGTCTGAAAAGCCTTAAAGGCCATAGCAGTAGAGAGGAACAGAGGACATAAACTTTGTTTAGATACCTAAAAGGGGCTGTGTTTGTGTTTCCATGTAAACTGTCACTGAAACTGGCTTGGGGATCAAAGGCAAATGGCAGACTGGGGCTCATCTAGCTTTGAAGCTGCTGAAAACAAGGAGGGAACACCCTTATTTTAAAGGGAATGCAAAAGTTCATTTGCAAGACGTTCACTAGAAACCTGGGGAGATTCCCAAGAGAGCAGAGCTCCTCTCGGGGCTCCTCCTGATCTCTGGTACTGCCGCAGCACCCTCTTCCCCGTCTTCGCTGGGTCGTGCGTGGTGTGTTTGTACCGGGTAGCTACCGCCGGAAGCACCAGCGAGCGGGCCCGGCCCCGCGGGCTGGCTGAGCTCCCCATGCCCGTGTCGAACAGCGTCTGTGTCAACATGAAGGGTCGTCCTTCTTTCAGCCCTTCTGTGCTCAGCCCATTGAAGGGGGACTTGAGCCTCAGCGAGGTCAAGTTCACTTATGGCCTTTCCAGAGACCTTGGCAGCATGGCCTCGCCTGGGGTGTGAATGAGCACAATGCACAAGGGAGGAAAATTTGGTTGTAAGAAAAGCTCAGACCTATCCGTATGTACTGCGGCTATGACCTGGGCTTTTGGCTCTCGAGACATGGGAAATACAAAGCATCGTGTATAACCGTGCACCTTGGTGTAGCTAATTATTTTGTATTTTGAACCAGCAGTCTGCAGCTCTTTCCAGTATCATTTAAACATTAATTGCAAATGAACTGTAGTGGTAGTCTCTTTCTAACAAAATCTTCAAATCCACATTTTACAGGTCTGCTTCTTCTAAGAGGGAAGGCAGAAAACAGTAGAGTCTGCAGACCTGAGGTACTGGAAGTAATTTTTCAAGATGTAAAGCTTGCTGTATTAGGTATTTCTACCAGCTGCAATGAAGTTGCTCCTCAACATAAGCCCCACGCTCAGTGGTTAGAATTTGCAGAGCTAAGCCACACCATATTAACTGTATGGTCTCGTGATGACTAATAGAGACACGAGAATGAAATATTACTCATCTGGTCCAAAATCTGCTCTCCCTGGGACATGTGTGGCAGAAACAATAGCAGGAGTTGGCTCTTTTTTCGCAACTTGCTCAAAGCTTCTGCCAAGCCCTCTGGAAGGATCATCTATGGGCTTCAGTGTGTGAGAAGAATAGCGTTGTCAGGCAAAACTCAGGTCTGATTTTCATTCTGCAAAAGACTAGTGACTCTGGTGGGGTTAAATCCAGATAAAAATCCCTCGTTATTAATTCCCAGGGGTGCTGGACCAGGGGTGAAATCACTGTGGAGTTTGGCCCAGCATCTTTCCTGTTTATAAGACTGGCAGGAATGTACAGCTCATGTTGCCTTGGGGTGGATTCAGCTTTCAAACTGAGCTGGTGTTGCTGAGTTGCCCTGCACAGAGGCCAGGAATACGTTGGTTTCTTAAAGGCTTAGAAGTTTCCCCTCTTCTTATTTTCCATGGACTGATTCTGTATTCCCCAGAGGCTCCTTGTTAACAGCACAGACCGCCGCCAAAAATTAAAAATAAAAGAGGAGGGGGGGTGAGGAGAGGAGGGATGGAAATAACAAGACATACCTGCAGCAGTCCTTGCCGTATATTCCCTCTGTGTCCCACCAACAGTGTCATGCGGAAGGGAAATTGTTCTATCAATGACTGTGTTAGATTCATGACCCCACCACAACCTTGAATTGGCCTTTAGTTGTCGCTGATGGGAACTGAAGAACAGCTCCTGTCGACATGATTGCTGCTCTCCAATGAATCAGAACACGCAGGGCACAGAGCAGCACATTAAACTAGCAACAGAAATATATCACTGTACTTTTATATAGATGTATTGCTTTTGCCCAGGCATATAAATGATTGGGCTATCCACTTATTTTTTTCCCAAGGACTATAAATTAAAAATAAGCTAAGGGTTTTGAAATTATGTTCTCTCTCTCTTTTCACCCCTCCTCTTCTCTCTCTTTCTTTTAAAGCTGGGTAGCTATTTTCAGTCTACAGTAAAACATTTTAAAGGTAATCTTACCGCCTATGTCTACTTGACCATCCTTTTTCTAAAAGAAATCTACTACTGCAGTTCTGGCTCAGGTAATTTAACACTTCAGTGTGATCACACTAACTATATGTATGTATCCCTGTGCTTCTTTTGCTGCTAATGAACACTCACAAGGCTGTATTTTTTAATTTAGTAAGACAAGTATCTGAAATAGCAAAATCTATGTATGTCATGTGGGGTTTTTTCCCCTAAAAAATATTTCATAAAATAAGAATATTTCAATATACCTTAACCAAAGGTCACTTTGACTTAAAAGTTAGTTTGATGTACAGCTGCGTAATTTCATGCAGTGCCTCAAAAATGGAAATGTTTCACCATTAAACTGCATTTAATTTTCACAACTTCCTCTGCTTGCTGATTGAACCGTCTTTTTAAATCACCCATTTAATTCAGAGGTGATGCCACCAAAATTGCAGAGATTGGGATATGTTTTGTCCATTGCACATTTCCAGCCCTTTGCAAACAATTTATCACTTACCAGCTTTGCAGCCAGATGTAGAAGGAATAAGCAAGCTACTTCCCTTGCATTCTTCCCCCACTGTGTGTTTCTTGGGAATGAAATGCAGAACAAGAAATCATCCAGGAGCCCATTTTTTATGGTATGAGGCTGAGGCAGGTACCACAGTGCTTGTTCCAGTGGAGAGCAAGCAGCCCTGCTGCTGAGCTTTGGAAACCCTTGCACATGGAAGCAGCCCCTCGTCATGTAAGTGGGACAACTGACTTTCATGAGGCAAATGTTTCCTCCAAGAGTCTGTGGGACAGAGCCTGCCAGATCGCCTTCTGCTAGTTTTTGAATGTGTTATAACAAGACCTTTACTTTTTTAACTTTACTTTTCTTGGACTAGCTGTTACAGAAGTTTGGTGTTAACCATGTGCCTGTGCATCAGGTGAAATTAATTTGCCATCCACCATCATGTGACCTGGTCAAAGGAAATAAATGAGCTGGTTACAGCTATTTCCCCTCAACAGTCATAAACCATAATAGCAATTCCTATGTATCTTTTCACCAAGCTTTGGATGATTCAATCTTTACTGTATACCACTCACTATCAAAACTAGTAAGGTATAAATAAAAACCTGGCTGTGTTATTATCTTTTTAAAACACCAGTAATTTCCAGATCTAATGATAATATGGTCATTCGACATTTTGAAGCTTTTAACCAAAAACTATCCAGGATAGCAATGCTTCACCATGCCATGGTCTTGAAAACTGCCATGCCATATTTGAAAAGTAAGTCCTTTTTGTTTTCTGAGCAGCAAGCGTACTATCAAGAAACACGGATTTAAAGGCTTTTTAGTGTGGGGAGGGTGGGAAAGCGCAAAAACCCCCTAACCATCTAACTGCCTAGGAAGTAATGAGACCTCCGTCCTCCTGCTCTGTTGCCACCCAGCCACTGTGCTTTAATTCTTTAGGTGTTTAAGTGCCTCCTAATAAATCTTTCTAAATGCTTTTGGCATAACCAGAGCCTGCTGAAATCTTCAGAGCGCTGTGCACTTCAGCCCCTAGCTTGTGCTGAAATCCTCTCGAGGCCCACGATTAACCCAGGGATTACTGGCTGATGGGTGGAGGGGAGCAGCTCCTCTTCGTTGCGTTTCCTCAATGAAGGGAACCACATTGTAGGAGGAAGGATTTATAGCGGATCACCTACGTGGAGACAAACGCTTCGCTTGCTTTGAAGGAAAGCGCTGGGAGAGGGACTCAGCCGTCCTTTGCTGGCCAGTTCAGGCAGCTCTGGGCAGCTCTCCGTTGAGAGTGCTGTCTTCAAAAATGTGGGACCAGCGAAGCCCGGAGAGGCCAGCTCTCAGGCTTGGACTCTGCTCTCATGATGCCACCAGCTAGACCAACCAGTCTCCCCATGGATTTAATCCCTTTCAGAGCCCAGCTGAAAGCCTGTCCATGTCTGCATTCTTAGGGTAATGGATGCCGATAACCTGTTCTCCAGATTATTATTTAAAAAAATAAAATCATTCTATTTCAAGAAAAAAAAAACAACCTACCTTTGTGGCTAAAGGACTGCCCCAAAGCATCTCGTTCTCTGCCCCGTACACCTGCAATTTGCCACGTGGCCTTAGGAAAGCCAAGTAGCTGGTACTTGTTTGCTGAGCTGGGGAACTAGGAAGTTCTGGGCTCTTTTTTTCTTCCATTTTACAGAGCTGCTGTAAGTCTTGACTCTCTAACAGCTTTAACATATGCTAATTGTTTACAAATTAACTTTTCAGCATGACTGTTGCTAAATTCTAGACCTAATGAAGTTACGTGTCCGAGGGTTCACTCCTAAGCTGCGAGAATAAGTCTATTTTCATTGCTCTCCTGTCAGGCTCGGAGAGGGACTGCTGCCTGCAAGGGCATTTCTTCCCCTCTGTGCCCATCGGTGGGGTGCAGAGGGGGCACAGCCAGGGCTTGGCTTTTCTTCACTGACAAAAGGGACGATCTCTCGCTGAGCTGGGGACCAGCTGAGGTCTTTCCCTCTGGAGGAGGGAGCACTAAGACTAAGGCTGTGAGGCCGACGAGTCCCTGCCAGCTCCAGGGGAAATCACGTCCGCATGTTTTCTTTGTTAAAATACTGAGTAATTCTCTGATCTGGTCTTAAAAGGCAAGGGAAAAGCTCTCGTGAGCTGCCACGGAAAAGAAAGAAAATGAGAAGCTATCAGAAACTGCCTCAAAGTGGGGCAGCGGTAGCCAGCGGGCAGCAGGCTCCCCAGCAAGGTGTTCTGTGCCCAGAACTACTTACATCCAATTGTAACTCAAATCTTGCCCCTGATCTTAAGCGTGGCGAAGTTTAAGTTATCATCAGCTGTATTGTAACCACCAGTCCCCAAACTCTACTTCCACCCAATAAGTATAACCGGCACTTAAGGACACACAGAAAGTCATTACTGAAAGGTGCTAAGTTTTCTGATAATAAATTAGTTTTCTGACTCCTTGAACGCTCTGTCAGCCCAGACAGGAGACTGTTTTATAGTGCAGGTCTGGCATGCTGTTTGCTTATTGATGTTATGAATGTCCATGATTTTATTTAGGGTTTAGGTTATCAGCAGATGTTGAGATTGTACAGGGTGGGTGGGGGGAAAATCTTGCAATGTCCTCACGTGATCTGCTCAACTGTTCCTCCTGCAGCCCACGTGAAGGGGAAGGTTGACAAATTTCTGATATCAAACCCAGCTGTCAGAACAACATGGGGTAATAGCTGTCCTTGTCAAATGCGCCAATTAATTCCCCAGCGTGTCAATGGAGGTATAATTGATAGACTCCACAATCTGGCTGAGTAATGAAAGTCGAAAGCATTACTAAGACCATTTCACCTCCTAAGAGATCCCGTAATCTAATCTGAGCTGTCAATGCTGCAGTGAGGGGTACTTAAAAAAAAACACCCAAACCAACAGTAAGTACAGGTTTCATACGAATCTTCATTTTAAGAGTAGAAAAGGATGTGAAAAGAAAGAATATGAAACAATGGCATAATATTGTGGAGTGACGGTTTTATCCAAATACTCCCTAAAGTGGAATAGAAAATAAAATTAGAGGAATTGTTTCTCTGTGAGAATCAATGTCTTCTGGAGGTCTTTTCTTTTAATGAGGGAGTTGTTTTTAGAAGAAAATGTGGCCATTGTCTTAAAAGCTGTGGCTGTGGAAAGGCAGTGTTAACTCAGCAGGCTTGTTAGCATAATCCTTTGTCTGATTTAGAAATATTTGGTAAGAACTTCTAAAACAAACAATAAAAAAATTGCTATTAGGGTTCCCTGACTGCTGCTCTAACTCATCCACTTCCAATGTAGACTTTGTTTTAATAAATGGTTTGAGGTTTTCTGGCTTTAAAGGGTGGTTTTTATGTTAGCCACTCATTTTACTAAAAAAAAAATGAGTGGCTAACATAAAAATTATTCTTCTTTATCAAAATTATTCTTCTTTATCAAAATGCTGCTTCTTTATCACCACAGCACAGGGATAGGGTGGTTGGACCTACAACCAGACCTACTACGGTGGCATGTGCCAGCCAGACCAGCTCTGTTAAGTCAGCTTTGACAGCAGACAAGTACCCATAGCCGTAGGCTAAACAACATCATAATAAAACACGGAATAAAGTCTTCAGGGATAAATCCAAAAGCCATACACACTAGAAGATAACAGCATGAGAAAGAAGGACTGGCATTCACCAAAACCCACAGCAGAGCAGGTGCTGCCCTGCTGGGTGTTTGAACCAGACTTCTGCTCCTGCCCATGCAGGTAGGAAGGAGGGACAGCAGCATCCCATCTCGCAGCCCCCCCTAACAGACAGCCAGACGTCCAGTGCAGGGATGTATAATGTACCTGAATTCCCCAAGGGAACAAGGAGGTACATTCCTATATCGACCTGTGAAATTTGTCTCACCCTCTTTGAGCACACTGCATGGGCTCAGCCAGGCTACCGTGACTGGGGATACTGCAAATGTATCGAGACTCATCAGCATCGCTTAAATGCACCTGAGAAATACCTGCTTGCTGCAAAGAGCAAGGGGCAAGGTGAAGCCTGCTTTGCTGTGCTCAGGGGGGGCACAGAGCACGGCCAGGAGCCCTGGGGAGGGAACCAAGCCACCTGGGATTTTAGTGCATGCTCTGAGACAGTCTGAAATAAGAAAACGGAGCTTCTAAGAGAATTGAGGATGGCATTTTATGGGGACAGACTGCAGTATTGGTTATGTAGTTCAGGAGATGATTGAAAGACATTACAACCACAGGCAATGATGAGAAAAGCAAGCGAAAAAGGACTGTCGATGCTGGGTAGCTCTGCTTTCCTGCTTCCTAGGATTTATGTACTTACGGATGAATTTAATACTTGGTGATCAAAAGAGTTCAAATAGTGGTTGTATTAATGATTTCAACATAACCTCTAAATCCCAGGATGGCAGTAGAAATCTTCAGCTTGGTCTTAATCTTCTGACACTTTTTATTAAGTGCTAAATTAAGTGCTGTTGCCTTACGATAAAGCAGCTTACAGGAGTGTGAACTGTGGTATTGTCACTGTAGTGTCTGTACACTCTGTGCTCTGATCTCAAGTTCTAGTCAGACCAGCTAGATCTTTCCCAAAAGTGAATTACTGAAGGGAAAAATCTCATGGTTTATATTCTTTTGGCTTTTTTGTTGATATTTGGTTAATTCTCACCCGGTCTTTTTATCTATGGCTCTGAGTTTGCAGAGCGATGCACATTGTTGCCTACATTTGTTAGCATGTATTAGTTGCAGATGTCCCAGAACAGGAGAAGAGCCCAAGTCCTCCTGTCCATGCAGACTGCTTTGGCCCACAATTGCCACTCTTTCTCCTGTTTTCCCAATAAATGTTTGGTACCTGTTAAAGACACTGCAGGGCTCCCATCTCACACAAGTATTACACACCTTACAGCAAAGACCTACCTTACTCTGGAGTTTAGAACACCAGTGATCTATGTTTTGTGCCCAAGAAGATATTAATATGCTTCAAAGAAATATGAGAATCTTCTCACCATTACTCTTCTTCTCTTCCTCCCACCTATTCCCTAAAGTATATTGATCTTCGATATGCTTGTTTTCTTGAGCCAACATGAAGAGAGTGTGTCTGAATCAGGGATGGAAATAAGTGATATTTGAAGCTGTTCTCAAACCTCAAGACAGTCTATTCTGGCTTTGCTATGTCAATCCCAAAGATGACTCAGTTTCTAAGTTGGGGCAGTCTTTTCTGCTAATTAAAGGTAATGCCATCCCCAAAGACCAAAACTGTCAGCCGCAGTCTTCATTTTGGAGCTATAAGGTATCATAAGATCTGACCGAGTGCCTTGAATGAAGGCCAGGAACTTTGGGGCTGACATGCTATTGCACTCCCCCCCGCTGCATTATCAGGGGGGCTGTTAAGGCCACTCCTATTGCAGAATCAGATGGTAATACAGCAGCCAGATAAAATTGTTTTCATAGTCCATAGTTTCTTCATCTTCCTTGCACCGGGGGTCCCAGAACTGGACGCACTATTACAGATGTGGTCTAACAAGTGCTGAGGACAGGAGCCTAATCACTTCGTCTACTGGCTGTCCTCCTTCTAACGCAGCCCTGATGCTGTTGGCCGCCTTTGCTGCCACAGCACACCGCTAGCTCATGTTCAGCTCACTGCCTCTCAT